>NC_089826.1:70027253-70333919 GCF_035046505.1 Tiliqua scincoides
AGGCAGAAAGTTCATATTCTAATGGGTCTCACAAATTATGCATTTTCAGTTTCTGTTCCATAATTGTGGAATGAGTTCCTCATACTTGCAGAATTATTGTAACCAAGAAGCACTGTATGACTTTACTGGAATAACCTTCAGTTGTTTGGATGCAGAACATTATTAGAAGGAAGATATGGGAAATCTGAGGTGAATAATCTGCAACCTGCAACCCTTTCCTTTTTGAGGCACGGCAGTCACATGAGAAAGATCTTGCATTCCTTCCCACCAACATTGTTGTGATAGTCACATATTCCCCAGAAGCTGAGGAAATCATAATATGGAAGCAGATCCCTTGCCTTTGTGTGTGTATTTGCGGGAGGGGGTTAATAGTGGTTAATTAACTTAATAGTTAATGATTCCACTCTTTTTTTTGGTGAAAAGGGGTCACTTCATGCATGAATTGTATCTTGGCAGGTGACTAGTGCAAAGCAATTTCTTCCAGTAAAACAAACACCCATTACCATTTTAAAAAGCCAGCAAGAATCCATGTTCATGTAAATCAAACGGTCTTCCAACCCTCAAGTGTTTGTTCCACAACCTCTACTATATTTGCAGTTCTCTCTATGTGGGTCATGGGCCATTTCATGCAATTCTCTCACTGTGACAGCATGTTTCCAGGGCAACCAGAGGTGACACAGTCATGAATGCTATGGCTGACCCATAAAAAAATCCAGCGAACAGAGAGCGAGAGGTTGGGTGCTCAGGAAGAGCCTAGTTAATAGATTGGCCCACAGTTGCACACAGTGCAACTTGATTAATTGGATAACTGTGTTTTCATGAGCACTTCAGAAAGTTTTTCCTACAAATTATCCTTCTGTATCTGATTTTTCTCTCTGTGCTGCCCTCCGAGTATACCAGAAAAGACCCATTTCCTCCTCGCATACAATTTCACTCAAGAAATGTCACCTTTCTGCAGGCCCTTGTATTCTTCATCACAATCCTGATGTGTCAGAAAATGACCATACTTGTCCCATATTTGTGTATGCAATCTTCTTTCTCTTCTGAATGGGTTTCTGTATTAACGTCTCTGTGGGATTTTTTTAACTTTTTTTTAAGTTTATAGTTTAAGTTTTTTAAGTTTATTGTAGATGGGACTCGTTAGCTGTCCCTAGCCTGGGAAGGCAGCTCATCTGAGAGAAGGAAAACTCTGATCCCAAACCTCCACTGCCTTGTGGCTACATCCAGTTAAGGAAAAGGCTTCAGGAGTCAACTTCGAGGCAAAATCCGGAGCCGGAGTCCCTGAGGCAGTTCATGGCTGAACACAGTCACATTCTGGCAACTCCTGCGATGCCGCTGGAACCAGCCATATTGGCTTCTGTCTTTTCATTGGACCATTTCAGCGATGTGGAGAGGAGGGATTTGCTGCATGGGTAACAGTCTATCCTCCATATCTATTCTACCCAGGCTTTGCGCACTGGAGAGGACACTCTGTTCCAGAACCACCATTCAGAGCGCGATACCATAGTCTTCCAAGACTGAAGGATGCCAACATTATTGTTTAACAGCCCAGTTCACAGTAACTCCTTTCTGTGGTAGTGCAGTAGCATCAACAAGGCATCCACTATGTCCCACAGGGGAATTTCAAAGGGGAGCCAGTCCTGTTCCACCAAGTGAATCTACTCTGAAGTAAATCCTATTGTGGTCAATGGGGCTTACTCTCAGGAAAGTGTGGGTAGGATTGCAACCTATGAGCCCAATCCTATGCGTGTCTACTCTGAAATAAGTCCCATAGTAGTCAATGGAGTTTACTCTGTAGTCTGCCTGCAATAACAACCCCCCAAAAAGAATCAGTGAGCTCTTCAGCCCTCCCAGTGCCCAGTTTAAAGTTCTTCTATTTCAGGCACATCAGAATAAAGACCCACCTGGCTTCACAAGTGCAAAATAGAAAACTTTCCCCTTACCATTCAAGCCTCTTTTTTGTTATTTTTAGGGTTGGGGGGAGGCTGCCTTCTGTTGGACTCCAGCTCCATCGGATCAGGACCCTTCTGGTGTCCTCACATTCCCCTTTGCCTGGCCTGACCACCAGCCAAGGCACGTCTGCCTACTCACGAGTAAAAGCGACTGTGAGGCTGCTTTGCTTTCCATAGGGCTCCATAGACTGGTAGGGAGGCATCTGGGAGGGAGGAACCTCCTTCTCCCGTGTTTTTGGGGGCTGCACTCATTGGATGAGGACCATTCTGATGCCCTTGGAGCCTCTCAGCCTGCCTCCACTAAGGCAAGTCCACCTACTCATGAGTAAACGCGGCCACGTGGTTTCGTTTCGGGCTCAGACTTGCAGCTAGGGGGGGAGCTTCTTGGGTGTTTGGGGGGAGCTGCATTCATTGATCAGGACCATTCAGGTGTCGTTGGATTCCTCTTAGTCTGCCCTTTTAGACAGACTATGGCAAGTATGCCTATCCATGAGTAAACGCGCGATACGGCTCACTTTCACTTTCCATAGGGCTCCATGCATTTTTTCCTTCCGGTTTTTTGGCCATAACTTTTGAATGAAAGGAGCAATTTCAATTCTGTTCTTTGCACTGCACTTCGCCAGCCATTCCACATCAAACGGTGGATAGCATGATGTGGTTGCTCCTAACCCTGCGATGTTAGCGCGTCCTTCCCCCAAGGCGCGTCACCCCCTGGCGTGTCACCTGATGTGGCCCGCACCCCCTAGCAACGCCAGTGTCCTGATGCAATCTTTCAGCTGTAATTAAAAAGCATCCCAGGAGGACCAAACTCTTGAAGATCTTGTTGCTTTCATTTTGAAAGCAGCAAAGAATAAATGGCCCTGTTTCACTCTGTAGGTGCTGGGAACTTTAGACATTGGTACAAATTTTCCAAATTTCACAGAGCTTTGAAGAGTGAAGATTGTCTAAATATACTAATCAGGGTAGACTTGTAATCCGTAGTACATAAAGTGAAATCACTACCAAGAGCCTGGCAGTCATCCAAATTTTATTTATAAAAATGTGCACCCAGTGCCTGGCCATCTGTTTGTATTCATAGCAGAAACATAATGAGAATCCAAATTCAGGCTGCCAACAAATGACTATGCTGAACAGCAGCCTCCAAATTTAATCATAATCACTGCTCAGTATATATGGATATGTATAATATCATCATGAAATTCAGCAAATAAGCCCACTACTACTTTCTATGGCAAAAGCCAGCCAGTTTCAAGCAATGACCTCCATGAACTGATGTTCTTTACATTTATATTTGGAGACATGCGGCCAAACGACACATTTGTGACTATCATTTGACTTGGTGTTTTTTGCCATTAAAAACAGGGGCGGAGGGGCAAGACAGCAGTGGAGTGTAAAGGGGGCTTTAGCACATTACACCCACCATGGTTCCAATTTCAATAATGCACCCTACCACACATGCTATTTTAATTAGAAAAGAGGCTTCTATTGACTTACAGACCAATCCTGAGGTGCCCAGTATCCAGCATGCAACCAGACAGCCGCCAACAGCTCCTTGGGGGAAGGAGACTTTCATCCCCTTCCCCAGGTAAGGGAACCAGTTCCGCAACGGCGACACTAAATGCTGTAGCAGCCCTGGAGCTGCCGCAGAATCGGAGTGTCCCATGTTGGACCATGCAGTCCTACCTGGGGCTCAGGATCTCCACCAGTCCTGCCTCCTCCCTCCCTGTTCCTTCCTCCACCATGCCTTCTCCCCGCCCTCTCCCTGCCCTTCCCCTGCGTCCCCGCACCCTGGAACGCCTCCTCCCCACCTCCCCCAACACTGGTGGGTGATTGAAGGTCAGGTAACTAATTGCTTCCAGCCCTGAGGCAATTCAAAGATCACATACTGTAGCTGCTAATTACCCTGCAAAGTGCACCATTCCTGCTGTTTGCAAGCATGTGTAAATATAGGGAGATAAATGTTTGAAGTTCTTTTTTCTGGTTATTATTATTTATAAATAACAAAATATTATTTCTTTCTAGATCTCCTTTTTTTAAAGTTTGGATAACCCAGGTGAGTCCCAATAGTGTGTCATTTTAAAAAGTGGGCCCCGGTGCTTAACAGTTTGGGAACCATTTCACCATTTCACCATTAACTTCACCATTTCATTTTTTTTTAATTGTACAATCTGTTTGTAATTCATGATCTGCAGGAAGAAAAATAGGCAGAAGCTTCTAACTCCACTGCTGCCCGAGTTCACATGTTTGCTGAGGGTTCATCACATTGTCATTTTAAGTTACTTGCTTGGGATTGTGTTAATAACTTATATGAATAAAATTAAATATTGACTTTATCAGGTATCCTGCTAGCATCAGGATACCCTCATCATCTGCCTCAGGCCCCTATAGTCCTTGCCTTCCTGCCCAGGAACTGGACTATCTGCCTGTCTGGGATGTGATGCTGGCCCTTTGGCTTCACCATTGTCACCCTTTAAATCTGGTCTTTAACTGACCTGCACTGCACTGCTTGCTTTTGACTCTCCTGGGCTCTGATGCTTTATACTTTGTTGTGTGCCCACAGTCTTGTGGCTGAGTGGACGCCTCACCTTGCCTCAGGGGATGACCACCTCTGCTTTGATTGACTCATCTGTTTATCTCAAGGCACTCTCACTGAGCATCTCTCATTCCCAAGGTATATGATTATGTGGAAGGAAGAAGTGGAGGAAAGATCTTATTCAGTTAAAATGGGTCACTTTGTGCATCAATTGTATCCTGCAGGGTGATTAGTGCAAAGCAATTTCACAGAGTAAAACAACCACTCATTACCATTTTAAAAAGTCGGCAGGAATTCACGTCTGTGTAAATCAGACTGTCTCTCAACTCTCAGGTGTTTGTTCCACAACTTCTACAATTTTTGTACAGCTCTCCCTAAGTGGGTCATGGGCTATTTCACGTAAGTCTCTATCCGTGACAACATGTTTCCAGGGCAACCAGAGGTGGCACAGTCATGAATGCTACGGCTGATCCATAAAAAATCCAGCTATCAGAGACAGAAGCTGGAGAATGGTGTACTCAGGATGAGCCTGGTTAATAGATTGCCCCATTGCATACAGTGTGGGGCAGCAAATTAGTTAAGGGCGCAATTCTAACCCACTTTCCAGCACCAACGTAAGGGCAATGAAGCTCTGAGATAAGGGAACAAACATTCCCTTACTCTGAGGAGTCCTCCATGAACGCCACCCAACTGCAAGATGCAGCACACGTCCCATTGGTACAGCTATGCCAATGCTGGAAAGTTAGTTAGGATTTGGGCCTATCTGTGTTTTTAGGAGCACCTTTTTTCCTACAAATTATCCTTCCATATGAGATTCTTATCTCTGTGCCACTCTCCCAGTGTGTCAGGAAAGACCAATTTGTTCCTCACGTATTCAAAGACTGTCACCTTTCTGCAGGCCCATGTACTCTTCATCACAATCCTGTTGTGTCAGAAAATGACCATACTTGTCCCATATATGTAAATGCTGTTTTCATTCTCTTTGGCCAGGTCTAACCAGCTGTTCAAATGACACCACGATTTAATTTTATTTCTATTTATTCAAAATTATTTATTTCTAATGTCCTGTCAGCAGCAGATCTGGTTTGTCAGTCCAACAAAGTCCTTGTCAGTCCAACAAACGGATGGACTGACCCTTTGCACCCTTTGCAGTCCTCACTTTGACCCTCATAGCCCACAATCTCCTCTCTTCCAAAACTGCAGAAATGGTTGCAAATATGAACAGGCTACTGGAATCTAGTGTCATAGGGCCCAATCCTATCTCACTTTCCAACAGTGATGCTACCACAATGCAGCTCTTGAGGAGGCCTCCATGAATGTCCCCCCACCAAAAGATGCAGTGTGTACCTGTTCGCACAGCTGCACTGGAGTTGAGTAGTTGGATAGGACTGGGCACACAATCTCTTATGCTACCAATTGCATAAACCACATGTTCCAAAAAATGGACTTGTAAATGTCATTTTTCATTGACAGCTTTCCTACCAACAGATCGGTTTCCTAATGTTTGAACCCCACTTGGCATGGTCCACCTTTTGGAAGTACCACTGGAAGTAACTGGCAATGATGTCATTGCCAGTTACTTCCCGATTGGGAGGCCGGATGCAACATGACAAACACTAGTAAGAGGCAGACAGGAAGGCTTTTTTGAGCACACAAAAAGTGCATGCTGGAGCTCTGCCCACCAAGCCGAACCTCTTGCTGCTGCTTGTTGGGTAGCACTGCTGGTCTTGCTGCCAGGAGGCAGGGTCTAAGAGTTCCATGAATACCACCGGACAAGACCTCAAGTACCACCAGTGGTACAGGTACAACTGGTTGAGAAACACTGCAATAGATGAATAAGGGTCCAATCCTATCCAACTTTCCAGCACTGGTGCAGCTTCAATACAGCCCTTAGGCAAGGGAACAAATGTGCTTTTATCTTGTGGAGGCCTCCATAACTACTCTCCCACCACAGGATGCAGCGCACACCCCATTGGCACAGCTACATCAGGGCTGGAAAGTTGGATAGGATTTGGCCCTAAGTAAACAACAATGATGAGATCATCCCAAGTAATGAGTTAATGCTTCACTTGAAGGTAATAACAGAATTGTGGTACTTTTGCTGCCTTTTTCCTTTGGTAAATTATAATCATCTTACATATTGCTTTCACGATGTGAAAGCAAGGGATACATCTATTTTCCATGCGCAAGATTCACTTTGTCTCTTCAGCCAAATAAAATGAAGTACATGGCAGTACTTGTGAGTGTTCAAAGTGCCTCTGCATTTTATTGTTCCATAGCTCTATGAAGGAGGACAGACTGTAAGAGAATAATTTGTCCAAATACGCTGTTAGCATTATCATCAGCATCTTTTGAGATAAATCTCTCCAAGCAGCCTTAGCTTTCTTTTTTTTCCTGCTTTGATTTTTGTTTGGTCATCAGAGATTCTCAAGAAACTTTCTAGACAGGTGACATGTCTAATGTAAAAAGGAAAGGATTTTAGCACTGGGGCAACAAGAAAGATAGGAACTTTAACTTCTTTAAAGTTGTTCTTCAGTGATTTCCCAGTAGGTATCAATCCAGTAGCAGGAAAAGTATTAGGATCTATATTCATTCTGGCAAGATTCCACACTCTTATTTATTCCATGCAAGGTTTATGTATGATTCTTTGTTTTACCATATTACCATTCTACCTCTCCTGCAATTAAGGAAGCTCACAACAACATTTAAACAGCAAATATCCAGAAGGCTTATAAAACATAAAAGCAGAAACACAATAAAAACATCCAGCAGCCATTAATTATCAGACATCAAAGCCCCTTTGAAAAGATCAGGCTTTCAGGGCTTCTTAAGTGCATCAGAGAGGGACTTTTTATTGGGAAGCCATTCAACAAAGGTTATTACTGAAAATGCCCTGCTTCTTAGAGAAGCTACCCTTACATCTTGCAATGATAGTATATGACACACAACACCCGATGTTGAATTTAATAGGCATATGGGAGACGTTTGCATATGGGGAGAGGTGGTATCAAAACATATGTAGGTCTCAAATCATGAAAGAATTATTTCTTTTTTCTCCTATGATATTCAAGAGCAACTGCTATATCTATTATTTTTGCTTGACAGGCAAAGATGAATTTGTCCCACTAATGGAGAAGTTACCAACTAGATAAAGCATGCATTTGTAATATGGAGTGACCTAGTAGGAAGGGATTCATATTGTACTGCTTGGGGCTGGTGTACAAACTGTGACGACTGATTGTACTGTGACAATAATTGAAATTTGCCAGGGCATCACCCTTAACATATGATATATGTTTCTTATGTTGCTGCTGCTGCTGTTGTTTTGTCATTTTCCAGCACTCTGTCCACACCATCAAAACAACATACTGCTATTAAATTTTTACACGACTCCGGACAGTATTTTTGGAAGAACTGCAGTTAGAAGTACCTAATTAAATAATTATCAGTGAGGTTGAGAAGTGAAGGATACATATTTTATGTGGAGGTGAAGATATAGGCAAATGAAACAAAAACAATTTTAAGGTATTGATTTTCTGAAAAACCAATCAATGGGGGTGGGAGGATCCTTTCAGGAAATTAAAAAAAATGCCCATCAAAAGGCATCTATCCAAGCCCCTTTTCTCCCTGATCAACAAACTACAGAGATGATACGTTCCTTTGAAAATCCTTTTTCACAAAATGCAAATCATGATCTTCCATTAAAATCCGTTCTGTACAGAGTGTGCATGTTTTTAGTGTTCCATTTATTTCCAGATCACTATGCCCTTTGGGTTATACATACTCTGCAAAAAATGTACTTTGAATCTTACACAAATACAAATAGATTTGCTGTCTCGGTGGCACTGCCGGTGGCAGTATAACAAATATTAGAGATAGCACATAGTCTTTGCTACATCTGTCCATTTTAATTAAGCTCTTTATGTTTACAGAAAGGGAGATTTCTCTCTGACTTATTAGAAGCAATCATGCTTCAGAACACCAGCTAAGGCTGTACTGGACAAAATGTTCACATTCAATAAAAAACACAGTTGCTGCCCTCTCGTACCTGGTGCAGTGCCAATCTCTGCTTCTCCCATCCCCTGAATTGAGTATCTCCAGTGCTGTAACCCACGTCTCCTCCACACTTCCTCTTCTGCCTTGTCTTCCTTTTCCAATCCAGTGAGTGGGCGGAGGAAGAGCAATGAAGGTGAGTAGACAGGTAGAGGTGGACACCCTTCACTAATCTGCTACCTGAGGCGATCATCTCATTCAGTCTCCTGGATGGACTGCCTTAAAGACTCTCTTTCCCTAAAAGAAAGCATTTGGTATATGCAAAGTCAGCACCATATTGCTCTAAAGAGATAATATTATGAAGACACCTTTAGATTACTTGTTGCATAAATATGCTCTAGCAATAAGACGCTTGTCCTATTGCAGCTATACTTCTGTGTTTTCCTTTTACACACTGACAGCTCAATCCTATGGTTGGGTCCAGATAGCACTGCTGCAGCAGCACCAGTGCAAGGTGTCATAGAAGCTGGGTGTCATAAATAACTGGTGCAGATCCTTGCAGCCCCATTGAGCAGGCTGGGGCATTACATTGGGTCATGTTCCCTTACCCCAAGGAGACCTCCTGCCTGCTGGAATCCAATGCTAGATACAGTGTGGGCCTGGCAGCACCACTATGCCAGCGTTGGATAGGATTGTATACCTTTTGACCAGATCTGCACAGCTTGACTTAGGCTGCAATTGTATCCACACTTACCTGGAAGTAAGGCCCACTGACTAAATGGAACTTTCTTCTGAGTAGACATGCATAGGATTGGGCTCTGACCTGTACTCAGACTAATGGCCATGGATGGTGCTATTAGAGCCTTGATAAACCGGAATTGCTATCCGGAATTGCAAAAATTGGGGGACTGCCATACACCTAGCAAAGTTGCAGAGTCCAAGCTTGGTGGGATCCGATGTGGGCAGGCATGTTTCAATACTGCAGTGTTGTTTGTAGACAATTCACTGTGTGACTTAACAGTTGCAATAGATGAATGTGAAAACAGGTTTTCAACTACAGTATTTCCCATTAGCCCCTGCCCCAGGAACTGACTGGATGATGTGCTAGAAATCCCTAAACACCTGACATTTCATTTATATTAGCCTCTCTTATCAGACCCTTCTGTATCCTGAGTATGCATATTTTATATTCCTGCTAGCTGAAGTACCTGTTCTTTGAATTGATTTAAAAACAGATTACTTTCTATCCTGTTGACAGTCTAACATCTAAGATTTAAAGAATTGCATAGGCACATGGCTAGTGCTTCTTGGTACACTACATTTGCCATTTTACCCTCCAGCACTAATATCACCATTACTTGGTTTACTAACCCTAGTAATGCTGCAAATGCTGCAAAGAGATCATTGTCACTGAGCTGCATGAAATCCTCTGTCTCTGCTGGAGAGAAGGTGGAGTACCTCAAGACATGAGGGATGCAAACATCATCACGCTGTACAAGAACAAAGGTGACAGGGGTGACTGCAACAACTACCGCGGCATCTCTCTCCTTAGCGTTGTAGGAAAGCTGTTTGCCCGAGTTGTACTAAAGAGGCTCCAGGTACTTGCAGAGAGCGTCTATCCAGAATCGCAGTGTGGATTCCGAGCCAACAGGTCCACCACTGATATGGTATTCTCCCTTAGACAACTGCAGGAGAAATGCAGGGAACAACGACAGCCACTCTTTATAGCCTTCATAGATCTCACAAAGGCTTTCGACCTGGTCAGCAGAGACGGCCTCTTCAAGATTCTCCCCAAGATTGGATGTCCACCCAGGCTCCTCAGCATCATCAGATCCTTCCACAAGGACATGAAGGGCACTGTTGTCTTCGATGGCTCCACATCAGACCCTTTTGACATCCGAAGTGGAGTGAAGCAGGGCTGTGTTCTTGCACCAACCTTGTTTGGGATTTTCTTCGCTGTCCTGCTGAAGCAGGCCTTTGGAACTGCAACAGAAGGCATCTATCTCCAGACCAGATCAGACGGAAAGCTCTTCAACCTCTCCAGACTGAGAGCAAAATCCAAAGTCCAGCTGAAATGTCTGCGTGACTTCCTCTTTGCCGACGATGCAGCTGTCACTACCCACTCTGCCAAAGATCTCCAGCAGCTCATGGATCGTTTTAGCAAGGCCTGCCAAGATTTTGGACTGACAATCAGCCTGAAGAAAACACAGGTCATGGTTCAGGATGTGGACTCACCTCCCTGCATTACAATCTCTGAGCATGAACTGGAGGTTGTCCATGACTTTGTGTACCTTGGCTCAACGATCTCCGACACTCATTCTCTCGATGCCGAGCTAAATAGGCGCATCGGTAAAGCAGCTACCACGTTTTCCAGACTCACAAAGAGAGTCTGGTCCAACAAGAAGCTGACGGAACATACCAAGATCCAGGTCTACAGAGCTTGCGTCCTGAGTACACTTCTGTACTGCAGCGAGTCATGGACTCTTCGCTCACAACAGGAGAGGAAACTGAGCGCTTTCCACATGCGCTGCCTCCGACGCATCCTCGGCATCACCTGGCAGGACAAAGTTCCAAACAACACAGTCCTGGAACGTGCTGGAATCCCTAGCATGTATTCACTGCTGAAACAGAGACGCCTGCGTTGGCTCGGTCATGTCGTGAGAATGGATGATGGCCGGATCCCAAAGGATCTCCTCTATGGAGAACTCGTGCAAGGAAAGCGCCCTACAGGTAGACCACAGCTGCGATACAAGGACATCTGCAAGAGGGATCTGAAGGCCTTAGGGATGGACCTCAACAAGTGGGAAACCCTGGCCTCTGAGCGGCCCGCTTGGAGGCAGGCTGTGCAGCATGGCCTTTCCCAGTTTGAAGAGACACTTTGCCAACAGTCTGAGGCTAAGAGGCAAAGAAGGAAGGCCCATAGTCAGGGAGACAGACCAGGGACAGACTGCACCTGCTCCCGGTGTGGAAGGGATTGTCACTCCCGGATTGGCCTTTTCAGCCACACTGGACGCTGTGCCAGAACCACCTTTCAGAGCGCGATACCATAGTCTTTCGAGACTGAAGGTTGCCAATACATAACCCTAGAACACTGATACATAAAATTGCCCATGAGAAAGCAATCTTGCCGTATGGATGCCAGCCTCTTTTAAGGATTGTCCCTGGGATTTATTGATAGTCATTGTGAGGCATAGTGAACAGGAACTGCAGTCTTTTAAATGCTAAATGCTAGTCTGATGGGATGGTGGGGATGCCTGGAATAAATTCAGGTTCACCTTCTGCACATGCTTTAAAAACTGCAGCTTTGTGCTGGAAGACCTTGAATCGAAGCCTTGTGCCATCACAAAGTTTCAGCAGATTCAAATTCTGTCATAATGTTACCAGTGCACTGACCTTTAAAGTTAGATGGTGGGCTGGCATTCCAGGGGGTTTCAGTGTGTTGAGGAATTCAACAGGGTAGTTCCCTGTATGATCTGCGTTCATCACCTGAACACTGCATGGTCGGTTTTACAGCTTTCTATATAAAACACAATCTGTCTCACAATGTAGTTTTATTAGTGATTCATAAGCAAGAACCATGCCAAATGTCATCTTTCTAGCTTATGGGACATAGGAGATAAATGGATGAGTCAGTGAGTCCGGGCTTTCACTTTTTTATATATATAGGAGATTATTACAAACCTTTTTGCATTTAATTCTTCCCTGTTTTGATCTTCTGCTTCCTGCTTTTCTTCCCCTCAATCCATTCTCAAAGTAGAAAAGCAAAGCAGAGAGGAAATATAATCTGCTTTCTTTTCACACTATAGAAATATTTTGTCTTTACTAAAGAGTTCCGTGGAGAGGTGCATTTAGAAGTGCTAAAATGACTTACACTAAAGAAAGAAGAGCACTCTCTGTGGGTACATGATATAACTCTTTGAAGTCAAACAGATAGGTCTGGTTTGTGGCTATAAAAATGACCACCAAAGAACCCCATCATTGCTTCCTCCATGATGAAAAGGTGGAAATATAGTAAAATGCTCCACAGGTGGAGCCTGTGTATCCACGGATATTATGTATACGAATCTGGCTCAACACGGGACCCTTGGACCCGTGTTGAGCCAGACTTGGCTGCACCTGAACCCTCCGAAGGGGACCAGTCCCCTGCACTCTAGTCCCCTCCTGGGGTTTTTTGAAGTCTGTAGAGGCCATGCATGTCCACCCACAGCCTCTGCGGGCTTCAGAATGTCCCCGTAGTGAGAAAAATGCTACGTCCAGTTTTTGGGTGAAAACTGGAAGTAATGTTTTTATGCTCTTAAAGGGCATTGGGAGGGCCAGGGCTTCCCTTCCTCCTGAGCTTCCCTGGCCCTCCTAATGCCTTTTAAGGCATAAAAAGTCACTTCTGGTTTTCAGGCAAAAACTGGTAGCAGCATTTTTTTATGCTACAGGGCCATGCTGAAGCCTGCAGAGGCTGCAGGTGGACACACACAGCCTCTGTGGGCTTCAGAAATCCCTCCAGCTGATTTCCTTATCCACTGTTTTCAGTATCCAAGGGGGGAGGGTCCAAGAACGGATCCCCCACGGATACTGAGGTCCCACCTGTATTTTTTTTTCCCAAGCCCTGCATGGCTGGGCTGAAGGGGGAAACTTACTGCAGCGGGAACTTACTTCTTTGTAGGCATGGTTAGGATAGCACTATTGGTGACTGTAAATCTGCTTCAGGCTGCAGCTGTAGGCACACTTATGTGGGAGTAGAACCCACTGAATTCACTAGCTGTTATTTCTTAGTACACATACAGAGAATTGTGCTATTTGTGGCTTTACTGATAAATTGCATTGTCTAGGATTCTTTCCCCCCCCCCCCACCCCATTGTCTCACCAAGCCTTTCTCTATCTCTTTGTACCCTGTGCATGTTTGGTTTAAGCTCAGTGTAGATCTTTTCTTAGAAATACCCTAGAATAAGATGTAGCGCAGGTCAACATTGCATAGGTGTCCATCGTAATTAGACTTCAAACTGCTCTGGGGATCTATCCCTACAGCAGCTGTTGCAGCCTTTTGTAATGTTATTAGCCCATGATGACTCAGAGAGGAATTTTTGCATTAGCAGATTCTGGCACACAGTGCAGCCTCAGTGATTTCCACAACCAGGGAAATGGCTTCCACTAAAGAGAGATGAGGAGGTGCAGATGAATCTGCCAGACCAAAGAGAGTTTGAAATGCATACTGCACAAGCCATTTTACAAGATTAGTGTCATTTTTCGAGCTGCAGACTCGCACTGCAGGGATGACTTTTCATACATCTAGACATGCCTCTCTTGGTTGCAGTGAAGAGACTGCAGATGCAACCGGTCTGAAATGTTTAGGAGCTTGACATTAGTCTCTACAACTTATTTATATAACTGTGTGAAAGCAGGAGTGCTTATCACACTGCTCGGTTTGCAAAATTAAGAGTGAGGACAGGTCTGCATCCAGAAGAATTGCAACCTATGGGGGGGGGGTGTCTCAGCTGGTTTCTCTTATTCCCAGGATGCTTCAAAGGTAACTCTAGAATGCATAATCATTTCAATATTTCCGATCATCCAGCTTATGTGCTACATGTCTGTATCCATGTGAACATGTGCCTGAGGAAGACCATGTTTGCTTGTGTTTGGGTGCGGGTGGGGAGGGGGTCTATTGTGTTAAAGCAAATTTAACCCAGCACAAGAAAAGAACAGATGTAGATGGGGAAATATGCCATCTTCACACAGGTCATTTTCTGCTTGAATCTCTTGTTCACTTTAGATACAGAGGTTGCCCCTTTTATGCTCAATTACCTTTGCATCGCTCACTGATGGGGATCTAGGTTGGGATTCAATGCTGTCTAAAGTCCAGTCTGATACAGATTCTGCAACCAGCAGGTTTCAAACAACTTGCACAATTTTAGCTTGTTGAAACCATGGTGCTCTCTTGATAATCTTTTCTCCCTCCTACGTATCACTAAAGGGGAGGCAAGTTGTAACAGTTGTTCTGATCTCTGTTTGTATTTGTCTCTGCATTTTGTCTAGCCTTTGTATGTGTGTTTGTTTATTATTCATGGTGATGGATGAGAAGTACACTGTGGCTCTGCTGCTTTCACAGGTCTGTAGGGAACGTGAATCACGTGCTAGAACAGATGCTAAACTTGCCGTCAATTTTAAAAGGATTAACTAAACTCAAAATATATCTCTACAGTCACATATTCAAGCAAGTTGTCTCACCCAGCTTTTCCCCTTGTCCCTTCCTAAGACGCCCCCCCCTTTCATTAATTCTTTGTCCCTTAGCAGTGACAGCTTGCAAGATGGGTGGAGGGTGGTAGGTAATGGCCACTGACCAGCAACCAAGGGGAGGGGCCCTTACTGGCCCACAAGCTTAGCCTAAGAACTTCTGGCTTCTGTGATGGTGTACCAAATGCTGACCCCTTACTCCAAAGCATGTGTCCCCCCTCCACTCCTTCTCTCACTCCCTGCATTTGAAAATAAAGATGGGAATGGTGTGGAAGAAGAAGTGAAGAAGAGAATAGTGAGCTAGATTGTCAGGCACTCTAGTCCAATGCTCTCCTCTTCTCCACATTTCTAATTTTACTCTGTTTCCTTCCTCCTTTTCAAATCCACGGTGCTTGCGGAGTAGTGGAAGGGGTAGGTGGATGGAGGCAGGCACCTCTGCCAAACCACCACCTGAGGTGTTTACCTCAGGCAGCCTCAAGGATGGTTGGGCCATGCTGGCAGGCACGACAAGCATAAGCTGGGATGAGTGGGTCAGCACTGACTGGCTAGTGGTTTCCACCATAAGCCAATGACACCAATGGCCAATGCCCACACTGACTGTTGTAGATCAATCAGCAGCTACACACTTAGTACACAGTGCTAACCTAGTCGCCCCATGCCATTACCACCATCACACAATGCTTGTAAGTAAAAGCAATCTTCCCCACGATCCGGTGGTTACTAAGTGGTGGCTGCTTACTCCCTTTCATCATTCTTTACCAGCCTCTGCTACCTTTGTCCCTAATTCTGGCCTAGATCTCCACTAAAATCTGAAATGGAGCCCCTGGTGACATGTCCAGCTGTGAAAACTATCTTCTGTCTATAAATCTTTGTGCATCAGTAAAGCTGAACTAAGGACTAGAAAAAGAAGAAACTCAAGATAGAGCAAGGAGAAGAGGCAAATGTTATGAGATGCTATCATGTGCTGCTTAGGATCTCAGCAGTGATTTCTATTAGCCCATCTCCGCACAGTACTGTTGAAATGTGATGAAATGTATCACAGTACATCATCACAGGAGATGAAATGTGAAATTTAATGTAAAGCTAGCATTTTAGACACAAATTTCACATTTCATTACAGCTGCTCTGTTCCACAGAAGATACTAGCAACTTATGGATATCATAAGTCACTTTTGCAGCTACCTAGCTCAATAATTCTAATGGTATGTTTCTTTTAAACACATTTATATATCTTGCAAAAGGCAGATATGTCACATCAGGAGAAAAGTGGTTGCATCTTTCATTTATGTACAATACAAATTTGATCTGACCTGTATTTACAGCCAGATCCTTTTCTCTATCATGTAATGCAGCCATGCAATAGGCTGTGCTGTGTGCTATGGTGGGACACCTGATATGGTGTGATATGTGTGGGACACTTTGTGATATGGTGGGACACCAAGCTTGGGGGGGGGGGAAGAATAAGGGAAAATATTTTCCTTTCCCCTTCATAAGGTCCTTGATCACTAATGAGTCTCCTTAGAGCTATGCTAGTTCTAGTTCCATCAACACTAGTTCCGGTGACAGTACGGCCACATAGGATTGGGTCATACGTCTCTTACAGAATACTTAAAAACATGCTGAGCTTACTAGTTCAGCCTTAGGACTGTATTTTAAGACATGGTCATGTACAATAGTTTCATCATTTTTAGCCATGTTAATATCAGAATAACTAGTTATTTTCTTCCAGGTATGTTTGGTTAAGACTGCAGCCCTGTTGGCAACCTTCAGTCTCGAAAGACTATGGTATCACACTCTGAATGGTGGTTCTGGAACAGCGTCTAGTGTGGCTGAAAAGGCCAATTCGGGAGTGACAGTCCCTTCCACACTGGGAGCAAGTGCAGTCTGTCCCTGGTCTGTCTCCCTGGCTATGGGCCTTCCTTCTTTGCCTCTTTGTCTCAGACTGTTGGCCAAGTGTCTCTTCAAACTGGGAAAGGCCATGCTGCACAGCCTGCCTCCAAGCAGGCTGTTCAGAGGCCAGGTTTTCCCACCTGTTGAGGTCCATTCCTAAGGCCTTCAGATCCCTCTTGCAGATGTCCTTGTATCGCAGCTGTGGTCTACCTGTAGGGCGCTTTCCTTGCACGAGTTCACCATAGAGGAGATCCTTTGGGATCCGGCCATCATCCATTCTCACAACATGACCGAGCCAACTGCAGCCCTAGTAATTCTGAAAACACTTACTCCCACAATATGCTGGTGCACTTAGGCAGCCTAGTCCTAACCTGCACTGGAACAGGCAGGCTGACTGGCCTGCGCTGCATTCAGCATGCGCTTGGAGGTGGGTGGGACGAGTAAAAGGATTTTTTCCCCTTATCATGTGTCATGGGTGGTCACCCCATGCGCCAATCACCTCTATCCGGCTACTCAGAACTGTGCAGGTGAAATTGATGGTGCAAATCTTAGTAGCCTGATATAAAGCTGGGCTGACCGGGAAGGGCAGGGAGATGGCAAGGGAAGGGGGGGGGTCAGGTGGCAAGGCTGGTCTAAGGTACCAAGGCCGGTCCCACCCCAGGCCCTGTCTGCCCAACAGCCCACCCTCCCCCTGCCCCAAAATGCCCTTGTTCTTCCCTACCACTACCCTCTCCAACCCCCTGTGCCAGCCACCCTTGTCTGGTGCATTATTTACCCTCTAGCAATGATGCAGAGGCTGGCTCTGGCCTCCATGAACCAGTGTACATCCTTGGGCTGACTCAGCCAACTCCAGAATAGTTGCAAACTTGCTTTATAGCACGTTTGCAACACTCCTGGGCCGTTGCAAGGAACTTGCACCAGCCAAGCGTTTCTTTAGGATTGCCTGTTATGCACATTACAGTAGTGATGGCTCCTGTCCCCAGTTCATTCAGTATGTCCTCTGTGCTATGGTTTTAATCCTGTTTGAGACACTCAATATGAGTATCTGGTATACCTATTGTCACTTTTAAAGACATATGTCAATTTTCCTTGCCCAAAATTGTCATGGAGGGCATGGGAAGTCACAGCTATTTTGAAATAAACGTCTCATGACATTCAAATGCCTGATCAGAGATAAGATCGCAGTTCCCTGCTGAGATCTGGGTATTCTTCCCCTCTGCAACTCCCCTTCACCACATATCATGTCACTGACAAGGATCACCTGATCCTCAGCAGTGGCTTTTCAAGAGGCTTGCAGGCTTCAGTAGATTTATCTGCGATGGGGGTGGGTAAGATGACATCAAGCAGTGTTACTTCTACAGGCGAGCAGTGCTCTTGAAACAACCCATGGTCCTGCGTATTGATTTTTTTGAAGTATAATTACCAACCACACTGTGGAAATCAAAACAGGGATCATGACACATGGGGGATTTAACCTCAGTGGTCCAAAAGAACCACAACTCAAAAGAAAACCCCCTGCTATTTTGCTTCAGTGGGAAATTGGCACATGTAGCAACTGCCGCTCACAACAGACTTCATGGTGAACCACAGAATTTGCAGATAAATTCCAACATTGATATCAATTTATTTTATTATATTTAGTTAATTTGACATAACTGTTTGACATACTTCCTCCCGGTGTTTATCTTCTGAACTCCCTGCCATACTTTAGGCCAGGGGTCTCCAAACCCCAGCCTGGGGGCCAGATGCAGCCCACAGCAAGCCTCTTTCCAGCCTGCAGCCAACCTCTTGTCCCCTCAAAGCCTCTGGCACACTCAACTGAACATGACCAGAACTGTGCTCCGATTGTGTCTAGAGGGTGTTCTGAGGGCCAGAGAGGTTGAATGAATGAGCCCATTCATTCATTTATTCACTCATCTAAGTTCCATCTCTAATTTATTTATTTAAATTTTATATTTACATTTTTTTTTCCAGCCTTCCTCACCACACCAGATATTTGATGCAGCCCTCTGGCCAAAAAGTTTGGAGACCCCTGCTTTAGGCAGAGAGGCATTAAAAATGCAGTGGAAGGTATTTCCTATAAATGTTTACCGAACTGAAGTGCAAGGAAATATGCCTATTTGTTACAAGATATATGAAACGTGGTCCATCATCAATGTATTCAGGATAAACAGGAGAAAGTGATTACATGGCAATTTTTCAGAGACACGAAGGGACAGATGACTGTCATCAGTTTTAACTGAAGGACTGTGGAAAGGTCTGAAATAAGTCAATTAATCCAAGGTCCCATTTCCAGTGAATCAGCATTTTTATAATATGGCATTTTCATGCAGGTGATCTTTTTGTCCCTGCCACAAACAAATGAACTAGGGCAGTGCTACTCAAACTGCAGCCTGTAGACCAATTGCTGGTCCATAAGCTATTGGTTGCCAGTCCACAGTGTGGCTCCTGGGTTCTTTCTTCCAAGTTCTCAGTGTCTCCAGTCCTGAGGCTTGCTTTGTGCCTTGGATGTGCACCAAGCCTTGTGAGAGACTCTAAGAAGCTGGAAGCAGGAAAGAAAAGTTAAGCCTATGTATTGCAGACTGGCATTATTTATTTGTTAGTTTATTGTGCTGCACATTTGAAAAAATTACTGCACACTGGGCAAAAAACATTACTGGTCCATGACACCGACCCTTTGAGTAATGCTGAACAAGGGAAAGCTGATGAGATGTGCTTAGATCACTCCACTTCATACCACAGTTGGCTTCAATTTTTATACTTTAAAAAATGATAGAAACAGACTACAATGTATTCATTGTGTAAGTCCCTAGGATACATTGTTGTGGATATTTTTAGATACCCAGCAATTGCCTTTCCTGTTTTGCTATTAAGCATGGAAATAAAATTTGAATTTGGCATACACATGATTCTCATGTTTTACTGTGATTAAATTAAAGGAGCATGTGAATAACAAAGAGCCACGTTTAACAGAGGATGCATGTAGCCGAAATTAACTCTTTGCTTGCTTGTAATAATTACCAATCATCAGGGATAGGAGCTATCTTAGCTGAACTAGGGAATTAGCCAGTTCAGTAGTTTCCCTAAACAACTGCCACTGGTGAGGTTTTAAATTTAGACATGAAGAATGTTCTCTATGTGTAGCTTAGCTGTCTTTTTTTCTTTTCTTTTTTTACAACAAACCTTTATTAGGCATATAGTTTTACAACTAATATCTCAAAACAGTCATGTATGAAGTTATATATTAAAAGAGAGATAAAAAATAAGGGTTAAAACACACCAGTTTGCTTACACAGTTACTCCAAGTTGCTCAAATGTAGAAATTTAGCAACTGGAAGGGTCACAAATGCAAGTTCACCTGACAGCAAAAGTTGTAAAGAGGTGATCTCAGAGAGACCTTTTTTGTTTCCTGACAATGAGGGGAGATACTGGTCTCTGAGCACCTGATTAAAAGCACAATGCGGAACAATGTGTGGAAGAGAGTCTACCTCTCTGAGGTCACAATTGCAAAATCGTTCTTCCTTCAGGGCATTTCTAAACCTACCAAGTAGGTCATTAGAAGGCAATAGGTTGCATTGGGCTAATGTAAAAGTCCTCCTTTCAAAGGGTAGCTTAGCTGTCATTCAGATATATAATTTGAGTTTACACAAGGTTTTCTCAGAATCAGAGTTGAAAGGAACCAAAAGGCCATCTAGTCCAACCTCTGCCACATGGCAAGTTCAATTACTCATCACCATCACCACCCCACACAATGCAAACTGTTGGAAGAGCAGCAGCATGTCAGCTGAGCCACCCAGGGTACGTAGATAGATGGCAAGCATGTTAACGTTGGTCTCTGCCATTAGAAGGAGTTTGTTCCTGGTTTAAGGGTTTGTGGGGTTGCTCCAGTGGCATCACTACAATTCGTGTCACCCGGCGTGGGAGGCCTTCGCGTCACCCCATGCAGTGGGCAGGGCAACGCCCCAGGTGGTAGGCGTGGTGATGTACCATCGCCCCACCCCTACTGGTTTTTTGACTGTACCTTTTGTTAAAACACAGATATTTCAATGTGGTTTTTTCATTGCATTCTGTGTGAAATTACACATTGATTGATATATAACATGATGGTCTTATTCCACCAAACTCTGCGTTCAGTGATTTTGAAAACTTGTAGAGTCACATACACACACCCCTGTGTCAACTTACTAACAACTCACTGCAGCAGTTCTCAAACTTTTAGCACTGGGACCCACTTTTTAGAATGACAGTCTGTCCAGGACCCACTGGAAATGATGTCATGGCCAGAAGTGACATCATCAAGCAAATTAAAATAAATAATTATAAATAATTAAATTAAAATAAAAGAAATAATTAGATGAGGGGGAGCCAGTCCTGTTCACCAAGTACATCTACTCTGAAGTAAGTCCTATTGTGGTCAATGGGGCTTACTCTCAGGAAGTGTGGGTGGGATTGGAGCCTGTGAGCCCAGTCCAATGCATGTCTACTCTGAAGTTCCATAGTGGTCAATGGGGCTTACTCTCAGGAAAGTGTGGGTAGAATTGCAGCCTGTGAGTTCAAGCCTATGCATGTCTACTCAGAAGTAAGTCCCATAATGAAGCTTACTCTGTAGTCTGCCTGCAATAACAACCCCCCAAAAAGAATCAGTGAGCTCTTCAGCCCTCCCAGTGCCCAGTTTAAAGTTCTCCTATTTCAGGCATATCAAGATAAAGACCCACCTAGCTTTGCAAGTGGAAATAGAAAACGTCCCCTTACCAGTTGAAGAATCTTTTTTTGTCCTTTTAAGGGGGGGGGGGAGAAGAGGCTGCCTTCTGGAGCATCTGTTGCACTCCAGCTCCATCAGATCTGGATCCTTCTGGTGGCCTCACTTTCCCCTTTGCCTGGTCTGATCACAAGCCAAAGCACGTCTGCCTACTTGTGAGTAAATGCGACTGTGAGGCTGCTTTGCTTCCCATAGGGCTCCATAGACTCGCAGCTGGGAGGGAGGGACTTCCTTCTCAGGTATTTTGGGGGCTGCATTCATTGGATCAGGACCATTCTGACATCCTTGGAGTCCTCTCTGCCTGCCCTTTCCAACAGACTAAGGCAAGTCTGCCTATTCGCTAGTAAACGCAGCCACGTGGCTTTGTTTCGGGCTCTATAAACACAGCTGGGAGGGAGGCAGGGACCTCCTCAGGTGTTTTTGGGGGGCTGCGTTCATTGGAGCGGGACCATTCTGTTGTTGCTGAATTCCTCTCAGCCTGCCCTTTCCAACGGACTATGGCAAGTATGCCTACTGGCGAGTAAACATGCGAGACGGCTCACTTTCACTTTCCATAGGGCTCCATGCATTTTTTCCTTCTGGTTTTTTGGTCATAACTTTTGAACAAAAGGAGCGATTTCAATTCTGTTTTTTGAATTGCATTCTGCTGCATTCCGCTCATCCAATGGTGGATGGCATGATGGGGTAGCTCCTAATGCAGCGATGTTAGCACGTCCTCCCCCAGGGCGCGTTACCCCCCCCCACGCATCACCAGGTGCGGCCCACATGCCCCGCACCCTCCTAGCGATGCCAGTGAGTTGCTCTCTCCTGCTTTGGCTGGACTTCTGTTTAACTGCTTCTTTTGCTGCCTTGTTTCTGTCTCTGTAACAATGGTTGCCATTCTCTCTTTATTCAAGTAAACAAAGGCAGTTTGCTATGTGTGGGACTACTTTAGGGTGCAATCCCAATGTTCTGTTGGGCTGTTGCAACTTTCATGTGCTAGCTCAGAGGTGCTAAAAAAGTGCTGTAAGGCACTTTTATGCCACCAGAAGAGTCAGGAGGCTGGTGCATGGACATGCACTGGCCTCTGGAGGCTGACTCTGGTGGTCTTGCGCCAGAGGAGAGCTAAGTTTGCATTGGCTGTGTCAGGCCAGCATGGGGGTCTGGGGAGGGTGGGAGGAGGGCAAAACAGAGGTGTTCCAGAGCAGGTGGAGGAGGGGTGGCAGCCGAGCCCATTGGTTTCCCAGGGTCAAGTGGGGGTGGGGCCAGGATCCTGCACTTAAGCCGGATCCTTACTGCACTCCCAGCCGACCAGGTACAGCACCTGGCTGCTAGGATTTGCATCACTTCTTTAGCTGGTGCGGATCCAAGTAGCCTTATTGAGGCTACTGCCACATGTTCATGGTAAATTCCTCTTGCCCCAGGCTGAGCTGCAACTAGCCCCAACCCCACGCAGGATATGGGGCAGGCCAGTTGACCTACCTGTTCCAGCACGGGTTAGGATTGGGCTGTTAATCCCTCAGCTATGCTAACATAGACCACAATACAGGTGGCCATTTTTATCTGCGGTTTTTGAACCCACAGATTTGACTCACTGCAGGTTCCAAACCCAAGGTGACCTACCAAGCATGACTAGAAGTGCCTTCCAGTCCCAAATAATCTCAAATAATCACATATAATGTTAAATTATGTGGACTGGCTTGACACAGAACACTGGATTCTGCAGAGTAATGGTGCAGAAAAGGACATATTATTTTCTAGCAATTGGCTGCCTGCAGCTTTTCTGGCTCAAAGCCTGGAAGGTATTCACTTTTATTTCTAAACCTACATTTCACAAAATTTTCCTTTCATGACAAGCAGGAATTATTTTTTAAACAATTTTCAATCCTTCAATCCTTCAATCAGGATCAGACTCAGTGTTATCTCTCCCCTTGTCCAGCACATGGAATCAATAGCTTAAAAAAATGCAAATATTAAAAGGTATTGACCAGACCACATGAAAAGAACATACACTGCTATATCTCTTATCTGTCATACTGCAGCTGAGCTTCCTTCACAAAATGTACCCACTATATCTGAATGAAGGAAACATGTTCTTTTGCTTAGAAACAATGTGTGCTTATAATATTAGTTTGAGGGGGTCAAAATATTAGACTTTGTTGGACATCTGTGGCTTTAATGTGCAGTCAGGTTCTCTGGAACAATGGCTGATCTATTTGCCTTGTTTATCTTCACTCAGACAATCCACACAGTTTGTGCCTTGCTGTTATGAGGCTAAATGCCACAGCACCAAGCAGTTCTGCAGCACCCAACTATCTGTATCAGGCTTGAAAATATGATTACCCTGCATGCCCAAATTAGAAATGTTTCATTTCACACATCTGACATTGGGAATCTGCCTTTCGTTGCCTGCTAACCATTGTGCAAATTGTCAGTTGGAGTGTCAAAATAAGTCAGATAAGTGAAATGCTGCTTCTGCTTCTCCCTGGAGGAAAGCTAAAGCACCTTTTTTAAACAGCCCACATGGGAGCGGGGCTTGATTTCACACAGAGACAGAATTGTCAAGCTGTGACAATCTGGATGAGTAATGTTTTTAAGAAGCAACTGAAAAGTCTGGGTGAAAGAACATACTGAAGAAATTCTTCTTCCTACAAACCCCATGCTCAGCTTAAAGGCCATCTTCAGGTTGAGCTCTCAAGGTAGACAGTGATTGGAATGAATGCATCAGCTCTAAGTGACATAAAAATAATTTCACTGAAAAAGTAGATTTAAACTTTTTTCCCCCTTGCAGCCTGAAGTTTCCTGTTTTCAGAAATAAGCCGCAATCGTCCACACTCACTTTTCCAGCAGCCGTAAAAGGGTTTATGCTGCCAGAATGTTTGCACTGGCAGTGTAAAGGCCCCTTAGAACTGGGCTGTAATCTACACTTGGTCTGCAATTCTAAACAAAGTTACTTGGAAGACAGTTCCATATAACTCAATAGGGATTACTTCTGAGTAAACATGGCTAGGATTGAGCTGTTATCCACAACAAACCTGTCACATTGGTTTCAATGGTCCTTTGGAACAAAATTGAGACATAATCCTGTGTACACTTTCCTGGAAGCAAGCCCCAATAGGACTTCATGCATCGGATTATGGCTTGACTTTCATTAGAAATTGGTCTATGGTTTCAGTTGGTGGAACCATTCCTCTAAAAAAATTGTTTAAAATGTGTGATATGTTTGGTACTACTTGGATATTAGAAGGCTTATGGTGCATATATCAAGCAGAGGGACACATTTTTATGGGTGGTTTTTGAAATCCACCTGAAGCAAGCTGCTACCAAAAAAAAATCTGTCAAAGACTTACCTTTGGTCTTCACTAAGGAAGCCATCTGCTGATAAACAGCTTTAAACTTCAACTGGAACAGTTCAGGAAATACAAGTCATTTTCTTTAATGGATTAACCACTGGTTAAAAAAACAAACGCTTAGAACTGCAACAACAACAGCAGTAGCAGAGATATTCAAAAATAGACTACTAAAAAAAATCAAACAGGTAGGCTTATAATGACCATTCTCTAAATGGAAATAGTGCAGCTTCCCAATAGCCATACCACAAACAGTACAATTTAATGTAAGGGATCAACCATGAAAAGTAAGATTTATTTAAATCTAAAGAAAACAACAAGAACAGGTGACTCCTGTCACCTGAAAAAAAGAGGACAAAATGGCATATGAAATACAAATAAGTGCAATGGGCTCCACACTGGGAAAAAATTATTTTATTTTCACGGTGCTGAGCTCTACTTTAATACAGTGACCCCCAGAAGATGAATTTGGAATCACTGTGGCAATGAACACTAAATACTAAGAAAAGGGAACAAATAATACAGACGTATTGGACTGCTATATGATAAGATGGAATGCATTTTCAATTTTGGTAACGACATCACCCCCCCCTCTCTCTCTCACACACACACACACCCTAACGAATAGCCTAAAACTATTCTCCCTTACATCTAAGTTTTCTATATAGAATACTTTTTGGTATAGGGAAGCATTCAGTTTTGTGAATCCCAAACCTGCACCTGTTCTAAGTGAGAACTAGTTTTCTTGTGAGTGCATAATCCATAACAATTATATGACCACATTCTCATTATATAAAAGGTTGCTGCTTGGAGAAAAGCACACATCTGGAATGCTTTTGCCACCCTCCTCTTTTGACAGAGCTGATGGAGGGAGGGGCCCATCTGCACAGCAGCTGGCACACAGCCTAGTTCTGAGCCAATGAGTCCATGGATCAGGGTTCATGTGTTTAAGATCAGGATGAAAACAAAGAAAGCATAATGATCAGGTATATTAAATTACTTTCATAAGACAAAAAAAATTTAAAAGATATGGAATCTTCTACTTCTTGTATAATCAAGCTTTAGATATAAAAGCTTGAGTGATTTACAAAACAAAATATAACATTTACCATTTCATATAATCCCGGAATGGGAAAGCTGTTCTATGAAGACTTAAACAAACCACACAAAGAGTTTTCCACATATATACAACTGATTCTTTTAATCTGAGGCTGTGGCCTAGCTCCTACCTGGACAGAGATATTCATGAAATAAACATGCTTACTGCAAGCTAAGTATGCCTAATTAGAATGAAACAGAACATTCAGAGTGAGCTTTAGGATCCAGTTTAGGACTAAACTTCCCCAGTGCCCGAACAAGCAGTTGCACCGAAATGGCCACTGCTATATCCTGTGGGGCCAGGGAAGCTGCCTAATATATCAGTTCCCTTACCTTGTGTTGAGCCCAGGTGACCCTGACGGGTCTACTTGAATCCGCTCCTGCTATTGACCAGGCACACAACCTAGAAGATCCATGTCGGTCTCCGTGACTTGGGAGGGAGTTAGGATTCAGTTTGTCTGTCCCTCTCCCAGGCTTGATCCTCCATCAGGCCCTCCCTCCCTCTGTCCAGTTCCATCCTCCCCGCTGCCTTCCCCCCTCCCCCCAAAGCCTCACTGCTAACTTGTGGCAATAATCACCACTCACTGCCTCCCCATTGCATCTTCTAGGCACTGAGGTTCAGCACCAACTGGTGCGGGCCTCAGTGTGGGTGCTGCAGCTTTACCACCAGTACTTGAATGCCTTGCAGCACTTTTCATGACACCCGGAGCTGGCGGGAAGACAAGAGCATGGGGTGGTAAACCAATAGGATTGGACTGTTTGTGTAATTCCTGTGTTATGTCTTGCACAATTGAAGCAAAATATTGGCTAAACTAGCTAAAATGACAGGTTGTAATTTTTTTTAACAAGCCCAGTCACACACACCACAATAAGCGTCCTTTCATAAAACAGTAATGGAAGCAGATTAAACCTGTTTTCTACAACACAACACAAAAAAAGGATATCTCCAAGTTGCGCCTGCAGTTACCATGGTTCAGCACCTGTTCAGGGTTAATCCACATGGGGAGTCTGAACTCATGACCCTTCCAGTTGCAAAATTTTTACACCTGAGTAACTTGAAGCGGGCTAATCTGTTGGTCCTAAGCAACCTGGAGTTACCTCGCAAATAAATTGTTGTGTTTTAACCTTTATCTTTATTTCTCTTTTTTAACATATATTTATATATTGGATTGTTTAGAGATATTATCTGTTAATTTTTATGCCTAATAAAGATTTGATTGATTGATTGGTTAATCCATATGACAGCTATGAATAATTTTCCTATTACAAGACATTTTAATTTAAATTATCACAGCTTTTCAGATTTGGAACTATTTCCAGGAGAAAAGTCATCCAATTTTGGGAGAACAGAAGCAAAAGAAACCTGCAAAATATACATACAAACTAAACAGTCGCTCAGAAAGGTGACACACATCTGCTCTAAACCAGCAAGAAAGGCTTTTAAAAAGAATGTAAAACATAAGCTAAAAGTGTAAGTATGAGCCTCCAACTTTTATTTTCTGATTTTCATTCCTATTTAAAACCTCACTTGCACTTTCAGAGCAGGTGTCACCTTTCTGAGAATCCTCTCCTTCCTCGGCATTCTTGGAACTGTCTCACTTTGGCTTCCAGTGCTTGCTCTGAAATTCATCTACTGCAGTGTTTCTCAAGGTTTGTCCTCTGCCGTACCACTTCACACGGTCCACTTATCTGAAGTACCACCAGAAGTAACTGGCGATGACATTGGGAGGCTAGATACAACCCAACAAACACCAGTAAGAGGCTCAGGGTGGATGAAATGGCTTCTCTGAGTGCAGAAAAGCATGCTTTGGAGTTCTACCTCCGAGCCGAGCCTCCTACTGCTGTTTGTTGTGTTGTGTTCCTGATCTCACTGCCAGGTGGCAGGTGTCCAGGGGTTTCACAAGTACCACCAGGCAGCACCTCAAGTACCACTGGTGGCACCCGTACCACTGGTCGAGAAACACTGATCTACCATATGAGGCATCCCGCAAGTACCACCAGGCAGCACCTCAAGTACCACCGGTGGCACCCGTACCACTGGTTGAGAAACACTGCTCAACTGTGTGAGGTGTCCAGGGTTCCCATACCACTGGTTAAGAAACACTGAGCTACTGTGTGAGTTGTGGAAGGTGGAAGTGGAAACATTGGTGTTGAACCTGGCTCTCTTTTGTCAGTCACTCGTTTTCTACACACACGCAATTTCAGCTAGCTCATCGTCAAAGAACAGCCCTGTGACAAGACTGAGGATGGGTCAGCTTTTGAACACAAGGCTGCCACAACCCTTCTGCTGGACAATGAATGCCAAGGGGCGCTGTGTGACCCTGAGACAACCTTTTGTCCTCCCAAGTTGTGAGAGGAGGAGCAGCAGCAGCAGCAACTTGCATCACCACCACTGCTTCCCCTTTTCTAACTCAGTGACGCTGCTACTAAGGAGATTACGGCACGTCCCCTCTTTTCCCCCCACTTTCGCTGCTATTAAGGAGATTACGGCACCTCCATCTCCTTCCCCCCTTACTTCGCAGCTACTAAGGAGAATACGACACCTCCCTCTCTTTCCTTCCCTCTACGATGCTATTAAGGAGATTACGGTACCTCCCCTCCTTTTCCCCCCTCCCCATATTGTCAGGCGAAGACCCGCGTGGGGGGTCCCCCTCCTCTCCCGACCCCCTCCCGCGAGCCGTGGGACGGTCCATTGTCACTCGGGAGGGGGGATGGTCTGAGGGGCTTAAGAAAAGTACAGAATGAAGGGAGAAAAACGACCACTCGTTTTAACTAGCGTCCATTAAAAACCACGACGGAGGCTAGATTTGGGGGCGCTGCGGAGCGAGGAGGGGTGGCTGCAGTTGGTACATCCCAGGGCGGCTGGGAGGGAGGGACGGGGTTGCGCGCGCGCCAGCCGCAAGAGCAGCTGTGCCTCCTGTCAGTTGGCCCCGAGTGGCCGTGGCGGGAGGAGGTGGACTTTGTGGCTCTGATGAGCGGGCGTCCCAGGACGGCTCCGTCGCGGTGTGACAGGGCAGGAGAGCGCAGCGGCCTTCGGGGTCCTTTCGCCTCAGCCGCGAGCCGCTGAGCGACGTCAGGCGAGGCGGGGAGCAGCAGCCGCCCAGTCCGCCGCACCGTGCCTCGCCCGCCCGCCCACCCCCCTCCCCGGGCGGCGACGGCGACGGCGACGACGACGACGACGACGACATGCCCGCGGTGCAGAAGACCGTGTCCGAGCTGCGCTCCCGGGCGGAGGGTGAGTGGCGGCGGCGGGAGGGCGCCGGTGGGTGGAGGCGCAGTCCTCCCTCGGGGTGGGGGGCGCTGAAGGGGGCGCGGCCGCGAAGGGAGAGCTGCTTCCTTCGCTCGGTTGAACTCTCGCATCAATGACGCTCGCTCCCAGGTAATGTCGTGAACCCGCCACCCTGCGGGACGAGTGCCGAGGAAGGGGGAGGCCTCCGTGGGGAGGTAGAAGTCCGTGCCCTGCCCCCTCCCTCGGAGCTTTGTTTCGTCTGCTGAGGGAGGCAGCCATCCCCCTTCCACACTTCCCTGGGAGTAAGCCCCATTGACTGTCATGGGGCTTACTTCTGAGTAGACGTGCATAGGACTGGGCTGTGAGGCTGCCTGCCACAGTAGCTCCTGCAGGTTGAGACTGCAGTCCTATCTGCACCTACCTGGGAGTAAGCCCCACTGACTATCATGGGGCTTACTTCTGAGTAGACATGCACATAGGATTGGTGCTCTGATGCTGCAGTCCTGTCCACACTTATCTGGGGTTAAGCCTTATTGACTAGGATGGGACTTGTTTCTGAGAAGACATATGCGTAGGATTGGGCTTTGAGGCTGCCTGCCACAGTAGCTCCTGTGGGTTGAGACTACAGTCCTATTGCTTTCCTGGGAGTAAGCCCCATTGACTGTTATGGGACTTCTGAGTAGATGTGCGTAGGATTGGGCTCTGAGGCTGCAATCTTATTCACACTTGCCTGGGGGTAAGCCCCATTGACTAGGAAGGAATTTACTTCTGAGTAGACATGGATGGGATTGGGCTCTGAGCCTGCAATCCTATCAACACTTACTTGGGAGTAAGCCCCATTTACTGTGATGGAACTTACTTCTGAATTCACATGCGTAGAATTGAGCTCCGAGACACTCTGGGTCCACGCTGTTGGCATTGCCTTCCTTTTTGGAGCCTACTTCTTCATCTGCACTGTTCAGCCCACCTAGGGCTCTCCTTCACACCTGGCCATGATGCTGCCTTGTCCCTCTGGGTGAAGAAGGAGAGAGAGGCTTGACTGGGAAGAGGAGGAGGAGTTGTAGGAAGGGGGAGTGTCTCCTAAGGAAGCAGTGGTGTAGCTAAGGCATCTGCTACCCTTGGGACAAAGAAGATTTTGTAGTCTCCCCCCCCCCCAGTGATGAAATAAAATTTAATAAGTGGATAAACAAAGTTTTCTGGTTAATTGGCCATACCTTTTTATTGATATTCCTGTGTGGTTTGTTTCATTGCATTCTGCATTAAATTACCTTTCCAATGATATATAACATGACAGTATAATTTGTACATACCAAGGTTTTCACAATTTTGGCCACACTAGCATCAAGCTCAGCTTGTTGCCTGGTGCATTTGCTACCCCCTGCACCCCCTTAGCTACGCTACTGCATCACAGAGATTTTCAACCTTTTTTATCTCACAGCACACTGACCAACCACTAAAATTTATTGTCAAGGCTTTTTGACAATTGACAATGCACACCATGCTGCAGGGAGAGGGGCTCACATCCCCCAGTAAATGGCCCTCACCAAAACTAATGTCCCCCTACAAATAAATCCCTCTTCCTCCCCCTACCAATAAATGACCCTCCCCCAAACTCCCACAACACACCTGTAGATCATTCATAGCACACTGGTTGAAAATCACTGCTCTATTGAATTCTTCCCCCTCCAAAGTCTATTTAACTCCAGCACTTATGCCACTGTTCTCAGGTCCTTTTTCTTCCACCTGTGTGCCTGAAGCGCCCCCCTCCCCACTTTATTGCTAGATGTCACAGATTGCCTGAGGCCCCTGAATTTCAGGATGGACAACCAGCTATCACTGAGGAGCAGCCACTGCTGACAGGAGTCCCTTGGGATGTGGGGATCCTCCTTTCTCTTCACCTCTTTATGGGAACACCTCTTCTCCCCTTTCTCTCTCCCCCCCCCCCAGTACAAGGGAAGCAATCTAGGCATTTCTGACTATGTCACCTGCCAAAGCAGAGGAGCCAGTGGGAGTAGTAGCCATCTCTGCTTGCTCATCTTCCCTCTTCCACTGGGTAGTGGTGGGAATAAGGGTGTGCACCATCACCAAGAAGTAGCTGCTGCCTGAGGAAGCCAGCTACAATGGCCAGGAACAGCTATTGCTTATCTGCAAAGCAGCATGTCATTTGGGATCAGGTCTATTGGGACATATTCCCAGATATCCTTTGGGAGGTAGACCTGCTGGACTAAAATTCTAATTACCTCATTGCTCAGCCCTCTCTTGGTATCTACTACTGCCAAAGGTAGGGGGTGAGCTCCAGCTCTGTTCTTGCACCTGCATTCTTCCTCTGGATAGTTCAATAGTCAGAGGCACTCCTTCCCATGTTACTAGCTTCTTGCTGTGCCAGCCATAGGGTAAGAACAAATGGAGGAGGTGGCTCCACTCATTTATTATCTGCTCACTACCTAGTCTCTCTTGGTAGTGCAATAATCAGGATTGCACCCAACAGGATGGTCCTTTTTTGGGCTGGTCAGATACAGAGTGCAGGTGAGCAAATGGCTCCTCCTTGCAACTTCCACCTCTGCTCACTAGCTTAGCTGTCTTCTTCCTTGGGTAGTGCATTGGTCTGCTGTCCCATCTAGAAAGCGATAACAAGCAAGCAAGTGGTGGTAGTAGTAGCAAGGTGACACCTCCGTTTGCTCATCTATCTTGTCTCTCCTTGGGTACCGAATTCTAACATTTCCCTCTCCCCCCAAAAAGGGAGATACCAGACAAGCAACTGATGGGGAGACAGAGCTGCAAGAAAAATTGCTTCTGCTAATTTGCTTGTACTTACCTTCTTGAGATTGTGTGATGAGATTGGGGCCTGTGTGTTGCTCACAGACCACCGACCTTAACTATCTAATTCTATGCTGTCCAGACAGAGAGCATAGGAAGGCAAGCCAACAAGGCAGCTCCTTTCAGCCTCTTCCAATCTCTTATCTGCCTTCTAGAAGGTGTGGAAGTACAATTTTTTTATTTTTTAAAATTTATTTTTATTTTTACTGAGCCTCTTCTGAAATGCTGCAGAGAGAATGTTAAAATAAACAAATGAGGTTATAGTGGATGCATTGAACTGCTTCTGGTTTTTCGCTCCCTCTGGGTGATAAAATGAGAAGCTGCAGCATTGCAAAAAGAATTCATAGCACTCAGAGAGGTGAGTTAGTGGAGGCAGTGGCTGCTTCTTTCTGCCATCTCTGTGTTTTTGCTTGGGCGGGCAAGCAGTGACCGCATTGCAAGAGTAACTGCTGCCATACTAACTTGCCTCTGTTTTTTTAAGGCAGTCCAACAGTTGGGTTCAGGCCCACAGTAGAGGGGGAGAGGAAGAGAATAGGGGTCCCACCACGGATACGTCATCAACTGTACCACAAAGCATGGAATTGCCTGTGCGAATAATCTTTTTTTTCAACACCTTTGCATTTTCTTAGAATTTCTACATTGCTTTTGTTTTCTCTTCTCTACTCTTATAAATGGCCAAAACTCTTTGACGCAAATATTCTAACAGAACACTGTGTATGCAGTATTATATTCGTATTTTCTCCAATGCATTGTTTAACATCACATTATCTCTATAACTTTTTATTGTTCGATATGTATTTTGGTATTCAGTGTAATTGAATTTTAATGTAATTGAATTCTTTTGGAATCTGCTTTGAGCTTATTGAAAAGTTGGATAGTAGTTTTTTAAATAGATAAAATTATCTTAATGGGACAAACATGTAACATGCAGTGCAATCCTATCTTGCGCTGGAACACGCAGGCCAGGAGGCCTGTATCCAGTGCAAGATTGGGACAAGAAGTGGCTCAGCCGGAGGCAAGGGGAAACTCGTCCCCTTATTCCTGGGTAAGCCACTGCAGCCCCAGTGAGTCTCCTTGAAGTTGTGCCACCTCAAGAAGTGGCAAGTCCAAGGACAACGGAGCAGCTTCAAGCCTCTCCAAGCTGTTCAGGGAACGGGGTTGGGATCCAGCATAACTGCTGGGTCTCAGCCCTGCCTCCCACTCCCTGCCTGCTCCCTGGAATGCCCTCCCTCTGCCCTCTCCCCACCCTGGAATTCTTCCCTCTTGCCCCCTCCCTGCTCACCCCAGACCCCTGCATTGGCTGAGCTCGGCTGAGGCAACCTTCTCTCCCTGTGTCATTGCAGAGGCTGGATGCAGTCTCCGTGGGCCTTCGCTGGCCCTGCCAACTCCCAAGGTGGTGCAAACCTGCTTTATGACACGTTCGTGACCCTCCTGGGTCAGCACAAGGAGCTTGCACTGGCCTAACAGGATTGCACACTAAATCAATATAGCTAGTGAACTAAGAGATCCTGTGCTTGTCAGTGGAGCAGTGAAATGGGGCAGACTACACACAGAATGTGGAGGTTTCTGCACACCCTGGGAATTCCACGGTATCAGTAAAATACTGTTTTTAAATAAAGGCATTTTTTTAAAGAGGAAAAAAAACCTAACTGGTCCAAAGCATGTGCTTTGCCCTCTAGGATCCATGAAATAGGAGACACCTCAAGTGAGCATCAGTTGAACAAGAACAAAAAGGAAAGGAAAGACCGGGGGGGGGGGGAGGAAAACTGGCCTGCTAAAGCCCTTACATAGTGTCTTGAAAGAAAGACTAGGATCAGAGAGTGTTTGTCTCAGAAAGCACATCAACTCAGTGGCGAAGCTAGGTCATTTGACAGCCGGGGCCCATAAATTTTTGTCGGCCCATATAACATAATTAATTAATTATTTATTAATTATTCATTCATTCACATTTTTATACCACTCTTCCTTTAAGCAGCTCAGAATTTGAAATGAATAATAATAGTGGCCAGAATATAAATGCAGTGAATATTTCCCCACAAGCAATGGATGAAATTCTTCATCAAATATTTCCAGAATTTTGGTCACTAGGGTGTCACCCCCCCCCCCCAAGAATGTCTAATTGACCTGTTTTGAGTTAAGGCAGTGGTTCTCAAACTTTTAACACTGGGACCCACTTTTTAGAATGACAATCTGTCCAGGACCCATGTTTTGGTCATAACTTTTGGTGGAAAGGAGATATTTCAATCCTGTTTTTTGCATTACATTCCGCTGGAAATTCTGCATCCAATGGTATATAGCATGATGGGGTTATTCCGAACCTTTGTGATGTTAGCAATGTTGTGGCATTTGTGGTGTCACCCCCAAGGGGTGGTACCTGGGGCAGACCACCCCCCGCTAGCTACGCCACTGCATCAACTGAATATAATTTTCTTCCCCTCCTAAATCCAGGATGTTACAAGCTGTTAGCGGCTCTGAATAAAAGAGTTGGGGGGGGAGGCTTTAGTAGAATTGAAAAGGACTTCTTGGATCCCAATAAATTTTCTTCAGGGATGCTTTTAGCTACAAAGAGGACAAAGCTCTAAATAAAATGTCTTAGAATAGAGAGTGAAAATTAATTCAGGATGTGATCTGTGAGGCCTGTGTCTCTTAACGTTTCTTCAACTCTGTTGTATGTCATAGTGATGGAAAGATAAAAATACAATCTTTGCATACTGTATCACTCAGGTTTGGGGTACATGAACCACTTCCTTTTCACCAGCAGGAAAGTTCAAACCTCAACAGCACTATACGGCAGTAGTACTACAGCTCTTAACTTGGTTCAATCTTAAGTGGGTGGGAAGCTGCTCAGCAGTCTCACACTACTGTGCTATTAAGGGGGATTTCCCAATTGTTTCCCAATTGGGGGATTTCCCACTCTGATTTCTTGTGGGCCTCTAGCATTTGCACACATTACATTGCAAGATGATCCTTTGTTTAATTATAAATTCCATTATAATGGCAATTCCAATGATGTATTTGAAGATGTATTTAAAAACGACCATGAATTTTTTAGAAACGTAAATTATGTCCAAAAAAAATAATTTAGATCACGGGTGTCAAGTATAAGGCCCAGGGGCCAGATGTGGCCTGCAGAAGCTTTGTATCTGGCCTACATGATACTTGGGCTCTCTCAACAACACCGTCAGCTGCTGAGCTGTGAAATGACACATTGGCAGAAATGGCATTGATGAAAGGATGACACTGGGAGACCTCAGTTATCATGTGGGCCACTCTTTCAGCAGTGCTGAGATGTCACCTTTGAAAGGGCACTCTATATGATAACTGGGCTCTCCCAGCACGGCCCTTTCAGCAGTGTTGCTATTGCAGAGGTGCTGGGAGGGAGAGATGGAAGGAGCACTCGGAAGGTTAGGAACAGTAAGGGAGAAGAGGCAGACCAAGAGGGGTGAGAAAGGGAGAAGCTGCAGATGCGCTGGGAGAGCCCAGTTATCACACGGGCTACCTTTTAGCAGCGCTGCTTCTGCTGAGGTGTCACTTCGCAGAGCACCTTTCAACAACTGAACTGTGAAGTGACTTCTAGGTGGAAGTTCTTAAAAGGCAGTCTGTGAAAATTGGGCCTACCCATATCTTGAAAATATGATTGAGATTTGTATATTTTCTGTTCTGTCATTTGCAGCTTAAAGGTTCCTAAGTGAAGCAAAAAGTGTTTTTTCTGGTCATCACCTGCTTTTTGTATTGGCAACCTTCAGTCTCGAAAGACTATGGTATCGCGCTCTGAATGGTGGTTCTGGCACAGCGTCTAGTGTGGCTGAAAAGGCCAATCCGGGAGTGACAATCCCTTCCACACCGGGAGCAAGTGCAGTCTGTCCCTGGTCTGTCTCCCTGACTATGGGCCTTCCTTCTTTGCCTCTTAGCCTCAGACTGTTGGCAAAGTGTCTCTTCAAACTGGGAAAGGCCATGCTGCACAGCCTGCCTCCAAGCGGGCCGCTCAGAGGCCAGGGTTTCCCACTTGTTGAGGTCCATCCCTAAGGCCTTCAGATCCCTCTTGCAGATGTCCTTGTATCGCAGCTGTGGTCTGCCTGTAGGGCGCTTTCCTTGCACGAGTTCTCCATAGAGGAGATCCTTTGGGATCCGGCCATCATCCATTCTCACGACATGACCAAGCCAACGCAGGCGTCTCTGTTTCAGCAGTGAATACATGCTAGGGATTCCAGCACGTTCCAGGACTGTGTTGTTTGGAACTTTGTCCTGCCAGGTGATGCCGAGGATGCGTCGGAGGCAGCGCATGTGGAAAGCGCTCAGTTTCCTCTCCTGTTGTGAGTGAAGAGTCCATGACTCGCTGCAGTACAGAAGTGTACTCAGGACGCAAGCTCTGTAGACCTGGATCTTGGTATGTTCCGTCAGCTTCTTGTTGGACCAGACTCTCTTTGTGAGTCTGGAAAACGTGGTAGCTGCTTTACCGATGCGCTTGTTTAGCTCGGTATCGAGAGAATGAGTGTCGGAGATCGTTGAGCCAAGGTACACAAAGTCATGGACAACCTCCAGTTCATGCTCAGAGATTGTAATGCAGGGAGGTGAGTCCACATCCTGAACCATGACCTGTGTTTTCTTCAGGCTGATTGTCAGTCCAAAATCTTGGCAGGCCTTGCTAAAACGATCCATGAGCTGCTGGAGATCTTTGGCAGAGTGGGTAGTGACAGCTGCATCGTCGGCAAAGAGGAAGTCACGCAGACATTTCAGCTGGACTTTGGATTTTGCTCTCAGTCTGGAGAGGTTGAAGAGCTTTCCGTCTGATCTGGTCCGGAGATAGATGCCTTCTGTTGCAGTTCCAAAGGCCTGCTTCAGCAGGACAGCAAAGAAAATCCCAAACAAGGTTGGTGCAAGAACACAGCCCTGCTTCACTCCGCTTCGGATGTCAAAAGGGTCTGATGTGGAGCCATCGAAGACAACAGTGCCCTTCATGTCCTTGTGGAAAGATCTGATGATGCTGAGGAGCCTGGGTGGACATCCAATCTTGGGGAGAATCTTGAAGAGGCCGTCTCTGCTGACCAGGTCGAAAGCCTTTGTGAGATCTATGAAGGCTATAAAGAGTGGCTGTCGTTGTTCCCTGCATTTCTCCTGCAGTTGTCTAAGGGAGAATACCATATCAGTGGTGGACCTGTTGGCTCGGAATCCACACTGCGATTCTGGATAGACGCTCTCTGCAAGTACCTGGAGCCTCTTTAGTACAACTCGGGCAAACAGCTTTCCTACAACGCTAAGGAGAGAGATGCCGCGGTAGTTGTTGCAGTCACCCCTGTCACCTTTGTTCTTGTACAGCGTGATGATGTTTGCATCCCTCATGTCTTGAGGTACTCCACCTTCTCTCCAGCAGAGACAGAGGATTTCATGCAGCTCAGTGACGATGATCTCTTTGCAGCATTTTAGGACTTCAGCAGGGATGCTGTCTTTTCCAGGTGCCTTGCCAAAGGCAAGGGAGTCCAGGGCCACGTGAAGTTCTAGGGTTGGTTCACTGTCAAGCTCTTCCAGCACAGGCAGGCACTCAATGTTGTTCAGTGCGGTGACTACATTTTCTCTGGAATATAGCTCAGAGTAGTGCTGCACCCAGCGTTCCATCTGCTGCGCCCGATCCTGGATGACCTCGCCTGTGGCAGACTTCAGAGGGGCAATTTTCTTCTGTGTTGGACCTAGGGCCTGCTTGATACCATCATACATCCCCTTGATGTTGCCCGTGTCAGCTGCTATCTGTATCTCGGAACAGAGCTGGAGCCAGTAGTCGTTAGCACATCTCCTGGCAGTCTGTTGGACTTTGCTGCGAGCAGTTCGGAGGACCTGCAGGTTGCGCTCACTGGGACAGGCCTTGTATGCTGCTTGAGCTCTCCTCTTTTCCTCAATGACTGGTGTCAACTCCTCAGAGTGGGCTTCAAACCAGTCTGCCGCCTTGTTGGTCTTCTTGCCGAATATGGACAAGGCGGTGTTGTAAACGGTATTCTTGAAATGTTCCCATCTGTTGGATGCGTTTGCGTCGGCCGGGCCTGGAAGAGATTCCTCAAGCGCTTGTGCAAATTCCTCCACTTTTCTCTGATCCCGGGTCTTGCTGGTATCAATGCGAGGTCTTCCTTCCTTTTTCGTGTGATGCAGTCGCTTTGTTTGCAGTTTCACTCTGCTGCACACCAGGGAGTGGTCAGTGTCGCAGGCAGCACCATGATAACTGCGTGTGATCTTGATGCTGGGAAGGCTGGAGCGTCTGGTGAGGATCAGGTCGAGCTGGTGCCAGTGCTTTGATCTTGGATGTCTCCAAGAGACTCTATGTTGGGGCTTTGTGTTGAAGAACGTGTTGCTGACACAGAGACCGTGATGACAGCAAAACTCTAGCAGGCGTTGGCCATTTTCGTTCATCCTCCCAGTGCCAAACTGACCTAAGCAAGTGGGCCATGAACTGTTATCAGCACCAACTCTAGCATTGAAATCGCCGAGGATGAACAATGGCTCTTTTACAGGGATTTTCTTGACAGTGGTGGCCAGGTCATCATAGAATTTGTCTTTGGCTTCTGCTGGAGACGACAGAGTCGGTGCATAAGCACTGATGAGAGTGATAGGTCCTGCTGATGACTGGAGCTGCAGGGACAAAATTCTTTCACTTCCCACAGTAGGTGGGATGATGGATTTCAGCAGGGTATTTCTGACCGCAAAGCCAACGCCATGTTCCCTGGTTTCGTTTGGTGGTTTTCCCTGCCAGAAAAATGAGAAATTTCTCTCCTTGACAGATCCGGAATCTGGCAGCCTAGTCTCTTGAAGGGCGACGATGTCCATCTGCAGTCTGCTCAGCTCCATGTCGATGACAGCTGTTTTGCGTGCGTCGTCTATTTCTTGCAGGTCATCAGAGAAGCCAGGTGTCATTGTCCTAACGTTCCAGGTGCCCAGCTTTAGGGCAGTAGTTTTCTGTTTTCTGTTGCATGGTGCAGAGTTGTCGATCCGCTTGTCGGTTTTCACCCTAAACCCCACGCACCCCATGAGGTTAACGGACCGTGGCGAGGCAACACCTTACTGGCTGGGGACTGCCCAGCTTAAGGCGGGCGGTAGCTGCCCAATGAGATGCAATGATCTCTCCCACCGTCGGAAGCAGCCCCTGGCGTCATGCTCTACGCCAATCGAGCAAAGACTTATAACCGGTAAACTGCTGCTTCCCGTGTTGTGCCGACGCCATATGGCGAAGTTGGAGTGTCCTCTCCAGTGCGCGAAGCCTGGGTAAAGAAGGTATGGAGGATAGGCTGTTACCCATGCAGCAAATCCCCCCTCTCCACGTCGCTGGAATGGTCCAATGGAAAGGCAGAAGCCAATACGGTTGGTTCCAGCGGCGTCGCAGGAGTTGCCAGAACGTGACTGTGTTCAGCCATGAACTGCCTAAGGGACTCCGGCTCCTGATTTTGCCTCGAGGTTGACTCCTGAAGCCTTTTCCAGAACTGGATATAGCTACAAGGCAGTGGAGGTTTGAGGTCAGAGTTTCCTTCTCTTAGATGAGCTGCCTTCCTAGGCTGACGAGTCCCATCTACCCGGTGGCTGTTTAGTCGCCTCTTACGACAAGTACAGCCAAACTGAGGGCCTGCTTCATCACCTGCTTAATGATGTCACTTCCTGATTAATGGTATCACGCCATTAATGCTGATAGCAGGTGCCATGAATGCTCTTTGGCTCACTGCTTGAAGCAACTTTGACATGCCTGATTTAGACTATACTCTTTGTGATCATAAGTGTGTTTTAAAATTACATTTATTTATCTTTTCCTTTTTATTTGGGGTAGGAAGGGCAACATTTTATAGATGAGTCATTGTTTTATGATAAGAAAAATAATGTGATACTTGTAAGCAGGGCCATCCCTAGAAGGCTGCTGGGCCTGGGGCAACTTAATCAGTGCAGGGCACCCCCCACCACCTTACGAATACACTGTGTATGTGTGTCTAAAATCAAGCATAAAAAATAAATGCTTAAATTAAGATGTATCCCAAAATTCAAATTAAAAATAAATTTGTGCCGTTGAAATTTCAAATATATTTTCAAATAACTAACCCAGAAAAGAAAATAGGCGAAATAACTACTAAAAATTGAAATATTAGCTGCCACTTAAAGAATTCTAAATTACAAGTCCAGCCTTTTTATACACGGATTTTTTATACATGGATTTGACTCAACACGAATGGCCACTGCAAATGAGAAGGGATGTGCTGATCCCTGGAGAAGGGGAAAAATGCACCCCTTTGAAGATTCAGTTTCAAAAACAGTCCTTTAACAATAGCCTCCTTAATGAGAGAGAGGGGGGCATCTGGCTGACTATCCATCAATCCTTCTCTCTCCAGGCGACCCCTCCCTTCCCCCTGAGCAGGTGAAAGAAAGGTGATCACTTTGTATTGGTGAAGGGAGGGACTGAGTGAAGTAAGCTCTTGGAGGAGAACAGATTGGTGGATTGTCTTCTTAATGACTCTTATCTTACAACACAAAGGTCAGTAAAGCTGTTTTCAAATCAAAGCAAAGAAACTTTTTTTTTTAAATTGATTTGCTATTGTGCGTTTTTTGCCATCCACTTGAGTGCTTGGAACAGAACCCATGAGAATAATGAGGCTCAACCTGTAAACTCTCAAATATGTATTGCCTTTATGAAGAGGCAGATAGCAAACATCTCAAGAAGAAAAAGAAGAAAGGAAGAAAAAAGTTGGAACAGGAAGCAAACTAGGAAAAAATAGGGGAGGCGGAGAGAAGGCTTGTAATATGGCAAGTTTTCTGATGCACTCAGGAACTTGAAACACTTTGCATCCCGTCCCGTCCCCACGCAACTTTGTGCTTTGCTGACCTTTGTGGTGTAAGATAAGAGTCAGTAAGAAGACAATCCATCAATCCGTCCTCACCTACACTCAGTCCCTCCCTCTGGTACTCACTCTGGTACTCACTCTGGTACTTCTGGTCATATCAAATTGTTCTCACACAGCAGTTTGTCTGGGGAGGTCCCCCTGAATAAGGAAGTAAAGCAGGGTTGTGTGTTTGCTTCCACCCTGTTTAATTTATGTTAATGATTTTGCCACCCACTTGCACAAAATTGATACCCACTGCCCTAAAGTTGGCTCTGTAAAAGTTCCAGTGCTGCTCTATGCAGATGATATGGTCCTGCTTTCTCGAACCAGAATTGGCTTAAGGTGCCTGGTTCAATCTAGTCTGACATATTTTGAACAGAACAAGCTCTCTTTGAACTGTGAGAAGCCCAGAATCCTGGTATTCAGCAGATCATGGAAACCTTGGCTTTGGACTTTCAATGGCAAAGCAGTCAGGCAGGTCAAGGAATTCAAGTATTTGGGTATCCTGTATCATTACAGACTCTCTTGGAGTCCGCACCAACAGGTGAGGAGCCAAGCTGCAAAACTGTCTATGCATGCCATTGTACGTTTTTTCTATGCATGGGGCAATTCTTATATCCCTTCCACCCTGCAAATTTTCAATGCTAAAGTTAAGACCCAAATTTTGTACTGAATACCCATATGGAGGTCTGCATTTGGTGCCAGCATTGAGAGGATCCAGTCATGGTTTTTATAAAAAATATTTGCTCTACCACGCTGTGCTCCATATGCAGTATTATGTCTGGAAGCGGGCCAACAAGAGTTAGAAACCATGGCTTTGATGAGTTTTTGTAAATTTTGGCTAAGGGTCTGAGCAAGATATTCTTCTCAGAAACCTATTAACTGACCCAACATTCTCTCCAAGTCTGTTATTGCTCCTAAATAAGGTTCAGGCCATAGGTCTGTCAGCAGATCTGTTAGGAGACCTCTCACCAGAGTTAGCATTTAAAACTCTGAAAATCCAGTTTGAGGATATAGAACGTCAAGAGCTGTTTGCAGCTGCAACCATGACCTGTTCTCCCCTCCGGTTTTCGCTTTTTCCAATCCTGGATAAAGGGCCCACCTACTTACATTTCCTATTTAATTTACAGGAACGGAGAGCCTTCTCCCTGGTGTGTTGCAGTGTATGCCATCTAATTTTACATCTGGGAGATACATTGGCCTGAGTGTGCAAGCAGGGGTGTGTAGCTGCAACTCCTAGGACATTGAATCTCTTTCACATATGGTTTTGCAAATAGTTTGACGATCTGTGTTTGCAGTTGCTCAGGGCAATTTGTCTTCCATACGTGGGTCAGGGGACTTCTTGCTTCATCAGTTGGTATTAGGAAAGGATGAGGCATGTACACGCCAGGTTGCAAAAAATTTTCATGCAATTTTGAGGAGGCGTGGTATAAGTAAGGGCGGTGTGTTGGTTGGGTTCACAGGCTGTTTTAGGTGTGGTTTAAATCTATTGTCCTATGTTATGTTTTATTTTATGCCAATAAAGTTTCCTGAATCGGAAATCTGTATACGTCTACCAAGTTTCCCTCTCATTTTTTATGGGTATGGCTGGATACTGTACTTAAAAACACAATTTATAAATTTTGAACTACTCTTTGCTTGATTGTTCAGCAGAGAAAGGAAGCGAAACTAGGCATGACTTTCTAATTATTTATAAATAATTTAGTACTAGCTTCTGCTTGGCCATACAGCAGTAAAACTCCCTATCAAAATAAAGCACATTAAGAAATTGCTTTAAATTGTTTCATTTAAAAAAGGCTGCTCAAAATATTGTTTTGGAGCAAGAAGAAAGCTGTTCTAATAATGATTTGCCTTTCTCCAGGAGCAATGAGGCTGATGAAATTTGTTTCCACCTGCACTCATCAATCATGTGAGGCTGAGAAGGCTCATCACCTGAGCAGGGATGAAATAATTTTCTCTCATGCATATTGAGTCACAATAACTCAGGCAGATTTTTCCTGTCAAGGATTCAAGCCTGAGGTGATTTCTATGGTGAGATGTACTATAGAACAGAATTCCTATCTTCTCAGAAACAGCCATTCTCTTCCCAGAAACACCAAATCCTGTTTCTGGTCCTTGAATATATTATTCATGATAGAACTAATAATCTGATTGGTATCAGTAGAAACTTCTCTCCTGGAGGAAAAAGGAACCACAAAGAACCCCAATTCAACCATGGCAAGAAAAAGAATTTTCTTTTTCTCCCTCTCACTCCTATTCCCCCTCCCCCCATGAATCAGGGCCCCACAGCTACTGTTTAAAAATTTTAAAATAACATGCAGGGCCAAACAACATGATTAAAGTCATGTCTAGTTTGGCCCTAAAATTCTGACTTCTCAGGGTCTACCTGGCTTATATGTCATGATTAGCTTACCCCAGGGGTGTCAAACATAAGGCCCACAGAACCTTTTTATCTGGCCCTCAGGCTCTCAGCTGCTGACTGCAGCAGTGCTAAGGTGATACTGCTGAAAAGGCAGCCCATATGAAAATTGGGCTCTCCTGTATCTTGAAATATGATCGAGATTTGCACATTTTCTCTTCTGTCATTTGCAGCTAATGAGTTTCTAAGTGAGGAAAAAGTGCTTATTTTGGTTATGACCTGTTTAATGACATCACTTCCTACCTAATGACATCACTTCTGGCCCTCAGCAGACATAATTAATGCTATTCGACCCTCAGTACGAAACGAGTTTGACACCCCTGGTTTACCCTATTATCTTTATAACAAAAAATAACTTGACTATGTACGGTCTAAAATTCCTTGGTAGAGTTCAGCTGTAAACCTGTCAGAACCAGGAGTCTCTTTACATTTCAGCACTTTTATTATGCTTTTTCCGATGGGATTGGTGTCTCAAGGTAATTCTTGTAATTTAATGTTAAAGTGAGGGACATCACTTTTTTGCAGGAAATGTTTAACCCACTTTGAGTTTACCTTTGTCTGAGATGTGTTTAAGGCTTATATGAGAAGATAAAAGTGCAAGTTGCTGTTACAAGCTGAGACAAAAAAAAATGACAGGAAGAGATAACTCACAGGATAAGTATAAAAAGACTGCTGTTCAAATACTAAATAAACAGACTTGAACCCTGCTAAGCATAGGCTGAAATTAATTGCTGTTTCTAAGGCAGTAAGGGCCCAGTCCTGTCCAACTTTCCAGCACCAGTGCAGCCACAATGCTGCCCCAATTAAGGGAACAAATGTTCCCATACTTTGAGGAAGCCTCTGTGTCTACCCCCTTGCACCACAGGATGCAGCACACACCCTATTGACACTGCTGAACCGGCACTGGAAAGTTGGATAGGATTGGGCCCTAAAATACATTTATATTATAAATATAATATAATATATTTTATAATATTTTATATTATATATATTATATATTATATTATATATAATATAATATATTATATATATAAAATATAATATATTTTTATAATATTTTTATTTAAATATTTATAAAAAATAAAATTTTTGCTAAACAAATCTTATCTGAATTTGTTGATAAGCTAGGAGGATTCTTCACAACATTATTGGAAATAATACAGGAATTTAGTTCAACATTCTCTTTAAATAGGACAGTGACAGCAAATAAAGTCCTTAAGGTTGGAATTATCACTCAGAGAAAAATCAATCTATGCCCTACCTTAAATTCTGTTTTTAATTTTTGAAGATGGAAATGGTTATTCCTTCACACATTATTAGCTTGAGTATCTCATCCTTGCTACTTGATTATCAGACATAATGATCTGCATATAACTTTTGGCCACTGCTTGGCTTCAGACACTTTCTGAAAATATTAGAGGTAGTGAACTGCTGGTGTTTCAGTGTCTGTTTATTCTGGCTGGTATTTCAGTTATGCTGATTGTTCCCCTGCTAAATTGGTTTATGTTTCTCTGCTGCTCATTGTTCTGCTTTATATGTAAACAATATCTGCACAATAATGAGAGATATTTCACAACAATACCTTGTTTCATCCACTTGACTTTTGTAAGTGTAACCTCCTGTATGCGCAACCTCCTGATTTTAGAAATGGGTTGTGTCAGAATGCCAGATGCAAGGGAGGGCACCAGGATGAGGTATCTTGTTATCTGGTGTGCTCCCTGGGGCATTTGGTGGGCCGCTGTGAGATACAGGAAGCTGGACTAGATGGGCCTATGGCCTGATCCAGTGGGGCTGTTCTTATGTTCTTATGTCACTTTGCTCTTTTACTTTTTTTCCATTATAGCCACATTTCATTTTGTCCACGTGCTTTCCTCTTTTGCCTGATTTCATCCAATACCACAAAGGGTAGGGATCTGGATCAGTTATAATAATTAAGAAGTCAAATTGGCAGCCCAGGGAAAGACAGTTGGGGGAAATAGATCGCTGTGGCATCATCTTATGCATGAACAGAGGCATGGAACTGCCTGGTATCAGAAGGTGGGGCATAAGGGCCCAGATTAGTGCATGCTTCTACTAATTTATTCCTGTGGTTGTGATAGGTGGTCTTGAGCTGCTTGGAGACCGCTGCTTTTCTATGTGCCTGTGTGAGTACTTGCTCTCAGCTGCTCAATAAATCAGTGATTTATTTCATAATGGTTTCTGGTAAAAGCTTATGCAGGAGGGATTCCAACAGGATCTGTGTAGGTATTACACTGAACTGCTTTTCTTTTCTGCACACATGTCACTCCTTAGTATGGGCAACCGAGGCAGTTTTTTAAGTTGTCTAGGCTGTGCTTTGACATTTATCCTTTTTTGACTAAGGTTCATGCTCTGGTCAAAACCAGATGAATGTACATGTTGTTGGCAACCTTCAGTCTCGAAAGACTATGGTATCGCGCTCTGAATGGTGGTTCTGGAACAGCGTCTAGTGTGGCTGAAAAGGCCGATTCGGGAGTGACAATCCCTTCCACACCGGGAGCAAGTGCAGTCTGTCCCTGGTCTGTCTCCCTGGCTATGGGCCTCCCTTCTTTGCCTCTTTGCCTCAGACTGTTGGCCAAGTGTCTCTTCAAACTGGGAAAGGCCATACTGCACAGCCTGCCTCCAAGCGGGCTGCTCAGAGGCCAGGGTTTCCCACCTGTTGAGGTCCACTCCTAAGACCTTCAGATCCCTCTTGCAGATGTCCTTGTATGGCAGCTGTGGTCTACCTGTAGGGCGCTTTCCTTGCACGAGTTCTCCACAGAGGAGATCCTTTCGGATCCGGCCATCATCCATTCTCACAACATGACCGAGCCAACACAGGCATCTCTGTTTCAGCAGTGCATACATGCTAGGGATTCCAGCTCGTTCCAGGACTGTGTTGTTTGGAACTTTGTCCTGCCAGGTGATGCCGAGGATGCATCGGAGGCAGCACATGTGGAAAGCGTTCAGTTTCCTCTCCTGTTGTGAGCGGAGAGTCCATGACTCACTGCAGTAAAGAAGTATACTCAGGGCGCAAGCTCTGTAGACCTGGATCTTGGTGTGTTCAGGTCACATTTTTACCTACACACAAACCACTTTAAAGACTTTTGAATGAAAACTGCCTGAAGTTATGATCCAAATAAGCACATGAACTAGTTGTTTATGAGGAAAGATCCCTTCATCTGCCTTCACTGCAAACAAGAGCCTCACACATGCAGATCTCTGAACTGTGGCCTCAGTTTCCCCACCCCAATCCTCACATCTTTAAGATAGTTTCCCAGAAAACATTGCCCAGAAAAGCATGCTCCTGACTTGATTAGGTGGGAATGAAGAGTGGCTGTTTTGAACCTCTCCCAGAAATCTACTTATTTAGGCAATTATTTTTATTCATTTAGTTAGGAAGTCTGTTTTTGGCATGTCCACATTAGCTCTTTCTGTTTCTTGGCTATTGTACAAATGAAGATTGTGCAGTACAGGTGGAGCCTATTTATCCGCATTAGTTCCATTCCGTGACTCAGTGCGATTAACAAAAAACACGTGCTAAATTCCATAGAGTTATGCAAACACACTGTAGCCTGACACTTCCAGATGGAAGGAAACTAAGGCAGCTGTTCTCAATCCCCTCCCCTCAGTACTCAGCCTTCCTGTTGCCAGCTGTCCTGCTTCTTTCACAGGTGGGATGCTGAGCTTGCTTGGGAAGCCTCGTCCTCTGTGTCCCAGGCGGCCTCCCAACAGTGCTGCAGGTTCTCCTTCTCCTCTTCATTGCTGTCTGAAGTCCTCCCTGGCCACCACCATCATGGAAGCTCCTCTGCCCCAGAGAATGTACATGATATTGCTGTATATAATTTATCATCACATCATGGTATCTTTTCCAGTTACTATTTCTGGTATCTTCTCTGTACCTCTTTTTAGACTGTGAGCCCTTTGCTATGTAAACTGCTTTATGAATTTTTGTTGAAAAGCAGTATATAAATACACAAAACCAGAGCAATCATGAGATGTCACTTTTGACATGTGTACCATTTCAAGCCCCACTTTGGGAACTGTGTATTTGATGATTGCACAATATTTTAAAAAATCTACACTTACAAAACAACTACCTTCCCTGAGATGCTATTTTTGTATGTTCAGGAAATGTTTCTTTTAGTACAGGTGTTTACTATCATATGCCAACTATCTCAAAGTGTCTCCCCGCACCTCAGCAGGCCTCCCGAGCTTGACTGGAAGGCACTTCCAATGTGCTGGCATGCCCCCCCCCCGGAGATGTCATCTGCAGAACTTGGTTTCTGTGGGGGTGGGGATATCCTGGAATGGATCCCCCAAAGATACCAAGAGCCCAAGGTTCTTGTAAATAACCTGTACCTGTCCAAGCAGAGCTAAGTGTCAGAACGAAAGGGAGAGAGACCATGAGAGTTATATTGAGTTTCTTCCACTTGAGATGACCCAATAGGAGAAAGGGAGCTTATCAGGAGCTTCAAACAGGTATCAAAACAGCTTCAAAACAGGAATGGAAGGTTTCAGTAGGGATGTGAAAGTGTTACAAGGGTTTGGGGAAGAGAAAAGAAATGACATATACTTGGTCTGCTGGGTAGACTGAGATATAGTGTGCTGCTGTGAAACAAGGTTGGGCTGCACGACTTCAAATCCGGGGGGAAAGGAAAAAAATGCAGCCAGAAGTTGCTTCTTGGTGGAAAGGGGAAATAGGTCCTCCAGAGGTGAGGGTAACTACCAATACAAAAGGCTTCTCCAAGTGGGAAAAATCTCACCAACAATGGACAGAGTGGAAATGTCTCTTAGAAGGAGAGACTTTCAAAACAGATAGCATGGATGCCTTCAATGGTGAAGCAAACATTAAAATTCTCCCAGAGTAGGGGTAGTTGTATACAAAGGCATTCCTAGGTGAATAATGGTATCTGGAACATCTCCTGGGTATGTAGCCAAGAGTTTCTTAGACTTCATTGAGATGGTGTGCCCTCCAGGAAAGGGCACAAATGTTTAATTGCACCCCAGTCAGAGAAGATCTTGATGGAACACAAGGCATGGTTGGGTGTGGTCTGCACCCATACTTAGGTCCATATGGGAGAGGCATCCTGGAGAAGGAGTCTGAAAAGATTGTCCAGTTGGCCTGGCCACTGGGCAGTTGAGCTTAATTTATTATTCCAGAAGACTTGTGCTTGCAAATGAGATTGTATCAAGATGGAGGGCTTAAATTTGCAAGATCTTAGAGCATAGATTTTCAACCTTTTTATCTCATGGCATACTAACAAGGTACTAAAATTGTCAAGGCACAACATCTGTTTTTTAACAATTGACAAAGCACACCATGCTGCCTGTGGGAAGCTCACATCTCCCAATGGCCCTACTAGTAAATGACCCTCCCCCAAACTCCCACAGCACATCTTCATTCCATTCATGGCACACCAGTGTGCTACTAACAGTGATTGAAAATCATGGCCTTAGAACAAGGGTCTTCAAACTTTTTGGCCAGGGGGACACATCAAATGTTTGGTACGGTTTTGAGGGCCGGAAAAAATTTAAATATAAAATTTATATTAAAAAATTAAAGATGAAACTTAGATGTGTAAATAAATGAATGAATGGGCTCATTCATTCAACCTCTCTGGCCCTTAGAACACCCTCCAGATGCAACCAGAGCACAGTTCCAGTCATGTTCAGCAAAGTAGGCCAGGGGCTTTCAGGGGACAAGAGGCTGGCCGTGGGCCGCATCTGGCCCTCAGGCCAGGGTTTAGAAGAAGGGTTTAGACCCCTGCCTTAGAAGAAGGTAACACACAGTTGCCCAGCAGGGCTGATCAATGGCCCTTATTTAGCATAGTTTTTGATTAGAGGAACAGCTGTACCTCCACCCCCTTCAGGATGAAGTCCTGGCAGACTGACAACTATCTGCTAAAGAACTAAGGTAGAGTTAGGAAAGACTGCATGTTTTTGAAAGTGAGGTAATTGGCAACACGGGGGATCAAGTCTAACTTGTGGTCTAACTTGTGGTTTGAAATTGTGCAGTTCTGCAAGAAATCCATCGTATGAATCTGACTGTAATTCAGCTGTGTACATATGAAGTCACTGGAGATGCATATCTAAAAGCCTCTTTAGAAATAGTAATGGTGCAATCAGTTGTTCAGTGGGTGAAGCAAGGAGGAATGAAATCCAACTTCCTCTTCAGGACAGCTGATAGTTGCAGTTACTGGTTTTTGTAGAGGGGTCTGTGTGTTCATGCGCCTCAGTGAGATGGATTGGGAAAAAGGAAACCCATGCAGTATTTGTGTGGTACCCACAGTCCTTCATGCTGTGGGTAAATATAAGGAAGTTAGTTTCCATACCTGTCTGGCTGATAGATTGGAACTTGTGTTGTGCCTCTAAGATAGTGATAAATTTTGTATTGTACCTCTACAACAGGGGTGTCCAAACATTTTGGCAGGAGGGCCACATCATCTCTCTGACACTGTGTCTGGAGCCAGGGAAAAAAGAATTAATTTACATTTAAAATTTGAATAAATTTACATAAATGAATTTATTAGAGATGGAACTTATGAATGAATGAAGGTCTTGTAGTAGCTCAAGGCCTATAAAAGGCCTTGCACAAAGCAAGGCCAGCCTTTCCTTCACTGCCACTGCTATATCACAGCTGTGAAACACCAAGTAGTGGAGGGAGTCCTCCTCCCACAGCTCAGGTGAGAGGTTAAACAGTCGTCCTCATTCTGAGAGCAGTTGCGTCGGGCCAGCGTGGGCTCCAGCAAGTCCCTGAAGGGCCAGAGGCTCATTGGAGACTTGGGGCTCCTCAAGGGCCGGGTTGAGAGCCCCTGAGGGCCTCAAGTGGCCCCCTGGCCGGGGTTTGGGCACCCCTGCTCTACAATATGATATGGGACAAGTTCTTAATATACATACCTATAACATTGGAGTCCTTAGTCATGCATTTTACCGAATTCCAGCTAAATATGGGGCATACAGGTTTGTTTTTGGAGTATTGTACAGTTTCTAACTTCCATCCTAACATAGAAAGAATTTCTACAGAAAAGATAAGAAAGAAAGAAGCTGAAGGAAATATTGATTGAGAAATTTTTTTATTAATAATAATAACAGCAACAACAACAACAACAACAACAGGTATTTATATACTGCCTTTCTTGGTCTTTATTCAAGACTTTATTCAAGGCGGTTTACATAGGCAGGCTTTATCTAAATCCCTATTAAATAGGGATTTTTACAATTTCAAAGAAGGTTCTTTCTTTCAAGAACTACTACATTCAAGGTGTTTCATTCCGATCTGGCTTTACATTCTGGCCTCCATCCTCCCACGCTCAGAGCAGATGGAATTGCTCGGCTTCAGCTTGTCAGCTGCTCCAAGGTCGCACGGTACCAGTGGCCTCGAACTGGCGACCTTGTGGATGTTATCTTCAGGCAGACGGAGGCTCTACCCTCTAGACCAGACCTCCTGCCCCTTTACTAAATAAAGGTACACAGAGAATGTTTGGGATGCAGTTACTATCGATTACAGGTCCAGCCTTTTTATACACAGATTTTTATACACGGATTTGACTCAACACCAATGGGTACTGCAAATGAGAAGGAATGTGCTGATCCCTAGAGAAGGGGAAATATGTACCCCTTTAAAATCAATTTCAAAAACTGAACAGTCCTTTAACAATAGCCTCCTTAATGGGGGGGGGGGGGCAGCTGGCTGACTATCCATCAATCCTTCTCTCTCCAGCGGCCCCTCCCTTTTTGAAAGAAAGGTGATTACTTTGCATTGGTGAAGGGAGGGACTGAGTGAAGTAAGCTCTTGGAAGAGGACTGTTTGATGGATTGTCTTCTTAATGACTCTTATCTTACATCGCAAAGGTCAGCAAGGCTGTTTTTAAATCACCGGAGCAAAGATAATTTGTTTTTTAAATTGATTTGCTATAATGCGTTTTTTGCCATCCACTTGAGTGCTTGGAATGGAACCCATGTGAACAATGAGGCTCAACCTGTACCTATTTTTGATTCTGTGCAGAATAAGTAGAAGGATAAATCTTGGAGCCAGGCAAATTATACTTCATGAGAAGCATCATTAATCTGCATTTTACATTGAATATCCAGCATTTGGTGCATGTTACTCTTTACATGTAAATACTGATAGTTGGGAATACACCAAATTATATAATCCTAGTTTTACAAATGCACAAACTGAATGCTGATTATTACATTTAGGTGACTATCAACACACACATTTACTGGTGTATCTCTGAGTTTTGGGACACTCACAAAACTAATCTGGAATTGTCAGCATTCTTGTGTAAATAGTGCCAGTGCCAACTTTGCTATAGATCAGGGGTGTCAAACATAAGGCCCACAGGGTGTGGCCCCTGGAAGCAATTTCTCTGACCCTCATTGTTATTGGGCCTCTCATAGCTTGAACTTATGAACAAGAGTTGCACATTTTCTCTTGTCTTTTGCAGCTGATGAGTTTCTGTGTGAGAACCAAGTGCTTATTTCAGACCATCATTGCTTAATGATGTCAGATCCTGCTTAATTGACATCAGTTCTGACCCTCAGCAGGTGCCATGAATGCTATTTGGCCCACAATATGAAACTAGTTTGACACCCCTGCTGTAGACTGGGGCAAAGCAGATCATCATACTGCATTGGACCTCCATGTCCTCCAAGCTTACTCTATGTCTTGGCTCTGGAGAGGACACCTCTCTTCCTAGGTGGGTGTGCTAGAAGCAGTGGTGTTGTGAGTCTTTTGGACCATTGCCACTGGACCATTGGACCTTGCCACTGAGGGGGGTTCAGGAGTCAACTTGGTGATGTGGACCCTTTGGCTTGTGCTCAGCTTGGTCGACCCCAATGCTGTCCTTATATGTGAATGTCAACAGTCACCAAATTTGTGATATTGATGGCATGGGCATGCGCTGTATCCAGCACAAGTTTGGGGCCAAAAGCAGAGCGGCCCAAGGCAAGGGGAAGCCTTTCCCCTTACCCCATGCCATGCTGCAGTGGACCAATGGGTCTGCTCAGATCTGCGCCACCTGATGAAGTGGCAGAGGCTGCTCTGCGCCACTCAGGAACGGGGGCTAGGATCTGGCATAACTGCCAGGTCCTGGCCCTGGCTCCTGCTCCCTGCCTGCCTGCCCACCCCCAGGAACATCCTCTGTCCATTCTCCCTGCCCCAAAATGCCTCTGTCCCGTCTCCTCCTTGACCTCCCCACACCCCAGAACCCTGCATTGGGCTGAACTCAGCTGACGCAACTCACCCTTCCTGTGGGGCTCGCATCAGTGCGGGGAGACCAGCGCATATCTGTGCACCGGCCTATCTACCTGGAAAGTGGCACAAAGTGCCTTGTGGCACTTTTGCAACACTTTCAGGCCAGCACAGGGGACACTGCATTAGTCAAAGTGAGGGCTAGGATTATACCTCAGTGTAACTTTTATATTATTCTAACAGTAGGCCTGAAAGTGCTAGATATTACTTACCATTCTGACTACTACAGTTCCTTGCTAAAGACCAACATCCCTATCCTAACTAACTCCACTGCAGATGCAGCTGCTCCAGTGGAGCACATGTTGCATCCTCTGGCAGGGGGAGGGTTAGTCATGGAAGTCTCCTCTCCTTTCCCTGGGGCAAGCCTCTGCTGCCCAAATGAGTGTCCTTTGATCTGCACCAGCCATTTTGCTGGCATAGAACCAAGGAGAGTGAGGGAATGGGGATAAGATCCTGGTGCACACTGGTGCTGCTGGGTTCCATCCTGTTCCACCCTTCCCCACTGATTAGCTTCATAATCTCTTTGTTCTTCACTCATTGTTAGAATGAACATTATAAGAGTTTCCAGAATTCATCATTTTAATAAAAGAAAGATGCACTGTATGGAACACTGCCTTTGTATAAGCCTAGCTAGAGGAAAAAATTAAGTTTGTAGGAAACTTTGGTACAGTCTAATTTAAAAAAAAAAAATGTAACTAGATGGTTATTACAGTATTGCACTGTTTTGCTCCTTCCTTCCCTTCCCTGAGTTTTTGAATTTCTTCACCGTAGTTGCAGAGTATTTCTACCACTTTAGAATGACTTTAATTTGTGGCACTTTTTTGAAGAGGGAAATAGCCAAAGTCCTGTTCAGTTTGATTAACCCTCTTAACTATTTGTCAATGTCAAATGTTCCATTCTGTATAATGATTCAGTTGATGAAGAACTACTACTAACCAAATCTGTGCTTCAGTTCTAAAACAAGAGATACTGTTGTTAATGCTTTTCAAACAGCATTGCTGTCTTCCTTTGTAATTGTTCTGCTAAAAGAAGATCTAGAGAGGTTGACTAGTGAAGAAATAGTACTCTCTTCATCTCTTCAGAAGTACTTTTTGTCATTGTGTTTTGAAAACCTGGGACCCGATACTGAAAATAAGATTTGGAGCTAAGTCCAAGATATAATAATAATCTGCCTCCCTCTGTGCAAAATACAGTTTTTAAAATGCGTAAATTGCTGTATCTTGACTGAGACCTGTTTTTCTGAAATTGTTGGGCATATGTATTCTGTCTCTCAGAAATGCATTGCAATAATTTGAACAGAATTTGAAATGGCTTCAGCAGATTTTTGAAACTAGTGTTGCAGCATTTGCTTTGAGCAGATGCATTGGATAAGTACACTTCTGTTCATTGTTTAAATTTTTTGGTGAGTATCTAGAGCAGGGGTGCTCACACTTTTTTGGCTCGAGAGCTACTTTGAAACCCAGCAAGGCCCGGAGATCTACCAGAGTTTTTTTTACAATGTCCGCGCCATCATAACATAACATTTATATGTACAATGTATGTTGGTGTACCTTGAGCCCCACTGAGTATAACAGGACTTACTCCTGACTAGACATGCCTAGGATTAGGCTGTGAGGCTGCAATCCTAGCCACACTTACCTGGGAGTAAGCCCCATTGAGTACAATGGGCCTTACTCCCGGCGTTTCCTCCCAGAGGCACCTGAAGGGGGGGGGTCGGCACTCCGCGATCTACTCATTTTGCCTCGCAATCTACCGGTAGATCGCGATCCACCTATTGAGCACCCCTGATCTAGAGGCATCTTGCCTTATAATCCTATGCATAACTACTTAGAAGTAAGTTCCACTGAATTCTATGGGACTTACGCTCGGTAAGTGTGTATAGGATTGCAGCCTTAATAAGTATCACAATTTCAAGAACGAGAGAGGTATATTTAATGGCTAAAGAGAGAACCTGAAGATAGCTAAAACTATACTTTATGGGATAAATGTTAATGTACTATATGTACATTGTATGTAATGTACTTTGTCATTTAATGATTAGCGTACATTTGACTGCCAAACTTAGAAAGCAGTCTATGGACTGTCAGATTCATAACCTGGCTGGTTTATTGAACTTCTTGTTGCTGTTGCTACTTTCACTTACTGTTTTCTCACTTTAGAAAACTCTAAAAAATCAAGTACAGAGGAGGTTCCATTTGATCACACATTAGAATTCCACATCTGTATAATTCTGATCTGAATATTTCCTGAATCAGAACATGCCTCACAGTGTTATAATTTATATCCCTTTTATTTTTCTTTATTGTTGCAGTACCCATTGTGATTTAGAATATCTTCTTAAAGTATCACCACATACCTCCCTTAGGTAGCAAGAAAAGGAATGTATAAATGTTATTTGTTATGAAATTTCTTTTCCACAAAGTTCACAAAGCAGTTTACATAGCAAAAGAAATGTTAAAAATGAATAAGTTTCACTGGGCCAAGAAGGCCAGTTCCATGCTTGGGATCATTAAAAGAGAGATTGAAAATAAAACAGCCAATGTTAGCTATTGTACAAATTGATGGTAGGGCCGCATCTGGAATATTTCATCCAGTTCTGGTCACCACATCTCACAAAGGATATAGTGGAACTGAACAGGGTGCAGAAGAGCACCGCTCTTACAAGGAAAAGTTACAGTGTTTGGTCCTCTTCAGTCTAGAACAGGGGTGTCCAAAGTTTTTGGCAGGAGTTTTTGCCACATCATCTCTCTGTGTCGGGGGCCAGGGAAAAAAAGAATTAATTTACATTTAAAATTTGAATAAATTTACATAAGTTTACATAAATGAATATATGAAAGATGAACTTCTGGAAAAGGTATCGGGGGAGACATGAGTGAGACTTTAAAAAATTATGCAAAACAGTAAGATGCAGTCCAGTTTTTTAAAAATTTATTTCTTATTTTAAGCATCAAGTACAACATTTTGTAATTAGAACAAAAGGAATCTATTTAAGATGACCATATAAATAGGTTCTTCATTTTCCACATTACTCTTCTTTCCAAGTTCAAAAGACATTGGCACTCCAGCAAAAAACCCTAATCACTGACTGAAGACCCATTTTTCCCATAAACCCACAAGACTTCCCAAAACATTCAGGAGGACAGGAGGTTTAGTATATATTAACATATCTAAGAACCCAAGTTCAAAGTGAAAGGAAATGCCTTGATCTCCCGAGGCAACAATTTTGTATACAATATCATTACCTAAAAAATTAAAGATCAACAATCCAGATCACTTTCCACATCGTTCTTCCTATCCAACTCAGCACTATATGTTAACAAGGCCTACCATATTTTCATAATGATGCAGTCCAAATGGGGATCACATTTCTGTTGCACAGTGGTGGGGAGTCTGGCCACTGCTGACCTAGATAGCTAACCAGTGAGGCAGCAAACCTGTCTGTATATCTAGGTGCTCCAGATACCGTAGAATTTCTCTGAATCTGAACGTATGCATGGATGGCAGATAATGGAGTTTCAAATGCAGGACAAGGAAAAAAAGGCTGTTGAACCTGCATAGGAGCTTCTGGGGTGTTAAAGATGTCCAAAAATGGGCAAAAGAGGGCGTTCATCACACTTAGGATTGTTTCTTTTCCAGTACTTTATAAAAGTCACATTAGTGGGGGTTAAAGGAAGAAGCACTAGTTTGTTTGTTTTTTTAAAAAAAGTAAAGGAATATGAACCTAAGGTAGTTTTGCTGAGTCAAGACTAAGGGTAAGCTAGTCCAGGGTGAATACACAATTAATAGATTTATTATATTAATATATATTCCCTATCTGAAATCAGTCCCAGGTAGAAACTCAGTAGAAACCAAAGCTTGGAAAAAAGAAGACGGACAGATGTTTTGACAGATGAAACTGTGCTGAAAACTTGTTCACTGCAGCGACCAGGCAAAGTTGAGCAGTTGTCCAGTGGTAAGCCAGGGCCTTGGCACCAGCAGTCACTTGTTCACTCCTGGAAGCAGTTGCTGCGCCCTGTTCTCATGAGCACTAGGCATTGCCCTCCAAAAAGTGGCATAAAAGCATCCTGTATCCTGCTGGAAGGATCATCTTCCTGTTGATTAGCATTCAAAGCGAAAACTTTTGTCAAGTGGTCGCAAGCACTCAGTAAAGCTCAAAGTGGACTCAGTGCTGCCCTCAAAAAATGTGGCAAAAAAGCCTCCTGCATCCTGCCACAGAGAAAGGCTGCTTTAAGATTTTTTTTTCTTGCATGTTTCTGAGGGCTGCCAAAAAAGATCTCTTGGGCCACAGGTTGAACTGCCCTGTGTTTCCATGCCTGTGTTTCCGACTTTGACCATCCAGATGGCTTTGGATTTTCTCATGAGAACGGAAATGAAGCCATCAGAACAGAAATGAGCTCATAATGGTTCAGTTTAATAGTTATGGTATTTGGGGGTATGAATGGGAAAGACATTAAAATATCCAAAATAAAAATAGAGGAGTTTTGTTTTCCCTATTAAAAACAAACCCCTGGGGGCTGGGGGATAAGAATAGGCCCTCGGTTTGGCTGTACTTGTCATAAGAGGCGCCTAAACAGCCACCGGGTAGATAGAACTCGTTCGCCTGGGAAGGCAGCTCATCTGAGAGAAGGAAAACTCTGATCTCAAACCTCCACTGCCTTGTGGCTACATCCAGTTATGGAAAAGGCTTCAGGAGTCAACCTCGAGGCAAAATCCGGAGCCAGAGTCCCTGAGGCACTTCATGGCTGAACTCAGTCACACTCTGGCAACTCCTGCGACGCCGCTGGAACCAACCGTATTGGCTTCTGCCTTTCCATTGGACCATTTCAGCAACGTGGAGAGGGGGGATTTGCTGCTTGGGTAGCAGTCTATCCTCCATATCTACTTTACCTAGGCTTCGCGTACTGGAGAGGACACAGTTCCAGAACCACTATTCAATCCCATAGTCTTCCGAGACTGAAGGATGCCAACAACATTAAAAACAGAGTTGCTCTATATATTCCCAGTGGAATTGCAACGTATATAATGTTCCTGTTGAGTTATTGTATAGAAGACTGTTAGAGGAAGCAGGTCACTGAAACAGTGTTACTTTAAAAGCATACCTCTTATGTATATTATTTCTTTTTGTAAAGCAGTTTTTATTTAGGCTACTGTGTTGTAAGTATGCTTTTTTGATTAATTGTATATTAAGCAATTCTGTTTTACAGGCTATGAGAAGACAGATGATGTTTCAGAGAAGACCTCCCTAGCTGATCAGGAGGAAGTGAGAACTATATTTATCAACCAACCACAGTTCTCTAAATTTTGTAACAATCATGTCAGGTATTTATATTCTTTTTATCATTTTTAATAATTGCAATTTTATATTATGAAATGTTATGGGAAATGGTATCCCATGTGATTTCTGAGAAAAATCTGGCAGGAATTGTTACATGCTAAGGAATAGAAAATTCCTTTGTTTATAAACACATGTAAAAAAGACACCAGTGCAATTCAGAAGTGGCAGTTCAGAATCATTAAACATGAAAACATTTTTGTCTAATTTGAACAAACTCTTGTACACCAGAGTCTGAGAGATGAGATGAATGAATAAATTAATCTTTGAGTTTTTTCAGGCTTGATGGATTTTGTCAGAGGGACAAAGTTTTCAGTCTAAAAGGCAGTATTGTCTCAAAGGGAACAATGTCCCAGATTGTTCCCGCCAACAAAAATGAAGAGTCTGTGATATGTTAGCACCCCCTGCTGGATACTGAAGAACATCACAGAGTATAGATTTTGAGCTAAACATATGGCCAGGACCAATGACAGAGAATATGATAGATCTCCTCCACTACTCCAAAATGAAGATAAACATTCAAGCCTCATTTGAGAGCTTTGGAGATTATAAAATAGCATTATTTTCTTGTATGCTTTTATGTGTTGATAATTTGCTGCTTCTTGCTTTTAGAATCTGTTTAGGATGCATTTTATATTAAACTACAAAAATATATTTTAAACTTATTTTAATTAACTGCTTTGATTTTTTTTTAGAAAGAACAAAAATATAGAAATAAACTAACATGGAAAATAGCCAAACCCCAAGGTCTTCCTGAAAAAAAACATTTTATGTACTAAAAAAGGTGCCTCTGACATTCTCATGTAAACATACATATGACTGTGGTAGCAACAATAGACATATTTGTGAGATGAGTTTTGGCTTTTCCATTGTACAGTTTGAAGCATTTTGATAAAATGCAAAATTAGTCTAACCAGACAGCAATGGATTCAGTTAACTGCAGATCTGGGAGACCCTTGCGTCCATTACAGTACCTTCATTTTTGTTTAGTGGGGCTGGAAGCAGGGGTGTTTTTCTTGCTTTAACAATTCAGCATTCTTGCTGAACTAAAAAATGTGACATACAGGTAACCAGTCTGCATGCTACGGGGGACTAACTGAGCGTTAACAGGAAACCCCAGGAAGCTTAACAGGAAGAATGTTGCTTTGTTAAAGTAAGAAACAGCTGTGCTTCCAGCACCACTGAACAAAAAGGAAATGGGTGTGGGTGCTGCTATTTACATAGAGCCCCCAGAACGGAATCCCCATGAATACCTGGACAGACGAACACCTGTATAAGTACAATACTGTGGGCAGTGATAGCTTTGCATTACCTTTTAAGAGACTTGGAGGCAGTATCATGTGTACATAGTTCAGCTCTGTAGAACTCATGAACTCTGTTGAATTCAGATTACTCAAACTGTATGTGTATGCAATTCAGTGAATTCAAGGTGCTGTATAATTTTTATCGCTATCTCTTAACTACATACAGTTTTAATCTCTGTCTCTTAGCACTGCAAAATACAACTTAATCACATTCCTGCCGAGGTTCCTCTATTCCCAGTTCAGAAGAGCTGCTAATTCCTTTTTTCTTTTCATTGCATTGCTTCAGGTAAGCTAGATGAGGTAAATATATATTTAATAACATCTAGTTGCTATAGGTAATACATTAAGTTGCTTGGAATGTCTTGAAGTGCCATGTCTTCCATTTGATTTATGTGATGCAGTAAAACTTCAGAGAAAATTTCTTCTTTGGAATTCATATTCTTGAACTGGACAGTTGTCATTTTTATAAACATAGCTATACTCTCACAAACAGGTACGCTGTAGTAAAAAAAACTAACTGAACAAACTCATACCTTCTATAGTCTAAGCTTCTAAGCTTCATACCTTCTGTAGTTTATGCACAGATAAAGTGAAGAATGAGTAAGTGAAAAAGAAATACTTCTGAAGTTGATGCATCTATTCATTTTATCGTTTATGACCATTGTCATGGTTTCTAGGATATCTCAGGAGATTAACATTTTCTCTGTAGGAAACTATTCTTGTTGCAGTTGCTTCTGATCCAAGGGATTTGTGCTGGAAAGGTGTGTGCATGGAAAGAAATGGTTAAACAGGGACATAGAGGGTCAAGATGGTATCTGGGAAGATAGACTGGTGCAAATATTCTGAAGATGTGGGACATTGGGAGAACAGAGGAAGAAGGATGGTGGGGTGACAGGAATATCTGAGAGCAGTAGAACAGTGCAAACAATTGGTGAGGATTGGATAGTTATACCTGTTCGGTTGAATGTCTCAGGCCACTACTTGGGTCAACCCACTCAAGTTGTCTTGTAATGGGAAGTTAAAGGATGTGAATATTGAGGAGTAGTAAAGGAGATGCCAAGCGGCAAAAGGCCAGAACTGACTGGGCCTGGATCCCAGTGCTTAAGAAACCATAGACCAGCCTGTCCTAACAAGGTTTTTTTGCAAAAGAATCCTAGAGAAAATGGATAGCAAGGTTTGCATCCTTGAATAATGGGCAGTTGGAAGCAATAGCAACTTGTCTCAAGATGCAGGATGCTGTTCAAAAGTGAAGTACTACTCTCTTTTATTGAGATACTTAGCTATCTATTTGAGGAATTGTCTTCTTTTCCACAGTGTTCTACTGAATTCTTCATTTTTATTTTGTATTTCTGCTTATAATAATTACATAGCATTTTTAGCTATAAAATTCTTCCTTTTTTCTCCCTTAGCAAATTCCTGATGTTTCACCAACAGGACGTTATACAACCCTGGTTCCTCTCTTATTTATTTTAGTTGTGGCAGCAGTTAAGGAAATAATTGAAGATATTGTAAGTATTTAATGGTATTTTGAAAATATTTTGTCTATAGTGTCTGTGATCAAGTAATTTAAAATTACATTGTGGCACATAGAACTTCTAGAAAAATGTCCAGTTATTATTAGAACAGCCAGAAGAAAATGTTGGGTGATGGAGCAGGTATATATTGCTGTGCATGTAAAATAAAATATGGTAGTGGTGTCATTGAGCAGTAGGAGGTCCAGAAGCAGGCAGAACTCTCTCCTTCCTTCAGTTGCCCATTACTTCCTGTGTAATGTATAATTATCCTAATCTCAGTTATTCTAAATTTTTAGGCACAGCTGATAAAGCACAGTAGTTCATGTTAGATCAGCGCGGTCCAACTTTGAACAGCAGAGGGGCCACATAGCCCTTGCATGACCTCAGCTGGTCCAGCGTAGGCTGGCCTGGATGTAATTGATGGTGACATGATGATGTCACTGTCAATTACATCTGCGTTTTGAGCCTACCAATGTCATTTGGGAGTCTCAAAGCGGAGGTGGTTGCAGCAGGGCTTTTTGATCTCCCTGTTGGACTGTTCTGGCTTCTCCTTCTCCAAAGAAGAAGCTAGAACGATTGGAATCTGCCAGCATACTACGCCCCACTCCAACTGACAAGTGTAAAGGTGCTGCGGAGCAACGCATCAGCTCGAGTTAGGCACAGCTATTCTGGAGAAGAGAACTCTTGAGAACACTGGCCAGCCTCACAAGAGCTCCCTTCCTCAGCAAGGCCCTGTCCCAGTCCAGCTGACAAGTGCGAAGGTGCTGCAGAGCACCTTCTGAGTGGGGTGGCCATGCAGCGCCAGGACTGGGAGGGAATGGGGGGCTGGATGCCACCCAAAGGGTGCCAGAGCTTGCTGGCCACTTGGAGCCCGTGGGCCACATGTTGCTCAATAGTATGTTACGAGGGTCGCCCAGAAAGTAATGCACCACATTTTTTTTCTTCAACAATTATTTATTGAACACAATGAAACTTACACACAAGAAAGAATGATGTTTCTTCTACACTCCCTATTTTTCCACGTAATCTCCGTCCAGTTCTATGGCCTTCCTCCAGCGAGACACAAGGGCATGTATGCCCTGTCGGTACCACTCCTTGTTCTGGTCACGAAGCCATTTCTGCACTGTGCGAATCACCTCTTCATCATCCTCAAAATGTCTTCCACGAATGGCATCCTTTAATGGCCCAAACAAGTGGAAGTCTGAGGGAGCTAGGTCAGGGCTGTAGGGTGGATGGGGTAATACAGTCCAACCCTGTTTAGTGATGTGTTCCGAAGTCCTCAAACTTGTGTGAGGCCGAGCGTTATCATGTTGAATCAAACATTCACCTGGGTTGTTATGGCGCCGAAGTCGCTGGAAGCGCTTCTTGAGTTTGGTTAACGTCTTCACATAAGCTTCAGAATTAATGGTGCTGCCTCTTGGCATCACATCAATGAGTATGACGCCCTCACAGTCCCAAAACACAGTGATCATGACCTTACCGGCGGAAGCAGTTGCTTTGAATTTTTTCTTCTGTGGAGATTGAGGATGACGCCATTCCATCGACTGTCGTTTTGTTTTGGGCTCAAAATGGTGAACCCAGGTTTCATCACCTGTCACAATCCTGGACAAGAACGCTTCCCCCTCATCTTCAAAACGTTTCAGCAACGTTTTTTCTGAGAGATTTGTGGTCCACCGTAAGACAGCGCGGAACCCATCATGCACACACTTTTGAGTAATCAAGAGCACGGATTATTGCATCCACACTTCCTTTGCTGATTGACAGCTTCAGCGCCAACTGCCTAGTCGTTATGTGTCGGTCCTCGTGAATGAGCACATCAGCAAGCTGCGTCTTGTCAGGTGTGACAGCCGTGGATGGCCGCCCCGAACGCTGCAAATCTTGGAGCTCTGCCGAACCGCCTTCTAATGGCCTCACCCTCTGTGCCCAGCGACTAACCATACTTCTGTCGACTGCAGATTCTCCATAAACTGTACACAAACGTTTGTGAATGTTCCCAACAGTTTCTTTCTCCGCAGTGAGAAATTCAATGACGACACGCTGCTTGTAACGTACATCACTTACAGACGCCATTTCAAAACACTGCTGCAGCTACACTATCTGTCTGAAGAAACCAAAAATTTGTGTGCACACTCCTGAAAATTCAAATAATGTATATCTAAAGTTTCGCATTCATACCATTACTGTAGGCTGAGAAAAAAAATGTGGTGCATTACTTTCTGGGCGACCCTCGTAGATGGTGGTTCTGCCAGTGAAATATTTTTTCATCTCTGGGTATGGAATTCCTTTTCAAATAGGTTTACTTTGAAAACCAATGCCCCCTGACTCCTTAAGCAATTAAATTTTAATATGATACATTATTTTCAGTAGGAAATAATTCATGTATCACTTGATTCCTCGATACATTCTTTTTAATTAGCTGCTGACACTAACTTTGAGGTTTACTTGCATTATTCAACACTAAAAAGAAAAATTTCATTATTCAGCAATATTTGCTCAGTACAGTCTAACTCGGTCAGCAAGTGACCTAACCCCTAATGATTTGCAACTGAAAACAAGTCAGTTTTTTGTGTTGAAAAGTATTGTATATGAAACAAAATGAAGTGAAATGAAAACTCTGTATGATTTGTGGTGGTGGTTTCACATATGCAAGTCATCGGTTGTTGAGAGTGTTCACTTAAATAAGAAACAAGTATGCTCATATGAACTGGATCTGCTTAACAGAGATATTGCCTTCGAGTAATGTAATTGCTTTTGATAAATCTGTCTCAAATTAATAATTTACCAAAAGGATGATTTGAGTAATCTTACGAGGGATGCTAAGATTCTGAGATTTTATCTGAGCCTTGCACTTGTACTTAAGTTGCCTCTATGTGTTTGTGAGGGTGGGAAATGGGGGGGGGGCATTCTTTAAGGCAGAAGTTATATAGAGTTATAGAGAGAGAGAGTTATATATATAGAAGTTATATAGAGATTTTATACCCCCTGTACAGTTATAGGGGGTGCCATAGTAATGGAGGCAAGAATCTAATTGGTAGTTCTCTTGATGGTCCCTTTAGTTAGGCCAGTGTGTGAGGAGGATGCAGAGCCTTCAGTGAGTGATATGTTGCAATATTTAATTATGGTAGGCTAATGCTCGTTCAATTTTGTTTCAGAAAAGGCATAAAGCAGATAATGCTGTGAACAAGAAACAAACACAAGGTAGGCATTCAGACTGCATTCAGATAGCATTTCTGGAATGTGCAGGGAAGAAAAAGAAAGTAACATGAAGCTTTTTGGCTGCCATTGTTTTCTTTAGTGCTTTTTGATAGTAGCAGTGTGATGTAGGTTTGAATTGGGTTCAAGTCACACGAATGCATTAACAGTTTATTTTGTGAAATACATCCTGAGTTTCTGTACTATAGCTCAAAAACTAAGGAGTTTTAAACAGCCCATGTCCTCTCCAGTGGGTTTGTTGAGGACATTCAGCACCATCTATGGAGCTGTAGTTGGCTCCATTTTTGAAAGAGAGCTTTGATTAAATGAGCCAGTTATTGGCAAAAGTTACTGATAAATTCTAACACAAAGTTTTTGTTTAACAAGAATGATCTCTTCACACATTGAGATAAATGAGTGTTTATAATTTTATGTTCTCCTTTAGTTTTGATTTCTGATTATTTCTATAGATTTGATCATTTTTCTGCAAATAATATAGAAAACACCATAATCATTTTTATTGGTTTGTTATTTCGTAGTGCTGAGAAATGGAGCTTGGGAAATTGTTCACTGGGAAAAGGTATGTGATCAATTTGTTCAGCATAAAAATTGAAATATTTGGTTGACCCATGAGTTGAAGAAAAATACCCACTACCAGTGTTCTGCGAATGCTTCTAGAAGTACTATAAGAGGCTTTTTGCAGCGCTGACGTAGATGTGTTCTATGGCAATTCTCATTGTGCAAGGTCTTGCATGGCACAAAATCTTGCGCAAATGGAAGAGCAAGTTTTAGTTTTAGTTCTGGATTTAGTTTTGATCTTGTACATTAATGTAGTGTGAGATATAACATAATCCTTCCATTACTGAATACAGAAGGGCATCTTTGGATCAAGCCCATTATGTTTGTCATATTGATTTACTTGATTAAGGGCGCAATCCTAACTCCTTATGTCAGTGCTTTCCAGCACTGACATAAGGGCAATGCAGCTCTGAGGTAAGGGAACAAACATTCCCTTACTTTGAGGAGGCCTCCGTGAGTGACACCCAACTGCAAGATGCAGCACATGTCCCATTGGCACCGCTATGCCAGTGCTAGAAAGCACTGACATAAGGGGTTAGGATTGCGCCCTACATGGCTATGTGTTTAGTTGAAAGTTCTAATTTCAAATTCTAATTGAAGTTCTGCTAAACAAGCCAAAGCTACTTTTGTTTGTGAAAATTAGCTTTAGATTACATGATGCTATGCAGAGTAAATGGAGTATAGGATCGAGTGCATTGGTTCCCAAACTGGTGGGTCATGAACCCACCAGCCAGGGAAGTACTGTCCCTGCCCCTTTAAGGGGTGGGAAAGGGGGAAGACAGCTACATGATCCCCAGGCTCATCCTGCTGCCAGGGATGGGAGGGTTTTTTTACTTACCTGCAACCAGTGCTGCCGTTCTGGAGGGTGTGGAGGGATTCCCACGAAAGTCTAAAAAAAAGAAAGAAAGAAAGAGAGCACTTCTGGTTTTGCAACAAAAACTGGAAGTGCCCTTTTTTCCTTTTTTGGACTTTATTAGGACACCCCCTTGACCTCCCAGGACCACAGTGCTGGCTACATGTAAATAAAAAACACCATCCCATCTTCAACAGCAGCGTGATCCTAGGGATCGTGTTGCTGCCTTCCCCCTCCCCCACACACACAGTGCTCCCAACTCCCTTGTAGGAGTCTGGGAAACACTGATCTACCGCACAGGTCCCATTGCGACTTTCCTTGATGCTTTGAGCTAGGACTGGTCCCTTGGTAGAGGTAACAGAGACCATCAGAACTGCTCTGATAGCACTTCAGAAAACCCCTTGTAAAAAGCTCCTCTTCCACACAGAAGAACTTGGGATAGACAAATGGGTTGCCAACAGCAACATTTCTCATTCTAAAGAATGTCAGAATGACCGTTTCCCCTTTGCATTAGCGCAGTGTAGTGCTAACATTTTCCTCACTTTGTTAGCATAGGTTACTGAGTGCAAATGGATATCATATTTATTTCAGAACTGAAATAACTGTTGTAGCACATTTACACTGTGCTAGTCTTTTCCTTTCATAAAATTAGGGTAGCTAATGAGTCGGTGTGTTAAGTGTAGGGAGAAAATAAGCAGATGAAACTTCACCTCCCTGCAATTGTAGTGGAATTGGGTACTTTTGAATTATCTGTGCAATTGCCAGCCTGAATATCTTAATGGATAATTCATAATTAAATACATTGATAGGGTTTTTCTGCTAGCTGCAGTATGTTAACCAATTCCTAGTTTTCTTCCAGGTAGATGTTGGAGATATAATTTTAATAAAAGGCAAAGAATATATTCCTGCTGACACTGTACTTCTCTCATCAAGGTAGAGATGCCCATCAACACCTGTAACGTAAAGACTGGTTTCTCTACCCTGCATTGACTTTATAACTGCTCCAAGGAAATAAAGAATAAGCAGAATATTCTTTAGCACAAAAAAAATGAGTTTATGTTCTGAAATGTTGATTTACAGTATAAAGAAAAGTACTTTGAATCCATAAAGGATCAAGTCTTCCTGTGTGTTTAGTTCTATTTCCTTATTTTGCATAATTACTGAGGCTTGGTATAAGAATATGTCGACACAAACATTCTACCCTTAATATTCAATCTGTCACATGAATTCTTTCAACAATAAATTTTTAATTTGTTGCACAAAGGTGTTTTTTAAATATTTGCATTTTAATATTTGAAGAACTAGAAAACAAGCTCTTGAAATTATTCTCTCTTGACTATTTTATTACATGAAAAAACAATTTTCTCATAAACTCAACGTGGAAAACATTACATTTAATATTTTTAAGATTTATTCATAGCTGTTTATCTGTATTTCCTTGGACAACTTTATTTACAAGTCCACATGGAATTTGTGGAAGATGAACTTTTTTCAAAATCTATTTGAGCCATTTGTTTGCACTGTATAAATTACTAGACTATTTTAAGAATTTTAATTTTTAAAAAAGTTAAGTAAATATTATGTTTTATAATTTTTGGTTAAAAATGGGGTATCTACTATTTGAACCTCTTTGTTTTTGTAGGATTGTAATAAAAATTTGTCAGAATGCGCAAGGCTGTCTATCTTGATGGATATTCTGTTTTCAGTTGTGGCAATTCCAATTCTACGTGTTCTCTCTTTTTGAACACGTGCCTTTATTATAGGCTTATATTTTTAAAATAAGAAATAAGTAACTGAACAGGAAGTATGACAATTCAATTTCAAAACCTTTATTGGCATATGTACAAAGAAACCCAAATAATGGTTCAGGAAAATTATCCACATTATACATAGATTAAGCTCAGCTTCCGGAGACAATTCTTATATAAACATGGTAAAGAAATTTAGCCATATTAATTGATATAGCCTCATTCCTGCCAATTAGTAATTGTCTGATGATGTCAATTTCAGATCCATTCAGCGACATTAGAAGAGGGAGTAAATAACGGCTCCTTAGATCTGAATAGCGGATATAACTTGGTAGGATATGGGGGACTGTCTCCAAGGAACCTGTGCCACAACAACATGCTTTGGATTGTTTAGCATTAAACCTAGCTTTCTCATTTGAGGGAAGAGCATTAAATCTAGCTAGGAAGAACACTCTGCGTTCATGCGGTTTCGTTAAGAAAGTTAAATAATTACTGCTGAAATCAGCCTCCCAGGGTAATCCAAAGTGAAGTGGGGAACAGGTTTTTTGGGAAGTATGACAATGAAGACTTGTACGCACAGCACACAGCATAAAACCTTAATTCTACATTTCAGTACAGGTGTACAGACTGAGATACATTCTCCTATCCCTGTAGTTATGCGATTAGGTCAGTGGTTCACAAACTTTTCCGGCTCGTGCCTCCCCTGATCCTTGTAGCCATTGGCCATGGCTCCCCATTACAACACCTCACCTCAGTTACCCCCAAAATGGGGATGAAGGTGATATAATTATACACTAGAAACAAGGCTGCCAGCACTCTGAGGCTGTAATCCTAACCACACGTTCCTGGGAGTAAGTCCCATTGAACACAATAGGACTTACTTCTGAGTAGACCTAGTTAGGATTGTGCCTTTTGTCTTACAATAGCAGCCAGCAGAGTACCACTCCCCCCAAAGGAGGCAGGAGGAAAAGGGAATGGCTAAAAAGGAATGGGGATTTTTATTTTTAATCAATTTTTGGAAACAAAGCCATCAAGAGTGGATTTTTTTCTTTTTTGAAGGGGGAGGAAAAAGAGAAAGGTGAGGATCCTGGGTTAAGCTGACACAGACCCCAAGCCTATGTAGGTCTACTCAGAAGTAAGCCCCATTTGAATCAATGGGGCTTACTCCCAGGAAAGTGTGGAAAGGATTGCAGCCACACCCAGCAAGATTACAACTCACCCCAAAGTAGATGGGGGCTGCTCTCTCACACACACACACACCCAACATGCAGATGCCACCCCTGTTCCCCCCGGGCAAGACGGAGGATGCAGGCTGGGGCATTTGGAAACCACCCCCCACTAGGAGCAGGCTGGCTCCTTCCTTTTCAAGCAGCCTTGACCAATTCCAGGATGCGAGGGGCACACTGGGAAATGTAGTCCTTCAGGCAAGGTTGCACATGGAAAGAGCTCCATGATGAGATGCGGCACCTCTGCCTGCCCAGCTAGCCTTCTCTCCCACCTCCCCCCACCATGTTTCACACACCCTCCCAGCCTCACGCTGCCCCACTCACCTTGTTCACAGCTGCAGAAAAGCAGCAAGTCAGCAGGCAGCGCGTGCAGCTGAGCAAATCGGAACAGCCTCTCTCCCCAAGATGCCTGGCGACGCCCCTGGAGGCTAGCCACGCCTCACTAGGGAGGCAGGACACACAGATTGAATACCTCAGGATTAGGTCATTGAACATTTAGTCCAGTCTATTGCCTTTGTTGGGTAAACAGACACTCCCTGCCAGACACTAGCTGGTTGCACAGGCTACTGGAGATAGATTGCCTGTTCTTTTCAATAAGAGCCTCTGTTGTGTAAACAGACACTCTGCTGCAGGGTATGGGAGACATGATGGTGTCATTGTCTTTATTGTGCTTTGACCACCATCATATATGCAGTCGATCATTAAGCAAACGGTTGTTAAGCAGCGCACACCTGTATTTGTTTTCTTTCTGTACAATGTACATTTTCAGTTCCTATGCAGATTTTTCCATTCTCTTCAGTGGGAAATACTTCATTCAAGATGCTAGTGAAACCCTCTGGATTTCTATCCCAAATGAGCTTCAAGATTCTTGTAGTGCTCTCCTTAAAGGAGAGACAAGCGTCAAATGCTCTGAAATGGTTTTCAGCGCAGATTAAAATCCAAGCAGGAAAATTCCTGTCTTGCTCCATTTGAAGACCCCAATTATCCTACCATCCCTGCTTTTCATTGAATAAACTTGTCTGGGATAGTAATGGCACTACAGCCATGGTAAGAAGAGGGGACCAGATCCCTCTAACTAGCTGGTAACGCACCAGAAAGGAAAGCCCCAGTGGATCTTGGGACATGGAGCTTTTTGGAGGGGTACCATCATTGCAGACTTGGTGCTTACTGCTGCACCCTGAAGTGCCCCTCCCACACCTAGCATAGGATCACAGCTGTGAGATCTGGCATGCTAGGTAGTTGAGGGGAAACAGGCACCAAACCAAAGTGTGGTGCCAGCTTCTCCTGCACACTTAGCAGTCAATCAGTACTGTCAGTAGCTGACAACTATTAGGTGATCTTTAGGTACTGCTTCCCTATCATTTATGCTGGTGGTAGAGAATATTTGTTCATGCTTTATCGGTGTGTAGCTCAGTATTTAAAGCATAAGAACACTTGTTTGGAATATCATTTTGTCACTGTGGCAACTGGACTTCCTGTTTCAAGCACTCCATATATTTGTGTCATGGAATGTCCACATGCAGTCATCTCAGGGTTCTCTGTATGGGTAAGGACAAGATAGGAAAGAGTATATACCTTTGATAAATCTCCCCTGCTCTTATACGTGTAAAATAGCCAGGAATCCATTTAACCTGCCACTATCACCATGCACAATTATAGGGTGTAAAAAAAAATGGCATAAACTAGAATACTTGTTAACAGTTGGCAGTTTCTTTGGTGAGTACTCATCTGCTGCTTGAGGCATCCTGCTTCACCTCTCACGTCATGGCTGAATGAGCCCTGTGCTCCTTCCTTTCCACTATGCCCTGTTATGTTTTTATAATTCTGTTTGTGATTTTAACTGTAGTTTAAAAAAAAATTCTGGAAATATACCTCTGTGAATCCAGAAAAACCAAGGATTGGATTCACAGATTAATAATAATAATAATAATAAACTTTATTTATATCCCGCCCTTCTCCCTAAAAGGGACCTAAAAGATTAATTGCATTCATTCAAGTAAACATTTTTGGTAGTGCAGAAACCCAGTAGTATCCAGGGAGGAATTTTTTTGCCTTGACTGAATTTAAATTCCAATGTTACTTCTCAGATTTTCTGTGTGCCTTAAAAATTAGATGCTTACATTTTGAGTATTTTTCAGCATCTTTATTTCTTTCTTCAATAAAATACATAGAAATATATTATTTAAATTCTGCTGTGTAAATATTGTAGCGTATTATCCCTGTACTAATTTAAATAGATTTTGAGAAAAGTCATCAAGCTTTTATTAACATGCTTTATATAGTAATTGCCAACTTTCTATCTGTTTTTGTTTTCTGTCCATTTGATTTTTTTTCACCATTACTTGTTCTGTTAAACCATTTTTAAACTGGGATATATAGGTGGCAGTAGGGGAAATAGTGAAAGTGACCAACGGGGAGCATCTCCCAGCTGATCTCATCAGTCTGTCATCAAGGTTAGAATGAAACATTTCCACAAAAAATGTGTGTGTGGGTCCTCATACAGTGAATTAGGAGATGCAAAGAAGACTTTCTGCCCTGATTCAGTTCATAATACTTGCCTGACAAAATTTAATTGCATAAAGAATACAGCATTAAAATAAAAGTGTAAAGGGGTTTTGCTGGACTGCAGAAAAAACAGTACACCACTTCTAGGGTTTAGACCAGGGGTGCACAAACCCCAGCCCTGGGGCCACTTGTGGCCCTCAAGGACTTCCAATCCGGTCTGCTGGAAGCCCACAGTCTCTAAAAAGCTTTGGCCTTCCAGAGACTTGCTGGAGCCCACACTGGCCTGATGCAACTGCTCTCAGTGTGATGGCCAACTGTTCAACCTCTTGTGTGAGCTGTGGGACGAGGGCTCCCTCCATTGCTTGCTGTTTCATGTCTGTGATGCAGCAGTGGCAACAAAGGGAAGTCCGGCCTTGCTTTGTGCAAGGCCTTTTATAGGCCATGAGCTATTGCAAGACCTTCATTCATTCATATAAGTTCCATCTCTAATGCATTCATTTATGTAAATTGATTCAAATTTGAAATGTAAATTAACTCTTTTTTCCCCCGGCCCCTGACACAATGTCAGAGAGATGTTGTGGCCCTCCTGCCAAAAAGTTTGGACACTCCTGGTTTAGACAGTTAAAGCATGTGAACATGAGCATATTCAAACATCCAAAATTTGCTTGTGTTCCTGTTATGTATTTACACTATATTTAATATAATACAGTATTATAAAAGAAACTGTTTAATTGAAACAGTTCTATATACATTCACTTTTCATTCGTTTATATGTACTACTGAGATTCTCAACAAATATACAAAGATATATCAACAAATTATTAGCAGTTGACAGACTTTTTAAAGACTTGTAGAGGACCCTCAGCACAAACCTGAATGTTGCGGTCTCTGTACTGCATGCAATTTTAAAATTGTCTCGTTCATATAAAAACTGCATGATCCATTTGTATACTTCAGATTGTATATAGTACCTGTACTGTGATTGCATCTGATTTCATTAACCAAAAAGCCCTAATTGATCTAAGAGAGAAGTGAATGCCCTTACTATATACAAGAATGTCTGTAATGTAGCATGTTTCTGCTTGCTTTTGCTTTCAAAATGTGCAGCCCAATCCTATCCATATTTGTTCAGCCCACTGACTTCAGTAGTACTTACTCTTAAGTAAGTGCATAGGATTGCAGCCTTAGTTTGTGAATTAAAACTAGTGAAGTATGTCAGAATTTCAATACGTATTACTATATACTGGCTTCATTGTACAGAAATAGCCTAAACTCTAAGGAGTGGTCAGTCATTTACATTCACAGAAAAAAATACCCAGAAAAAGTAATCAATATAAAATTGATGAATCTTCCATCTAAGCATGAAAATGTTATAGTTCTCCAAAATAATGGAACTGTGTCAAACATAAGATTAAAGACCACTCTAAGTTCTTGCTAAGGGGTCTGCAAAACCGGAAGGGGAGTGCAATCACTCTGCTTTCACTTTCTGAAGGCTGGAGGACCTTGCAGAGGCTCACGCAGGGCTCCCGGCACCCCTGGGAGGCTGCTGCAGGGACTGGTAAGTACATGCCAGTCCCTGCAGTCCCCTTAGCGATGAGATCCTGAGGATCGCATCACTGCCTCCCCCCCCCCCGTCCCTGCCCCTTAAGGGGCAGAGGCCAGGATCCTCATGCTGGGGCGTTACAACGCCCTAGTTTGAGAAGCCCTGGATTAAAGGTATTACACATTCTGATATGGTACACTTTTATATTTATGATATAGTTAATGACAATTCTGTAGTTCACTTTTGCATAAAATGTCTCTAAATGAATTTAATTTTTTTTTTTTTGCAATACTTTATTTATTTATTACAGATACAGGTAAGGAACATTGGATAGACTTAGGTGTGGGACTACATAGGTTACACATGAGGGTATTGGCCATCGATTACAACATACATTGGTCCAAACGAAATTATTCATCAATACAAAAATTATCATATTTATTAATCTACTAATAATTTAACTAAACAATCAATATTTTTTCTTTAAACTTATCTATCCACTCATAAAAAGACTTCAAATTTTTATTTATACACTCTTCTTAACACTAAACTAATATTTAAAATAAAATTTTTCTTGTCTGATTCTTAGTTTCTAATATCACATTTAAGAGGAATATCTCGAGTTGCAATGGTAATACAGACTTCAATATCTCTTATAACATGTTATGGATCATTTTCCAAAATTTCTTTATTTTTTCAACTATCCACCACATATAATAAAAAATTCCCTCAAATTCTTTACTCATCCAACATTTGTTTGATGACCCAGGGTACACTTTTACTATTTGGAATAAAATACCATCTATAAATTATTTTATATAACTTCTCTTTTAAAGAATAACCCTTTTATTTATCTTAATACCACTTTAATTTTCACAATACTTGTATTCCAAGTTTTTATTTACATCTGCTTTGATTTAATATGATTAATAGAATACTTTTCATTTCTAAAGAGAATTTAAACCATTAATATCTACAAAAAGAAAAAAAAAGAAAAGTTCTACTTGCTGTTCAGCCATTTTAACTATCTGTCTTAGTGCTTGCTTTGTTCTTTGTATTATTGGTGTTTTCCTTCTTGCTCCTCCCACTGCTCCTTCCATTTCTTCTTTTTCTTCTTAAATCTCTTAAATTTCTTGGTCCCTCTCTTTTTTTCTTTTTTTTTCTTCATTCTGTTGTTTTTGGATTTAATCCAACAATTCTTCCTCTTGTTGAGACAGTGTGCTCTCTGGACGTTCCCTCTATTTTCTTCCTTAAAATTCTTAATTCTTATAGTGACGGTTGCTTTTTCCATCTCCTGTCTCATTTCAAAATACTCCACTTTTTAATTTCTTCTGACATTTAATCCATTCTTTTTTCTTGTCTGTTATTTGTAATCTGTTCCTGCATGCTTAACAGGGAGGAGTTTGTTTGCTTCATTTGTTCAGATAGTTTTCTGACCTGTTGCTCCATTTCACTTCTAAAATCCAGCAAGAAATCCGTTAATAAGGACTGGCTTTTACTAACATCCTTTAAATTTTTAAATGCCATTCTTGTCAATATCAAATCCAACCACTTCTTGTAGGGCTATTTTCCAATTTTTTTATCCAAAAAGTATAAATCAATATTCCACGTCCAGTCTGTAACAATGTCAAATCAGGCAACAATTAAAGAGTCATCCAAATCTTTATCTTGCATCCCTTCTTCCAAAAAGGGTGGATCAGTAATCCAGGTCAATAACACTGTCAAATTAAGTTAGTATGCCTTTAAATGACCAGGCCTGAATCGAGGCTGCTTGCTAGGAAAGCTAAAGTTATTTCAGCTGTTGAAGATTCCTTATTTATTTCTTGCATACCATTAAGCAAAGTAATCTTATGTTTACTCCAGCAGGGGTTTCTTTAGATCCAGATTCGCTCATTTCCCCTCTGGGTGGCTACCAGCCAACGTAAATAATCTTAAAATTATCTTTTCCTCCTTCCAGCCTCTTGATTGCAGTTCTTGTTATAGCCTTTTAATGAGCCAAGGTTACTCACATTTTAAAGCTTTTTTCGCTGTCATGTTGTTGTATCTAGGCCGTGGGAGGTGGAGTTCCCAGCTTTCCGAATTGTCTCCAAGATGGCGACCGGGATACGATGTGATTCAGCACAGAGCAAACGGGGAGAAATCTTTGAAATTGCCTGTTGCAAAAGACTCCCCCGTTCAAGCTCTCAGCTCTTTGTACCATCTTGGCAACGAAGCGTGCCTCAGTTGTTAAGGCACATGAAAAACACATCTATTTAGCAGTCCCCCCCCCGGGAGCCCTCCGAGGTTCACTGCTACTTCACTTATTGGCTCCGCCCCCTCTAAAGAATTTAATATTTATATTATTATTCAGATTAAAAATAGAATTTTAGAAGGGCCATGAAGTTTAATGACTAAAAGTCATATTTAAATCTCATGTCACTTCCAAGATTTTATCAGGCATTGCCCACATGTTTTCAAGCTTATCCTCCTGAGGGCTAGAAACTTTTTGTGAAACTGTATTCGGTGGTGGAATCACCGTATACATACAGCCCTATCTGTGTAATCACTCTTGTTATGAGAGAAAAATGCTTATAAGAACGGCATATAAATTTAATTATTTGTAATCCAAATAAACTATTCTTCATGCAGTGAAAGTGTAGTTCATATATTTTCCTTGTCTTAGAAAGGCTCAAAAACATGCCATTTTGTGTGTAGTTTTTCTTCCTTTTTTTTCTTTTCTTTGAGTGGCCTCCCAATCTCTGGTGGAAAACTAGTATAGAAGGAAGGGAAGGGGATATCTTAACTCCTTCTTATGCTTGTTTTCCACCTTAAAATTGCACCCTACAGTTGTTTTTGACCCCCATGGGTTAAAAGACAGGTGTATAGTTTACTACATAAAATCTAGTTTGAAATTGCATTTCAGCAAAGACCATCAAACGGTATCTGGAATATCTCTTGTGCTTGTGCAAGGTGCTTCAAAGAGTTACAGAACAATCCTACCTAAATCCCTCCCACGTCAGTGCAGCCACATCACTGGAATGTTCACTTTTTCCTGCAGGAGTGCAGGGGTCCTGGAGGTGGTCTCTAGGTAAGGGAACATCTGTTCACTTGCCAAAGGGTAAACCCTCACTACCCCACTAGGTCTACTTGGATCTGTGCCAGCAATTTAACTGGCGCAAGTATGTGTGAACCTGGGAAGGAGGACAGGATATTGGTAGTGCCACTACCGCCAATACTGCCCATTCTCAGCCTAGATCTGCTCACTCCAATCTCCATCCTGTTCCATTCCACTTACCCCACCATCCCTCCTCCTGACTTATCAGCTCTGGGGATCATTGTGACCCAGCTGACACATGGCTGCAGATGCTTGCTGTTTGCAGCACCAGCCTGACTGCAGAACAGCATGTCACTTTTTGCGACAACTGTAAAGAACCTTTCACTGCCCAAATACTAGTTCTGGCAGGGATCCTAGTTATTATTTATGTACTTAACGTTGATCAGTGCTTATGCAAGGGACATAGTTTATCATTTGTTTTGTGCATTCCTCTGGACCTTGCCTTAGGATGTCATCAAATGTTTTTATTTGGCTAGCATACTCTGTCTAATGCTTTGCAAGGTAATTCTGAATATCTGGACTATCTTGAGTGCAGCACAATCCTGTTTTGCACTGGAACAGGCAGGTCAGAGGCCTTCACTGTATCCAACACAAAATAGGGGCCCAAGGTGGCTCAGTCAGAAGGGGAAACTCTTCGCCTTACCCCCAGGTAAGCCACTGCAGCCCCAGTGGGTCTCCTTGGACTTGCACCACCTCAGGAGCAGCTTGAAGCTGCTCTGTGCTGCTCGGGAATGGGAGCTAGCATCCTGCATATCTGCCAGGTCCAAGCCCGGCCTCCTGCTCCCTGCCCGCGCGCCCCCAGGACTGCCCTCCACCTGCCCCGGAATGACTCCTTCCCACCTCCTCCCTGCCCACCCCAGACCCTTGCATCAACCAACACAAGCCTCTCTGCCTAAGTTGGTGTGGAGGCTGGGTTCAGCCTCTGCAGTTAGCACATATCCCTCCACCAGCCCAGCCAACTCTAGAGAAGGTGGAGACGTGCTTTACGTCACATTTGTGACCCTCCTGGGCTGGCGCAAGGGACTTACTCTGACCCAACGGCGAGCTTGGATTGTGCCCTTAGTTACTTAAAGTATTTCAGTGACGTCAATAAATCAATTTCTTTTGCTACTTACTTTATTATATATTTCAAACTATAAAATATTCTGGTGTTATTTTCTGGAAATGTGAATGACTTATTACACATGTACACTTTTTAAGAGAAGCAATATCATGCAGCTATACTTCTATAAAAATACTATACTATATAGTATGCTATACTAACTTATAAAAATTTTCTCTTTTCTGTAAGTGAGCCACAAGCTATGTGCTACATTGAAACATCAAATTTAGATGGTGAGACTAATCTGAAAATACGGCAGGTAAGAAATAAGTTGTTCCTTATAAATTTCCTCCTTTTTTTAGTTGGTGTACAGAGTTGGTTCTTTATTGCTCCCAGAAAATGGATAATATAGGAGGAAAGATTATCATATCAAAGGGAGATGTACCGCAGATACTCGAGTATAAGTTGATCTTGCAGATAAGCCAAGGGCAGGTTTTGAACTAAAAATTATGGAATTTTCTATGACCCTTAGATAAGTCAGGGATTGAACTTAGGGAGGTGTCCAACTATAATTTTGTCTGATTTTACCCGAGAACAGATCCTGAAAAATAACCTACCAGTAATTGTTACCTGAGAACTGTATGGTCTCTTAAGTTATTAAAAATGTAGTAAATATCATAGATACATTTTTATTCATTAACTTTTTTAATTCTGCTCTTCACAACCTTTTTGTAAACATCAGAGTAAGTACACTATAAACAACATACTAGTAGAACCATTAATCAAATGTTTAAAGAAAGGTGCCTGGTGTGTTAAACCAGAGGCTCAACATATAACATACAACTTAGAAAACATAACTGGGAGTGTGCAGTTCAATTCACAGTGGAGAGACAAGCAGCAAGGAATGAGTGTGAGTAAGCACAGCTACATGTAGTTGCAACCCGGTTTACTCAGAAGTAGACTCATTGCTTTCCATGGGTGTTATTTTTCAAAATGGTATACTGAATTGTATACAGCCTTGAACTTTGTTTCAGATAGAAATGAGGATTACATTCTGGTGTTTTAAAAACCAGATCTTGCCAGACATTTGCAAAATGGGTGCAGAAGGGTCGGTTGTGATCCTGCCAAAGAGAAAGAGGCTTGTTTGATTTAAATGTAAGTGTTTAGCCCTGGCTTACTTTTTTCTCAGGAGGAATGAGAAGGTTAACTTTGGCTGCAGCTTACCCTGCAGCTTTCCTAATTGCCTAGAGTAGGGGTCTCCAAACCCCGGCCCAGGGGCTAGATGCGGCCCGCAGCAAGCCTCTTTCTGGCCCGCGGCCAACTTCTTGTCCCCTCAAAGCCTCTGGCCCACTCAACTGAACATGACCAGAACTGTGCTCTTATTATGTCTGGAGGGTGTTCTGGGGGCCAGAGAGGTTGAATGAATGAGCCCATTCATTCATTTATTCACTCATCTAAGTTCCATCTCTAATTTATTTATTTAAATTTTATATTTAAATTTTTTTCTTGCCCTCCACACCATGCCAGATATTTGATGTGGCCCTCTGGCCAAAACGTTTGGAGATCCCTGGCTAATAGCCCTGTAATTATCTCTGCATTGCCCTGTTGCTCTCCCCTGGGCTTCTCCTGGCTGTCTGAACAGTTCTGACCCCTGAGTGACCCGCAGATAAGGCAAGGAGATGATTTACACTTGATTTATTGGCAGAAATTTCTTGCTTTATAGTCGAGTATCTGTGGTATGTATGGGGAGTGGGGAAAATCTCCACCTGGGACCAGAGATATACGTATATGGAATATTCCTGGACTCTTTGTGAATCACTGAACAGATGTTAAGTGCTATTGTGTGTGGTTTTGTCAACTTGACAAACAAAAGGAGGAATAGGATTTGGGGGGAATAGGGCTTAAATTACCCGTTTCCTCCTTGTACTGTTACCCTTCTCCCCTCTTGAACATTGAGGCTACTGGCCATATTTTATTTGTTTAAAATATCATGTGCACTCCCATCTTTTACCATGAATCTGCACTGTATACTCTATTTTACCGTCTGCTGGTGGTGAAAAAGGCTGTAAATATCATGCCTGCTAGATTCTTTCTTCCATATAGAAATCTTAATTTAGAATTCTAGCTAAATGTATTTTTTCCAGAATGCAAGTAGGAAAAAGTAATCATGGAATCAGATTTGTTAGTTAATAAATCATATGAAAAGGCTCAAGCTGTGTACATGCTATCATAATGGTTGGTGATTCCGTCTAAAAGCAGTGTTTCCCAACCTTTTTCAAATCACGTCCCCTTTTTATAATAGCCAAATAACCTGTGACCTCCCCCACCACATTTGCATAAAAAGGCATTTTTAATAGGGTAAACACATTAAAATAGATTTTTCAGAATACAATCCCATTGCAAAATGCTTGGAACCAGAGGCATTTTGAATATCAGATTTTTCCATATTTCAGAATACTTACATATTCTTTCTTTGTTTTAGCTAGCCAGGGCTTTGCCAATCAGTGGATTGGTAGAAGTGAAGATCTTGACAACATGCCACTGTGAAATGACCAGATTGGCAGGCTCACAGACTTTAATAACCCTTTCTTTGCTACCACTGATCGGCAGAGCCCCAGCTTTTAAGAAGCTCATCACTACTACTGATTAGCTGGCCCAGTTTGCAAAGGAGGCCCCTCTGAGGAACCCTTAGCGCTGTGTCCTGGTGCAGTAAATCCTTCCTCAGACATATTTTTTGCCCCCAAAAGTTTCATGTTGAGCATCATGTCAGTGCTCAAAAAAGTTTCAGTTTTTTGAATACTTCAGTTCTTAGAATTCCAGTTAAGGGGTGCCCAACAGTATTTTTTTAAATATCCGCCATGGTGAATCTTAAGTTACTTCCTGTCATTATTTAAAAGTCAGTGTTACAACATTAGAATATTGCAATGTAGCCATATTGAAATAAGTGTTAAAAACCTTCATGGTGAAATTTCCTATAAATGATTGCAACCAAAAAACACTTTGCAACCCCCTTCGGGATCATGATCCACAGGTTGTGAACCATGGAATCTAAAGGATTTATGGTTGAAAAAATTGGTAGAACCAAGTTACTAATTTGCCTCAAATTACTGAAAACTCTGAGATAGATAAACTGTGGTCTAATATTCTGAACAGTGTTAACTGCAAGGTTCTCAAATTAGATATTTTTTATTCTTTAACAAATATATCATTGTTAATCTTCCTTTGTCCTGTGTACTCCTTCATCTGATTTCTTCCATCTCTTATACACTTCCTACAGCTGCCCATTTTGTACTCAACTTTTGGTAATTTAGCATAGGTTTAATTAGGCAGAACATGATTGTGTATTGCAATGCATGTCTAAAATATGCACATTTTGGCCACTTTAATAATGAACATTATTTGCAAGAGCATTAATGAAGCTCATAATACTGTAATCGGGCAGCCATCGTGCTGGAACTGGGAGGCTAGCTGGCCTGCCCCGTCTCCGGAGTGGGGTTGGGGCTGCCTGTGGCTCAGCCTGGGGCAAGGGGAATTCATTTTCCTTACCCTGGGAAATGCGGCTGCAGCCCCAACGGCACTACTTGGATCTGTGCTATGTAAAGAGGTGGTGCACCCAGAACTGTGCTGGGTTGCCCAGCTGGATCTTGGCCCCATGCCCCACTTGATCACAGCCCACCTACAGTCCCACCCACTGCCCGCTCTCCCCCTGCCCCCCAACCCCCATGCCAGCCCAACATGTCTGGTGCAAACTTACTGGTCCTCGTCATAGCGGAGCCCAGATCTGGCCTCCATGGGTTGGTGTGCTGGCCGACATTCCCAAGCCTGCTTAAGAGACTCGTACCAGCCCAGCACAATCTCTGGTTTGCACTCTAAGATACGTTGGATAAAAACTGGCAGATCCTGATTTGAATCTATAGGAATAAGCCTTATAGTTTCTCCTCTCCTTTTAATCTGCCCATACATGCGACACGTAATTAGCTACTTATTGTTTTAGCAAATCATAGTTTGCTGTTATATTTGAATTGTATACTATGGTTGGCACATGCCCTTCAGACTAGGATTTTAAATATTTTGGAACTGGTTTGCATTCTTGGTTTGGAAGACAAGAAAAAACCATGTTTTGCCTGTGAACTGTTACTACAAACCAGGAAATAATTAAGGAGAGGCTAAGAGGGACACAGAGGGTATGCATGCCTGAGTCTCTCATATAATGCCAAACTCTATGAAAGCAATAGAAAACGGGTTTTCTTTAGGCATTGTTGTTTTATTTTAAAATGAGAACTTAGTCAAAGATGATCAGTGCGAAAATGAGGCCGAATGGGAAGAAGGTGACATAATGAGCAAAGAAATTGACATAGAACTAGTATGGGGGCAATTTTGCAGACTTGATTATGTTTACTGTGTTGGTTATTGTTCTTTTATTGCATTTTGTTTTTACAGGGGTTGCCAGTGACATCAGAGATAAAGGATGCTGACAGCTTGGTGATACTTTCTGGCAGAATTGAATGTGAAAGTCCTAACAGACATCTTTATGATTTTGTTGGAAATATCAGAATAGATGGGCATGGGTATGTAAGCATAAGAATACGCCAGCTGGAGGGTGGGGAGGCCAATGAAGTGAGCTGTGGGCCTCCCTGTGCCTCAGAACACCTCCCAGACATGACCAGAAGTTGCTTCCAGGTGTCTTCCTGGAGGTGTTCTGAGGCACGGGGAGGCCAAAAAAGTCCTTTTTTAAGACAATCTGCGGTGGCTAAATCCACAGAAGGCAGGACTGCAGATGTGGAGAGTCCACTGTATATCTTTTCCATTATTGCGTTCTGACATCCCAAGATGAGAAAGAGATCAGAAGTCGAACCAAAATAAATATTAATGTTTTTCTGACTATTTTACTTTAAACACAATTTTACTTTTCATTGTATTGTTTTGAAGCACTGTTCCTCTGGGACCTGATCAAATTCTTCTTCGTGGAGCTCAACTAAGGAACACACAATGGGTTCATGGAATAGTTGTCTATACAGGGCATGACACAAAACTCATGCAGGTATGTCTTATTATAATAATGGATAATTTTTTTTGTTTTAATACTCCTGGTTTTGATTAGTCAACATGTAGCAGAAGCAGTGGGCACATGGCACACCTAGACATGATTGTTTTTAGAAAGTGCTATACCAGGGGTGTCCAAACTTTTTGGCAGGAGGGCCACATCATCCATCTGACACTGTGTCAGGGGCCGGGGAAAAAATAATTAATTTACATTTCAAATTTTAATAAATTTACATAAATGAATATATTAGAGATGGAACTTGAATGAAAGAACATCTTGTAATAGCTCAAGGCCTATAAAAGACCTTGCACAGAGTGAGGCCAGCGTTTCCTTTGCTGCCACTGCTGCATCACAGATGTGAAAAAGTAAGCAGTGGAGGGAGCCCTTGTCCCACAGCTCACACGACAGGTCGAACAGTTGGCTGTCACGCTGAGAGCAGTTGCATCAGGCCAGTGTGGGCTCCAGCTAGACTCCGGAGGGCCAGAGGCTCATTGGATACTGGGGGCTCCTTGAGGGCCTGATTGGGAGTCCTCAAGGGCCGCAAGTGGCCCCAGGGCCGGGGTTTGGGCACCCCTGTGCTATAAAGACAAAGTGGTGTTTGTGGTATTTTTGAAAACTGGTAATCTTTTTTGTCGGCTAGGCCATGTGTAGTTATACTTCAATTGTCTTCAACACTTAAGATGTAGGGAAGGCAAGAAAATGTCATTGGAAATCATGAACACAAAATTACATGTGTATTTCTTTCCTGACCTCCCTTTATTTCATCCATAGAACTCAACAAGCCCACCTCTGAAACTATCAAACGTGGAAAGAATTACAAATATTCAGATTCTTTTTTTGTTCTGCATTCTTATTGGTATTTCTTTGGTTTGTTCCATTGGTTCAGCGATATGGAATAAACAACATGAGGAGAAGGACTGGTATATTGACTTAAATTGTAAGTACTTTAAAGTTATATAATTTTATGGTCACAATTATCCATGAATTCGTATTCTCAAAATAAACTCAATGATATATATTATATCTTCTTTTTTGTATTGCTTTAAAGTACATTGCATTGTGTCATAAGTAATATGATTTAATACAACAAGACAGAGCGCAGTCTTAACCCTATACCAGTACAGCAAGGCCACTTGGTTTGTACAGTATTCAGCATAGGGTTGACAGCTGCTGGAGGTCACAGCAGTGTAAGGGGATATTTTTCCCCTTACCCCATGTAACACTCCAGCTTGCCCTATGGAACTAGTTAGATCTGTACCAGCTATTTAGCTGGTGCAAATCCTAGGCCCAGGAGTGGGGGTTAGGATAGGGGGTGCTCTGCCCCCGCCAATCCACTCCAACGCAGGCCAATTCTCACCCTATTCTACCCTTTTCCCACCCAGAAATGCTCCATCCCTGGAATGACTTCCTGCCACCCTCGCCTACCTCCTGTGCAGCCTGGAGTAAGCCTACCTGCTCTAGGCAGCACAGCTGTGGGATCTGGCAGGCTGGTGTATGTTGTTGTGCTGGTGCAAGCTCAAGTCAATGCAGTTTGCAACACTCGGGAGCGGGTGTAAGGGCCTGCACCAGCACAAGACATGTTTAGAATTGGGCTGCCCATTGCAACTAACTTACAGCTCATTATTTTCAATAGGTTTAGTCATGACAGCTTTCTTAGGATATACTCCCATTAAGAATATAAGAACAGCCCCACTGGATCAGGCCATAGTCCCATCTAGTCCAGCTTCCTGTATCTCACAGCAGCCCACCAAATGCCCCAGGGAGCACACCGGATAACAAGAGACCTACATCCTGGTGCCCTCCCTTGCATCTGACGTAGCCCATTTCTAAAATCAGGAGGTTGCACTTACACATCATAGCTTGTAACCCATAATGGATTTTTCCTCCAGAAACTTGTCCAATCCCCTTTTAAAGGCATCCAGGACAGATGCCGTCACCATATCCTGTGGCAAGGAGTTCCACAGACCAACCACACGCTGAGTAAAGAAATATTTTCTTTTGTCTGTCCTAACTCTCCCAACACTCAATTTTAGTGGATGTCCCCTGGTTCTGGTGTTATGTGAGAGTGTAAAGAGCATCTCTCTATCCACTTTATCCTTCCCATGCATAATTTTGTATGTCTCAATCATGTCCCCCCTCAGGCATCTCTTTTCTAGGCTGAAGAGGCCCAAACGCTGTAGCCTTTCCTCATAAGGAAGGTGCCCCAGCCCCGTAATCATCTTAGTCGCTCTCTTTTGCACCTTTTCCATTTCCACTATATCCTTTTTGAGATGTGGCGACCAGAACTGGACACAATACTCCAGGTGTGGCCTTACCATCGATTTGTACAACGGCATTATAATATTAGCCATTTTGTTCTCAATACCTTTTCTAATGATCCCAAGCATAGAATTGGCCTTCTTCACTGCTGCTGCACATTGGGTCAACAGTTTCATCGACTTGTCAACCACCACCCCAAGATCTCTCTCCTGATCTGTCACAGGCAGCTCAGAACCCATTAGCCTATATGTGAAGTTTTGATTTTTTGCCCCAATGTGCATGACTTTACACTTACTTACATTGAAACGCTTCTGCCATTTTGCTGCCCATTCTGCCAGTTTGGAGAGATCCTTCTGGAGCTCCTCACAATCACTTCTGGTCTTCACCACTCAGAAAAGTTTAGTGTTGTCTGCAAACTTAGCCACCTCACTACTCAACCCTGTCTCCAGGTCATTTATGAAGAGCACCGGTCCCAGGACAGATCCTTGGGGCACACTGCTTTTCACCTCTCTCCATTGTGAAAATTGCCCATTGACACTCACTCTCTGTTTCCTGGTCTACAACCAAGTCTCAATCCAGGAGAGGACCTGCCCTATAATTCCCTGACTGTGGAGATTTTTCAGTAGGCTTTGGTGAGGGACCAGGTCAGACACCTTCTGAAAGTCCAGATATATAATGTCCACGGGTTCTCCTGCATCCACATGCCTGTTGACCTTTTCAAAGAATTCTAAAAGGCTTGTGAGGCAAGACTTACCCTTACAGAAGCCATGCTGATTCTCCCTCAGCAAGGCTTGTTCGTCTATGTGTTTTGAGATTCTATCTTTGATGAGGCATTCCACCATCTTACCTGGTATAGATGTTAGGCTGGCTGGCCTATAGTTTCCCGGGTCCCCCCTCTTTCCCTTTTTAAAGATCGGCGTGACATTTGCTATCCTCCAATCCTCTGGCACCGTGGCTGTTTTGAGGGACAAGTTGCATATTTTAGTCAAGAGATCAGCAACTTCATTCTTCAATTCCTTAATAACTCTTGGGTGGATGCCATCAGGGCCCGGTGACTTATTGATCTTTAATTTATCAATGAGGGCTGAAACATCTGAATTATTTTAATTCATGTTGATTAATATCTATCAAAATATTTTGTCACTGACCAGTGGTGTGACTGGCAAGGGGTACAGTCTGCCCAGGGTACTATACTTGGGGGGGGGGGGTGACACCACGTGACCAAAAATCATGAAAATCACAGTTGTTAAGAATAAAATCATCATGTTATACCATTTGATGCGTAATTTACAGCAGAATCCAATGATCTGGATTCTGTCAAATATCTCAGTTCTATTAAAAGTTATGCCAAAAAACCAGAAAACAAAATACAACTGTCTTTCATAATAAAGATTTCCTTAACTCAAAATGAACCAATAATGAGACTGATTATTTGAAGAGCTAATGGCATGCTATTTTGACACAACATGGAACCAAGAAGGTGTTAGTAAGGTGACACCCTCTCTCTCCTACACAATTGTTAAAATGTCCAGGATCCCTAAAGTTGAAAGTTTGCCCACCCCTGCCTTATATCACTGATTTCTTGTACTAGCAATAGCTTTCAGTAGTTCATGGTTAAACAGTTAAGGACCCAATCCTATCTAATTTTCCAGTGCTGGTGCAGCCATACCTATGGGGCATGCACTGCATGCTGTGGTGGGAAGGCAGTCTCAAAGGCCTTCTCAAGATATGGGAACATTTGTTCCCTTACCTCAAGGCTGCATTGCGGCTGCACCACTGCTGGAAAGTTGGATAGGATTGGACCCGAAGTCAATACCAACCAGAATATAGTTAATGTAAGAAATTCTACAGCCAGCATAATAAAATCTCCTATCTGGTTTTTGGTCTCCTCACAACCTCAACCCAATTTGGAAATATTGTGTGTACCATTTTCACCAGGGAAATAACCTATTAGCACCCACCAAAAATATGGAATACAATGTATGATGCTTGCTTTTTGTGAGTGTATTTTATATAATTGTGAATAAACAGATTACTAAAAAAAATGAAAACAAGTTTATCTTAATGACAAGGAATATATGAGGATTTGCATCTGATAAGTTTCTTACAAAGCCAAAAGTGTTAGCTGTGTGTATTTGCATAGTACTTGTTATTCAAAGTTGTGCCTTCTCTAATGCTGATACAGTACTTAAACTTATGGAATGAAGTATTAAGGGTATTTTTGGGTTGTATTTGTAAAGATCTTTAGCATCTGTAGAAGACAGATACCCTTTTTCTTGTTATTCAAAGCATGACATGGATTAACTAATAATTTTTTCTGTGGTGTTAGGCTCTGCTTTTATTCTGGTCTTTTGTGCTGCTAATTTTATATTTTTATAATTTGATAATGTTTACCTTTTATAACTTTTATAGTTTGTGAGGTTTTTTGTATATATTGTTTTTTACATCTCCTCAGTCACCTTGGGCAGCCCCTTGTGGCAGAAAAAGGTAGAATAAAAACTGAATGAATGAAATAGCAGCTATTCACAGTATATTCAAACATTGTCTATTAGGTTCCCCAAAGTGTGTAACTCTGCCTTTTCATTCTCTCTCTCGCTCTCTTTTTTTAACAGATGGTGGAGCTACTAATTTTGGACTTAATTTCCTGACCTTTATAATTCTCTTCAATAATCTCATTCCAATCAGTTTGTTAGTCACACTAGAAGTGGTTAAATTTATCCAAGCATATTTCATAAATTGGGTAACTATGAAGCTTCTTGCATTCCTTTAACAAATTATATTAAGAATAAATGTTATAGCTGTCTTCTTGCACACTCTCGTTCGTCCAGTGCCACTGACAAAGATTGCCATGGTGTAGCTGGAAGAGGAGGTAGTGGCCATTGTTATCTGTCCCTGATATGTCTCCTTCCAAGAGAGCAATTGAGAAGAAGGTCATCATTGCCACTGCCGCCTCCTCTTCCCCTCTTCCACACACTATTTCTTCAATACAGTCTGAACTGGGAGAATCCTGATTAGAGGAACCTTCCCATTTCCAGGATCCTGCTAGTTAAGCCAGTTTGGCGGTGACAATGAAGAGGAAGCTTTAATACAGAATGGGACATGTGCCATAAAAAGGGGGGTGGAATAAGGTTCCTGTTGAGCTTTGGTCAAGCCTGCATACAACATATGGCATCTGTATGTCAGTCACAACATTGACCTAATTAAGACAATATAACAGACCAAAAATTTCTTGGATTTTACTATACTGAATTTTGAACAGGCAAATCCATGCACTTTCTCCTCCTTCCCTCTCAGGATCCATGAGTTCCACTGAGGTGATTGCATCAGGCAGCATTATGGCAGCAGTGCCCACCTATGTTGACCCCCCTCACCTCTGCTATTCTTCCTTCTGCTGCTCTTTGGATTGGAAAAGGAAGAGGGGAATGGTGTAGAAGAGGGGGTGTGGCAGGAAGCACCACACCACTTTACCCCTCTTCCTTTTTTCAATACAAGGAGCAGAGGCTAGTGCACATCATGGAATAAGGAGGGACAGCATTTGTCATGCTGCCTCACCCAACAAGAGATCTTGAACCAGCCCTGTCCCTTGCACGCACCCCCGTATAAAAAACTTTCTGGTTTTTTAAATCATATTTTTGTGAGACAAAACTGGGGAACTGGTTTATGCAAACCCAGTAAACCAGAATATCAAACCATTGTTTTATCCTGGCTTGATATTTTAATGGGATTACTATCACAGGAAACTGTGGTTTGAGAAACCAGGAAATGTTTGATTCATCTGGATAAACAAGAAAAAGGGGAAAGGGAAGAGGAGCGTTTGTGGGCACTTTCACACTCCAACAGACTACGATTTGTTGGGTCACCACCACTGATAGTAAGGAGAAGGGGTAAAAATCTGCTTCAGATAATAATGTAAGATCTGTCATAAGGCCTTGCATTCAGACTACAGTATAACTAATTTCACATGCCTATGGGAACTCAGGGCTTGTGTTCATGAACAACAACTTCACCCTCCTCCCCCATTCCTCATCACAAAACTCTTTTGAAATTGAGAAGAGTTTCAAAAGTAGTATCTTTCAAATATGGAAATTCAGTGTAGCATTCAAAGGAAAACACTAAAAAGATTTAGGCAACTTTCCAAACAGCTGCTTTGTACGCACTCAAGGGCTTGGGCAAATCCAGTGGCCTTTTTTTTTTTCCCCAACTAAATGATATCAGAACATATGGAATTCCATATTGGAGCATTCTCATGAAAGTGACAGCAATTTCTCTAACAGCTTTATTGCTGGGCTATCAGCTGCTTTAAAAATCTGCCTTTTTTCTTTTTTTAGGATATTGACATGCTTTATGAACCTACAGGCACTGCTGCCATGGCTCGTACATCCAATCTCAATGAAGAACTTGGTCAGGTAAATTGTCTCCCATAGTTCCTTAGCATGTAAATTGTTTGCTGTTTTGAGATTATAGAGGTTTTTCTGTAGCTATAAAATGTTTTATATAATAAACTAAATGGCCCTTTTATTGAAAATAATATACAGGTGGGCCCTTGGAATCCATGTGGGTTCTGTTCCTGGACCCCCCCCCCCTCCACCGCAGACCAAAACCCGCAGAAAATGGAATCAGTGGATTCTAGTTCACAAAGGCTGCCCATGGCCTTTGTAAGCCTCAGTAGGCAACCTGGAGGAGTTTAAAGGCAACTTGTGGCTGTCACCAAAAACCAGAAGTTGCCTTTAAACTCCTCCGTATGGCATTTTGTGGCCTGCAGTGGCCGTGAGGGATCGTTTAATTCATTAGACTTGTAATTGCAGGCAATAAAGCTCCTGCAACTTTAATGTTACAGATAAAATAAAAACGTCACAATGAATGGTTCTATGAATTTTTCAAGTCTTAGGAAGTTTATTTATAAAATCAGTAAAATGTAATGGTCTAACACTCAGTGAAAATATTTTTCTTGTTTAGGGTGTCAAATATGTTGAAAATGCTAAATTTATACAACCTGATAAAGCATGTACTGCTTTTACTGGTTCAAATAGCTAAAATAATATAAATGTATACTTAATGAATAATATTAATGAGCTTTAACATTCATTTAGGTCAAATACATATTTTCTGACAAAACCGGTACCCTGACATGCAATGTAATGCAATTTAAGAAGTGTACTATAGCAGGAATAGCCTATGGGTAAGTTTTTTCCTTAAATAATTGTTCGCTTTAAACTTTTTGGTTTTTGGATGAAACCAAGTTTGTTTTTGTTTTAATTATCTTATGTTTGGGATTTGCAATAAAGTCAGAACCTTAACCATCAATTCACATTGGAGCATCCCTTTCCTAATTAAAGTCAAGATCCTAATAACTAAAAATTTGTAGTGTGTCCAGCATGTACCACTTCACTGTTTCTTAAACCAGTTAAAAAATACATTCATCTTTTTGCATAACAACATATGTCTTGTTTGGTCAGATGTGATGTTGCATGTAGACACCAGTTAGTAAATTTAAATTGAGGCTTGAATTGGGTAATAGCCTGAGATGCTTCGTAGTAACTATAAAACTAATAAGTGTCTTTAAATGTCCTGGTTTGGAAAATTAATATTATAAAGAATTCTCCTAATTTTAATGGATAATCTTTAATATGAACTATTGTGTTTGATAAATTTAACAGACCTCAGTTTAACAAGCTTGGGAAATAATGGACATTGTCTTCTAGTCAGTGTGTTGCATTGCATCATATGTGTGTGTGCATGGTTATGAATGCATTTTAATTTAAATGGGCATTAACAAATAGTCCCATTTGTCAACCCTGACCCAATCTTCCCTACTTATTTTCCGCATCTTTGTTAGAGTAATTCCCACTGGACCTTCCAGTGGTAAACCTTCCAAGGCTAAACTATCTGTTTCCAGTCTCCCTGCCTCTTCTCTCTCTCCCCTCATCTTTTTTTCTTGTTCCTCTTCACCTTCCGCACAGTAAGCTTTCCAAGGCACTTCAAATTAATTATCCTTCTAACTGTGAAAATAAAATTCTCTCTACCTGATCCCACCTTGTTTCTAGGTGGGAAATATCCCTTCCAAGTACTATGAACCCCCCCCCCCGACTCACAGACTCCCCAGAAAGTGAAGCATTGGGGGGCTTCTTGTCCCCTCTGAGGGGTTTGTTTTTGAAATTTTCTAATTTGTGCAAACTTCTGAGTTTGCGGAAGCCTTGCCTGTTTTGTAGGATCGTCTTTGCTCAGGATAAGGGCTTCAAAATAGAAGGTGACTATACTAGATTTCAAAGCTGAATTGCAAAGTGAGTCTACAGGCATTCCTTGACAGCTTCCTTCTTCTTTGTATCAATAGTATTCATTCTGTATCAATCTGTCAAGGGTATTTTCTGTCTCTCTTTATGCCTGTGCTCATTTCAAATAACATTATATGATTCTTCTCTGAGTAAAACTATGCATAGTATTATACTTGCCCAGCAGGAGCATTTAAAATTAAATTTAACAATTTTGAAATACTTCTATTATTAAGAGCAGCCATGATTTAATTTTCTTTTATTGTGTGCATGAGAGAGAGATCAGTTGTTTGAATGTCATTTATTTACAATCATTAATTATAAATGGAGAGAAACATTTAATAGGTCAGTGATTAATAATTTCATTGTCTATGGATGTTGTGGATTCTGGATTCCTCTTTTTAAGAAGTCAGCAAATAGTCTTTCTTACAGTGGTACTGCAAAACCATGCCATTTGCAGGGCACTTGGTGGTGCTCTGGAACCCACTTCTGGGTCACTTTGGGGTGGGGGTCACACAAACCAGAAGTGGCTTCTGGAGTGCCATTAAATACCCTTCAGCCCTGCAAATGACATGGTTTTGTAGCACTATCGTAACAAAGACTATTTGCTGACTTATATTGACTTTTTAAAAACACTTTTAAAAGAGGAACCCAGGCTCCTTGGATCTCGGTATCCTTGGAGGCACTAGAACCAAACCCCCTTAGATATGGAGGGCCAACTGTACCATGGAAAAATTGATAGAGTAATTTTTTTCTCTCATAATGCTAAAACTCAGGGTCATCTGGTGAAGTTAATTGGCAGAATAAGCAGGACAGACAAACCAGACGCTGTCAGTAGGTTTAACACAGTTTGATTCAAACTACAATCCTTCATTTTGCATTCTGTGTTCATTTGGCAACAACCTTTTTCATGTCTTTCATTTAAATTCTTCTTCATGTGCCATCTAAACTTTAGCTTGAGCTATTTTCCTGTACCTCTGTTGCTTTCCATACAGCCATTCTCCTGAATCTGAGGATTATGGCTATTCTTCAGATGATTGGTAAGCACTAACCTTCATATGTAATAATAGCTATTTTTGTTTAAATTGCATGATTATGCATCATTTATTATTATTAACCATAATAATAGTTTTTTAGTTGCATGGTTGCAATTGAAAGAGAACATCAAAGGAATGGCTTTAGGTGTCCATAAAGAGCTCCTAATGAGCAGATCCTAATGCAGTGTGAATGTTTGTCAGGAGCCATAGATGTCTGCTGTTGCAGGAAGATGTTGTGGAAACTTTGCTGAGCACATGGGTAATTAGAATGTGACTAAAAAATTTTTTTCCAAACTTGTTTAGCTTTTGGATATATTTATATTCAGTCATCATTTGGTACTCAAATGTAAATGCAGTTAGCCTGACATTGTAATACCCTTATTCACAAAAACATTTGTTGTTTATGTAGTGCCATCAGTGTACATGGCACTTTACATAAAAAAAAGAAGAAAAAACCATATTGGTGCCCTAAGGAGCTAACAGTCTAGGCACAAGGAAGACAACAGAAGTAGGGAAGGGGGACAGAAGCAGAGATAAACAAAGGAAACATATCCAATTGTATTGCACATACTTTAATTGCAACAGGAATAGGGGACTAAGACATGATAAAAAAGCTGAGTTTTCAGAAGGGATCTAAAAGTTGTGAATGAGGGAACATCCTGTAGCTATTCTGGGAAGTTCCAGGTGTAAGTGGCAAGCAAGAGAGAAAAGGTGGAGTCAATCGGGAAAGCAGACACCTTCAAATAGTTGAAGGTGGTGGAGTTGGAAGAGTGAATGTCTTAGACAGGAGATAAAAATCTACATTACAACAAAGCTATATGTGTGCATGGATGGTGAAAACCAAGATGAGGTTGACTTGTGGTTGCTCATTCACAAAGTTATCAAGTGATGTCATAATCATCAGGTGTCTTATGCACATATTTTGGCTGGTATTTGGAGGTGTGGCATAGAATTCCTAGAAATACTTTTCAATATTGAATTGAAATCTTTCCTGTAACATGTATATTATTCTGTGGACGTTTGTAGGGCTATATCAGTAAGCATTCAAATGAAGAATACTTCATATGTATCTACAGATCCTGCATCCGCCGATGTGGGGGCGCCTGCCCCCCATGCTTTCAGAGGTTCTTCTGAGCCCCGCAGAGGCCACACATCCACCCGCGAACTCTGCAGGGCTCACCAGGACTGTTGGAAGCAAGGGAAAAGCTTCTGAGAGCTTCCCCGGCCCTCATAATGACTTTTTAAAGGCATAAAAAGTCACTTCTGGTTTTGCCAGAAAACTAGAAGTGACTTTTTTTGCTTCCAACAGTCATTCTGAGCCCTGCAAAGGCTGTGGGTGGATATGCACAGTTTCTGTGGGGCTCAGAAAAGCAAAGCTTCCCTTGCCCCTGGAGGTCAGGGCTATCCCCAGTATCCACAGTTTCAGGTAACCACAGGGGTTCCAGAACAGAACCCCCTAATCATGTCTAATTACCATTTTGGGATACCTTAAATACAGAATTGAGTTGCATTTTGTATTTTGTTAATCAAGTAGTTAGAAGTTAATAAAGTAGTTAGAAGTACTTGCTGTATAGTGTGTGAGTCTGTTGCAATAGACGTTAAATGTGTATTATACTTCTTCTACTTCCAATTTGTTTCTTTTTTAGGCAGTCTTCACAAGCTAGAGAAGAAAAAATCTTTAGCGATTCCTCATTATTGGAAAACCTTCAAAACAAACATGTAAGATATATCTCCACCCTGTAGCATGCAGACTTGCTGCCTGCACTTTGCATTCTTCAGATAAGCAAGAAACACCCATGCTTCATTTGCTGTTAATGGAAAGAAAAGATAATGGGCATGGGGGGGGGGGCTGTTGCAGACTGCTATTATATAGAGTTCCCCCATATCCCCTGTTTCCCTATCTATGGGGGGGGGGAGAACAGAACCCTCTCTGATCTGGGGACACATGTAGCCTGATGCCTGGAACTGCAAAAGCATATGCACCAAGGTGACAGGTAGACAACCAAGTATTTGCCATGTGCTGCTAATACCCTAGGTCAGTGGTGTTCAGCTAATCAAGAGCTGGAACCCACCTTCAAATCCCAACCTGCAGTATGGGACCCACCTTCAAAAACCCAGCAGGCAAGGATGGTCAGTGAGTGACCATGGTGAGTGATCATGGTTCCTCTTCTTTTCCAGCGTGCTGGTGGCAAATTAGTGAGCACTGTTACCACGTCATTTTCCCCATTCTTTCCCTTTAGGCCAAATGGAAGGAGAAGTGAGGCAAAGAGTGATATGACAACAGAATGCACTCAATTTTGAAAAGTAGAGGGAGAAAAAGAGGAAGTGAGGTGAGGCACAACATTGAGGAGAGAGGGAACTGCAGGAGGGGACAGTAGGCAGATGGGTGGGAAACTGAGAGACATATTGAACATTGGGGACCCACCTAAAGCAGACCCTCCAAAGCCAAAATCTCCAGTTGAATTTACTTAATCAACTGTAAATCAACCCTAGCCATGGCTACTGTTCAAACTGTGGAAATGGAAGCTTCAGAACAAAGTGATGGTGGCAGCACTGCAGCAACCTGAGAACCTGATGCTTCTAGGTCCTGTCCCACCTGTTGAAGACCTCTGCCCTCCGAGGGCTTGCTAAAAGTAGAAGCATCCTTGATTTCAGTAAAATCTAATATTTTAATATACTATCAATATTTCTGCTCTTCTGATCTAGATATATATGCCAAAAATCTTTAATGTTGGAATGGAGCATAATTCATTTTACTGTTCTTTGTTGTAGCCCACTGCTCCTATAATTTGTGAGTTTCTGACTATGATGGCTGTGTGCCATACAGCAGTTCCAGAAAGAGAGGGTGATAAGATAATTTATCAAGCAGCATCTCCAGGTGAGGGTTATATATACATTGAAATCTGTAAAAATTTTATGTTCTTGTTGGTAGATTGACCAATGCAGGACTGATATGTATCTTAAGACCTTATTTTTGAAAGTTATGATATTTTTTTAAGATGGCAAAATGTTACTGAAGTTATATGTAAGATATGGGCACTAGTTTTAGGAGGGAGAAAAAGAAAGCAGCGCATATATTCATCATTAGGAATGTGCATTTGTTTTGAAAAGAATGAAAAATTGAACTCAGTCAGGCCCATTTAGTTCCATTTTTCTTTATACTGAAACAAATACTCTTGTAGTGCATGGGTGCAACTGAGATTTAGAAACTTGCTTTATATTTTTGAGCACAAGGGTCTTCTGCCAGTAAAAGCAACTCTCTGCTGCCACATCCTGAACAGGCACCTTTTACTTTTTCCACAATGTCCCATATGCAGCATTTTTCAGAAACACTATAAGGGGTTGGGGGAATGGGAGTAATCAGTGGAGGTGGCCGTTTTATTTTATTTGTATCTCACTGTGTCCTGAAAGAAGTGCAGGAAGAGGCTGCAAAAGATTAACTATGAGTATTAAGGGCATGCACTTAAAACAAAATTAAACAGGTTTGAAATGTACAAACTTGTTTGTCCTTTTAACTTTGAGGCATATACAGAGAGTCGTGGTAGTCCTGGCACAATGGGCAGCTCAGGATTGGGCTGTAAGTCACCAAAGTGAAGAGTTTTGATTTTGACGTTTCACATATCTGTTTGTCATTGAAATAACAGAAAATGACTTATTGCAGATGAAGGAGCCTTGGTTAGAGCTGCTAGACATCTTCATTTTGTTTTCACTGGAAGAACACCAGACTCAGTAATTATAGAATCTGTAAGTACATTTAAAATAGTAGTACGTGAACTGGTTGTTGTCACAAATACATTACCATAATATTGAAACTGTTTTGAAACTTTTTCTAAAAGAATACATTAATCAAGATCTCACTTATTTTCCAGCTTGGACAGGAAGAAAGATACAAATTGCTAAATGTGTTAGAATTTACAAGGTAATTAAAAACAAAAGTTTCTGTATAGTTTGATGTGAATTTTAAAAAAACTATTTTCTTGGTAAACTTTTCTCCTTCATGTAAGTTACGACCCAATCCTACATGGACCTGGCAATAGCGGCATGCCTCTTCTGCTAGCATTGACCGCTGTAAAGCAATCAGAACCAGTTGTAAAAGGTGTCCGGAAGCACTCAAAAACACACGGTTTTTGCTCCAGCTGGAGCACAGCTGGAGCCTTTCTGTGAACTCCAGAGCAACCGGATACCATTGACAACAGAGGTGGGGAGGTATGGAGGGCGTGTATTGGGACTGGGAAGAGGGTGGGTTTAGCAGCAGTAGATGATAAATCCTGATCCCTTTCCTGGCCCCAATCCCATGGTGTTGGTCTATACAGACATGCGCCAGCTATTTAGCTAGTGGTGGTCCAAGGAGCAGCCCCCATGCTGCAGAGGCTTACCCAGAGGCAATTTTCCCTTACCCAGATGAAACATCCACAACTGCCCCCCAGCTGGATTCAGGGGTAGCCACTGAATTGGTGGGGAAGGGGTGGAGAATAGGATTGGGCTCTTAATGTCTCAGAATATGTGCTTTTAATCAATAGTTTCCTTTGTTCAAGTTTTTAAGCACAATAATGTGAAGAAAAATTAGCATACTCTGACCAATACAATACTGTTATGTTGGTGTCAAAATGGAGGTGGTGGGGGATTAGTCGTCTTCTTTTCTCTGAAGTACTTCTCTCCAGTAAAAATTTCCTTATTTTAAGGAATGCCTGGATCAATCATGTCACATATTTTCCATAAAATCTAGGTTTCTTCCATAAAGGTATCGATCATGTAATTAACAGTACAAGCCTATGCATGTTCAGTCAAAAGTTTCCTGTTCAGTGGGGCTTATTCCTTAGTAAATGGGCATAGAATTGCACTCCTATTCTGCATTCTGGTGATGCTTACTTGGCAAGAGTCCCTATTAGTTTAAGAGTACTTACTTTCAAGTTAACAGACAGAGGATTGCAATGTACTTTGCTCAAAAGCTGTTTGTAATAAAACATACTTCTCTTTCAGTTCTAGGAAAAGAATGTCTGTGATTGTCCGCACACCTACTGGAAAATTAAGAATCTACTGCAAAGGAGCTGTAAGTTGTTAGTGTGTTTTTTAATGGAAATGTCTGTGTATTAATTCTTATCAGTCATAGGTTGTAATGAAGTGTGCTATACAGGGGAGATGTCTCATGTTGGGTCTTGTGAGGAACGGGCTCACAGTGCATATTAGGGCCCACAAGAGAACAGAAAGCCTCAGGAAGCTGCTACACAAATTGTAGCAGCATTTAGTAAAAAAAAATGCAGTAGTTGCATAGTGACTCCATATTTTCTTCTATATGCCACTCATAGTCCAATCCTGTCCTTTTCCCCCGCCCCCTCTAGTGCAACTGCATCAAAATCAGGTATGTTGTACCCCTACATAAATGGTGGATCTCCTCAGACCTGCAATTTTGCCAGCACAAGTTCAGGGACAGAAGGAGAGCAGGGAGGCAGCGGAATAGGGGGATAGGATCCAGTATGCACCACTGCCACCAAATCCATCCCCTCCCACATCCTCACTGCCCCCATTATGCCCTCCCACTTTCCCCACCAATTTTTCAAGGTAATTTCCTAATGATGTACTCACATTACAGGTCATATGGATCAGTTGCGCATCAAATATGCAACTGAACCATCGTTCAGTAAATACTATAAGGCTTACATGTTTATCAGGTGTTCAGTTAGCCTGTGTGTTTGTGCTAGTGCATACGAGGCTGCTTTAGAATTTGTTGAAGATGATCAGAAGTTCACCTTTCATTTTCTCCTTTTGAGGAAAAAAAACTTTATGCTACTTGAAGTTAAAATTTATTACAATTCTGTAATTCACAATAGAAATTCAGTTCTGTAGTGTGGAAATATAGTCTTTCCTGACTCTTTTTTTTCTGTGCTGTATAAAATAAACCTTCCTTCAGTATGTCACATGTTGTTACAGGACACAGTAATTTATGACCGGCTGGCTGAAAATTCAAAATATAAGGAAATTACTTTAAAACACTTAGAGTTATTTGCTACAGAAGGTGAGTGTTATTGTTAAATGTAATAATAAACTGTAAATGAAATCATTTAATTGATAATACTACAGAAAATTTGTAGAAATTGGAGTTTATTTAAGTACCACACTTTTTCAATATAGTTAGTATAGTGTGATGTCCCTGATCTCTAAGAGCTACTTCGTGTGTTTACATTACTTGCTTTATCTCCTAGCAGAAGAGGGCATTTGTAGACAGATTGCTTCCCTCACCTGCCCAATCAGTCTAGGCTGTGCAAATGAAGCCCCTTGGGAAGACCTATTCCCCCAGTTTGGTTTATAAGCTTAAGGAACTTACAGTACAAACCTATGCACTTCTACCCTAAAGTGAGCCCCATTAAATTTAAAGGAACTTACTTTCAGGTGTGTATAAGATTACAGCCTCACAGCCCAGCGGAGCTACCGCAGCATCAAAAATGGCTGCCGCAGCATCCTGAGCGTAACCGGCTAGCCACTGGCAGCTCCTCGGGAGAAGGGGACTTTCATCCCCTTCCCCAGGTAAAGGAAGTAGCCATGCAGTGGGGCTACTTGATTCTACAGCAAGCTTTGGGTCACTGTAAAATCAAGATCCTCTGTGTCAGACAGTGGACTCAACATGGAACCTCAGGATCCGGTGAAGCGCCTTCCTCCCACCCCAGTCCCTTCCCCCAGCACACCTTCTCCCCTTCAATCTCCACCTCCCTCCATCCCAGAACGCATCCTCCTTGCCTCCCCCACACCTCCACTCAGCTCTCTGCCACCTGGCGGTCCACACGACCACCGCACCATGGTGATCCACTATTGCTAGCCGGCTAGCACTGGTGCTGGACCAGCGCTGAGGGACATGAATGTGGTTTACAGCACATTTGCAACCCTCACCACCAGCAGTGCAAACTCAGGATTGCACTTTGAGTCTCTAATGACAGCTAGCTAATGTGTTGGTGATTTTGTAACTGTCAAAGTTTCTTAGGCCAACTGGTAATTTAATCAGATGAACTAGTGTAGTTGAAGCATTGAGAGCCTCTGTGGCAGTGTAAATGAAGATTGCTCCATTCTCTCAGATGGGAAAAATGCTATCCACTGTGAAGAGAGCTCTTTTTTTCCCAAGTTCAGTGTTGCTGTCTCTTGCAGTGGAGGAGGGCATCCTTGAACTCTGAGCCAAGAATATGATAGCAAAAACACGTCATCTACCAGAGAGGAAACGGGTCTCTTGCTCACTTGAGAGAGTCAGGCATGCTCTTCATCTAGGCCCACACACTCCTGAAGTCCATCATGGAAGAAAACCTAAGGGAAGATGAAATTGTACCTATGTCCTCCAGCTCACTGAGTTGTCATAATTTGGATCAAGGGGAATGGAGCTTCTTCACAGAAACCTGCCGGCAGATCATGTACCATTTCAGGATTCCAACTGTGTACTTGTTCGTTGCCCTAGTGAACAACAAGCTTTCCAAATAAGTCACCAGGTTAAGACACCAGAGAGTGGTTTCCTCTTTCCTAAAAAAGACGTACCCACGTTGTCACAGCTTTTGGAGATCCCTTCCAAGGATGCCCTCTTCCATTGGGAGAGAAAGGAACATTGAATTTACTATGATATGCTCTTTATTTGCAGTAGACTTGTAGCATCCTACCCATCCAAGAGGATGGAACATTCTTCACTTCATTTAGATACATAAGCTCTCAGTGCTTTGACTATGCAAATTCATCCTATTATGTTACCAGTTGACCCTCATTACTACCTCTAAGAGAGTTGATCATTAGAAAACCACCAACATGTTAGTTTTCATCAGAGGCTAACAGTGCAATCTTATGCATGTCTACTCAGAAGTTATTCAACAGGACTTACTTGCAGGAAAATGTGAATAGGATTGTAGCAATGGTTTCTTAAACTTATGAACCAAATTGAGGGAAGTCCTCCCAAGAGACTTAAGATCTGCTTTATTTGCATTACCCTGTCTGATTGGAGCAATTGGCAGAAGCAACCCATGCAAGGATGTGATCCATCCACTCTGAAAGAACAACTTATTGTGGTAAGATCCAGTTTACTTTTTCTACACTTATATGATGTGTAAAATGAACCCATTGAGAAGCATTGTCTTACAGTTGTTATGTGATGACATTAAAATTCTATCTGCAATATATTACACATATGACTAGATCAGGTGTGTCCAAACTTTTTGGCAGGAGGGCCACATCATCTCTCTGACACTGTGTTTGGGCACCCCTGGACTAGATCACAGATAGGTTTCTGTTCCCTGGCAGAGGTAGGTGGCATTCCCAACTATAAGGGAAAGCCGTTGTGCTAGCACGAGGTAGGGTTCATTGGTTAACACAGTCTCCTCCATGCGGAGGACTGACAGTTTGCCCCAGCCCAGCCTTACCTCATTAGGTGAAAGGATGTCATCTTTCTTCGCCCAGATGCTTATTATTATTATTATTCTCCTCTAACCTCTCCAGATTTTAGAATAGTACCTAGACTGTGACTCCCCAGGGCGACCACACCAGTGGGAGAGAGTTGAGGTCACACCTAGGCACATTTCTGAGATGATTGCCTTGAAGCCGCAATGCCCAAATCTGTCAGGGGCAGCAGAAGTCAGTGAGGCTCACATTGACTTTGCTGATCCTTGCAGCGGTAGTGGATAGCTCCAGGGAGCTGACAAGCCTTCCACTCTTTCCCAGTCCCTCCCACCCCTCCTGGGAGAGATAAGGCAGACTTGTTCTGAGCGTCCAAAGGATTGCCTAACAGTCATTCCCAACTGCCAGAGTTCCAGTGAGTCTGCAAAGGCCAGCAGACACCATTTTGATGCTCCTCACATGTGCAGAGCTTGCTTTCTCACTGCATCAGAGGGTTGAGCAAAGCGCACCCTTCAGCTGAGGAGAAGTCAACCTCTGAGTTGTAGGCAAGGGAGGGATGTTCCAAGGGAGAAGAGAGTGTGTTCGCCCCAGGAGCGTGATCTCAGGTACTTTCCAGAATTAAAGCCATGGTGCTTTAGTGGCTTTTTTTGTATATTGGGAAAACATTTATTTGTCCATGTTCTAAGTCCTACTACACGTTCAGAGACCAAAAAATGTTTTGCTGGTGGAAGTTACTGTACAATATTTTGAAAATTATAAAGGTATGAATAATGATTGAACACTGTATGACCATTTATTCCCTCAGGCTTGAGAACACTTTGTTTTGCTGTTGCTGAGATTTCAGAAAGTGATTATCAAGAGTGGCTAAATGTCTATCAAAGAGCTGCAACATCTGTACAAAACAGAGCCCTAAAACTTGAAGAAAGTTATGAATTAATTGAAAAAGTAGGTGATGTGTGTTGCATTAACATGAATTTTTTATGTGGAATGTTGTGAATCTTTATTTGAAGTTTTAGTCTGTTTATGCTGATAAAGTAGGTAACATTCCATACGTTTACTATCACAATTTATATTTATTAATTTATTTGCCATATTTCTGTACTGCTCTTCTCCCCCAGAGGGGACCCAAATTTATCGGTTTTAAAGAAGTGAGGTCAGCTTGGCTAAAGCATTCTAATTTTATCTTAGAAAGCAGCACAAAAAATGCCAAAATGTTGATTTGCCACAAATTTCAAACTGAAAAATAATCTTGCATGCAGTGAAATACAGCTGATATTGTTTCATGATGTAACACTACATCAATTGCTATCAAATAATTACATCTTGTCAAAGTACGAACCTTTGCTCATGACATCTCTGGCCTGTGTTCTAAACACTTTTGTATGCTCTGGGCCTGGGTACTTGGTGGTTTTGACCTTGGTCTTCAGCTGCACATGTACTACAAACTGTGCCCTTTCCATATTCCTTGTCCAAGTTCTCAAATAGATCATTGCTAGAGCCAGGCCTAATGCCTGGTTGTTTGATTTGTATATTGTATATAATCGTATACAAATTGTCTTTAGGGAAAGGTAAAAAGTTTCCCTCAGGTAGGAGGTAAGAGAGTAAGAGGATTAATGTTTGGCTAGAATGTTTGGCTTGCTTCAGGAATTATGACAGGGCCAGATAGTACTCTTCCGCCTTGTCACGTTAACCATTACTACAGAAAAAAAATAAATGCAAGTACTAAACTATCTGGCACTGAAGACTTTCCAACTTTTCCAAAAGCTTTCCAAATTAGGCATATGATTTATATATTCAGTCCAAAAGTAAGCGAACTTGGTTGGAATTAAGTGCCACAGAAATATATGGAACTTATTTCCAAATAAATGAGTGTTTAAGGTTAATTTTCTTAATCTCGATCCTAAATATTATTTCGAGAAGCCCAATCCTTATCCCTCACCTGCCTGTTCAATGCAGCCACACTGATGGAGTGCAGGCACTCTTATGGTGGTGGAGGGGACACCAGATAAGCAAAAAATATTTTTTACTTCCCCATAAGCCACTTGGCCTCTAATGGGTCTCCTCAGACCTATGCCATCTATTTAGCTGGTGTAAGTCCAAGGAGCATCAGGGGGCGTGTCAGGCAGGGAAAAGGGGGATAGGAATTTGGGATGTGCAGCTGTCATCAAGTTGCAACCTCTCCTGCCCTCAAGCTGCACCAATCCTCCCTGTTCCCTGCCCTGAACCATCCTTGCCACAACCTTACCTGCTCTGGTGCAACTTGGGTGAGCGTTTGGCATGCATGCAGGGCCTCTGGCTGTTTGTGCCAGCAGTTCTGCAACTCACAACAGTGACTTGCCTTTTGTAGTGCTACACCATGAATTGTGATCCAGTGCCATAAGATTCATTTTCATAAGTCCCTCAATAAGATTGGAGGATTCGTCACAAAATTCAGTAGCTTATTTGGAATTTTTTTAAAAATTATTTTAACCTGTAATTCTTGGATATGTTCTTTTCAAGAATCTTCAGTTACTTGGAGCTACAGCCATAGAAGATAAGTTACAAGACCAAGTGCCTGAAACAATAGAAACGCTAATGAAAGCGGATATCAAAATCTGGATTCTTACTGGGGATAAGCAAGAGACTGCTATTAACATCGGTAATATGTTAGGTTCGCATGCAACATTTAAAAAAAATATCTAAATGATAGTGGGGAAAAAATGAAAAAGTTGCATTTTATCTTTGGAAACAAGTAAGTGGTGCTTTGGATGTTCATTTTTCTGACCAAAGGTCAGACCAGATGCAATGCTAAAATGTTAGGGCTTTCACCTTTTAAAAAATAGCAACTGCAGGAAGAACCAATCAGAATTGGGATCACAGTGCTTGGGGTATTTATTCCCTGGTAGAGGAAAGGGGGCATTCCTTACAGAATCCTCTTCCATTTGTCCTGGAAAAAATAACATCTTAGAGAGAAGTGTTGACATCACAGTGTAGAATGGTTAGTTCCCATCCCTGTCACCATGGTCCTGATCCTTATTCTCCACCTTCACAGCTGCTGCTGTAATTTTTTTATGCTTAAAGCCCAACAATACACTTCCTTAATGTGTGGTTTGACCCTTGCATGGTGCCAGGGGATGCAGTTGTCCCATCCTGGAAAAATTCTTTTGTCACATCTTTGAGCTTTTTGTTCCAGAAAACTACCATATTGAAGAAGCTGAGAGGCTTAGGTTGCGTGACACTTTGAGAAGCTGAGTAGCTACTTCTCGTAGTATCCAAGCAAGTTGGTCTTCCCTGTAGACAAGAGGAAGTACTTTCCTGAATGCAACAACTACGTCCCCTACTCTTTAGAAAATGTGAATTTACAGATAATTTAAAATGTGCCTTCATTTTTATTTTACTTGGAAAACATGGTCCCTGACATTGCTGACAACAGTCGCTGGATTTAGACATTAGGGAAAAACTGTTCTGAAGTGGAGTAAGTTTGGTATTGAATCAGAAATGTAGGGCCTTTCTGCATAATAAATGAAAGCATGTCACAGGTGCATTTTAGCCATTGCACAATATTCTTGTAGCTGATGTTGAGTAACATATGACACCACTGAAGATTTGTATTTTCATAAATTGCAGTTATGATATTGAATAATCTTAACATGAAGTAAATTTTTATCTATTAGGGCATTCTTGTAAACTTTTGAGAAAGAACATGGGGCTAATTCTCTTAAATGAAGGCTCTCTTGATGTAAGTATAACTAAAATTTCTTGCAATGTCTATAAACCATCATTTGTAATGCAGAGATCTCTTGGGAAACATCTGGAAGAATTAATATGCATTACCTGTTTGGAATAAGTTGTTCAAGAAATCTATAACTGAAATGCATTATTTTCTCATTTGGTCTAAGTATGTTATCTCCACTTCCTCTTCTGGGGGGAATGTGCTCTACCTTCAGGAGGTTTGCGGAGGGCACTGACATATCCCTTCAGACACCAGGGTGCACTTCCAATAACTTTGTTTGGTCCAACAATAGATGTTCATAAATAGGAAAGGGGAAGTGTCACCTACGTAGATTTCACCCTTTCATACTGTCCATCTCTATGGGTCTTTGGGGACCTGTTAGGTGGCGGATCATCTCCTATAGTGCAGCCCAGGATATGGTCCTTGCAGATGTCGTAGGTCCCAAGTCACCTATTGGCCCATTATGATTTTCAGGTCCCTGTCTGTGATCAACTCCTAGTCTCTGAAAATGCTGCCCCTACCTCTCCCCGGGGTGGGTACAGATCTAGACAAGCTACCTCCTCCTATTTCCCTGCCTTCTCACCAAGTGTCTGTAGCCAGTTTGCCTTATACTTACCCACTTCTCTCCTCTCTCTTTTTCCCTCCCCCACTCTTCTTGTGCCAGGTCTGTCACATCTCCTCTTATCTGTTTCCTCCTTTTCTTTTCCATGCCCATCCTTCTACATGAGGCTTTGGCCTCATCTTCCATCTTATCCTCCTCCTGATTCTAAGGAGTGGGTTCCCCTTCACTATCCCTTGTCTCGGCTCCTGATGTTGCCTCTGTTCTCACTTCGATCCTTGCTGCTGTACTCTTTTCACTTAGCTTGGTTCCCTGTTCGTTTTTTTCACCTTTCTACTCAACTCTCACCTCCTTCTCTGCTTTCTCCCCCTCCCTGAGTTGTGTTAAAGCCCTTTTTAAGAATCAGCCATACTCTGGCCAGAAGCTGCACATCCACCCTCCCATGCATCAGTTAGAGTAGCCATCAGCCAATGACATCTGCTATTGCTATGTTATCAGTTGATTGGCAGGGCTGTGTCTTTTTCCTGCCTCCTTGTTGCATCCCACCAGGGCTTACATTATATTTCTGCAAATTATGCACCAGTCATATTAACAATAAAATAGTATGAAACACAAAACAGGAAGCCCACGAGCATCTAGTAAACAAGTGACAGAGTACCAGTATGTGATTTCTTTTAAGAAATGAGGGAGTTGCATCATATCACAACTTCAGCAAAGGCACCCAAATATTTCCTAGTTTGGAACTGGGACTACATGTGGCTGAACCTTTATGTGGCCACCGGAGGGCACTATGTCCTCTAAAGTCTAAACAATCAGCCTGAAACTTCACTGCCGTATGAAAATAACAAATCTTAGATTATATAAAAATTAATACAATTTTTAAAACTGTTAATACCATCAGCAATATCAGAATAATAATATTAGCCTGCCTTACTGTTATGTTCTGAGCCCTCATCAAAAAGCCTTATACCTGTATTGTTTGGCAATTGGTGGATAGGTGACTATTTGCCATCATGCTATGGCTTGACTGCTTCCCTGGACTAACGTGTCAGTTCCCCCCCCCCCCCGCCATGGCTCAACAGTGCGTGTTGGGTTTATGCTCTGTTCCAATGTTTTCTTTATTAATGTTTTAATGTTTGTTAAAATGAATGTTTTAATGGCTTCTTATGTTTTTCTTCCTCTTTCTTACCTCTCTAATGGTTATGATGCGTTGTACATTTATTATGGAGATCTATAAGTCACCTTGGGCATCTGCTGCGGAATGGGAAAGGCGGGATATAAATTTTTCTAATAATAATAATAAAGTTTATTGAGATGATGTATGTGAATTACTTAAAGGTGAAAAGATAGGTGAGTTTAAAAGTAAAATAGAAAATCAGAGCTAATGTCCCCTACCCCTTCCAGCACATTTTCACAATGTTTTGGATGCCCCCCCACCTCCACACTTAGCAGAAAGAAAACAAGGTTAACACATGTGTTTATTATAACATGTAGTTTGTTCTTAAGAGAGAAAGAAAAACTGATCAATCTTGGTATCTAAAGAAGGAAAGAGTAAGCTTGTCTTCTAAAAGTAACAAAAGAAAAACTTATGGGCCCCTGACACCGACTGATATGAATTAGGCAACTCTTTTGACAATTCAGCTACTTTTTAGTCCGATCTTATGCATGTTTAATCAAAAGTTCCATTGTAGCCCATAGGGCTTACTTGCAGGAAAGCGAGCCTAGGATTGCAGCCTTGAAGTCATGCACAGTTTTTAAAAATGGTTAAAAGATTCACTTTTCTACACTTCAACATAATGCTTAACATCCAATCATTTTGATGCTTTTTCATAATCTCAAGTAATTTATAGTAAACAATACAAACGATATTGATGTAATCCCACTGAATTGGTATACTTGTGTAAGTAATAAGTAAATCTTCCACTAAACAATATGTGACCATTAGATGAACTTTCAAAATATATCTTTTGGTGGTATTTAACAGGGAACAAGAGAAACGTTAAGCCATCATTGCAGCACTCTTGGTGATGCTTTGAGGAAGGAAAATGATTTTGCTCTTATTATTGATGGGAAAACACTGAAGTATGCCTTGACATTTGGTGTCAGGCAGTATTTCCTGGATTTGGCTCTGTCATGTAAAGCTGTTATTTGTTGCAGGTAAGAGTTTTTGTCTAAATATAAAATATTCATACACATTTTGAAATGTTCATTTCCAAAAAGAGGATAATCTTCTACTTCTACTTGAATGTATGATCTTAATTAGTTTGCGGACTAGTGTTTCAAGAAAATAAAAAATTACAGAAAGAGCAATGGAAGAAAAGCATATTTTTTAACATGCTTTTACACCTGTAGATCCAGTTAGAAGAAACATTTGGTGCCAGCCAGATTGCTGGAGGTCCTGGGACAAAGCTCTGCTGCTGCCCTACAACCCAGCTTTATTGGTGACAACAGCAAGCAGTTGTTCTTTTCATTCTCCCCATTGGCAAATGGGGGGATCTGTAATGGCCGATTGAAACTAGTTGGATTCAGGTGGTTGGACCCACTGGGTGGACCTTTTGTTGGGCATGGGCCCTCAGAAAGTGCTCAGTCTTGCTGACCCCTGACACTCCCACTGTCTCTTGCATTACGTGTGATGTGGTAGACAATATCAAAATATATACAAAATGTATTCAACCAGATGTGGCAAAATAAACTTTCCTTAAAAGCTTTCAGATTTGCAAAATGGATTGCGAGGCTGCTGGGACCAAATTATCATGTCTTAGATTAGAATGGGATTTATACTTGCCCCTGCTCATTGGACAGAGGCACCTTTTAAAAGTGGTGTTCTCTTATATTTAACAGGGGGAGAGCGACTGTCCCTCTTCACTCCTGCATGGCATCTTTTCCAGTGGTTGCTGCTGCTGTTCCTTCTTTCTAGATAATGAGCCCTTTGGGGACAGGAAACCATTATCTATTTTACCATATAAACCACTTTGTGCACTACTTTTGTTGAAAAACTGTATACAGGTCCCATCTCCTTTCCTGTGGGTTTGGGACCTGTGATTTTAAATAAGAGTTGTGGAGGTACTCCTTCCAGCTATGCTGCTGCAACCCAGTGTGCAGCAGCTATGAAGAAGGCCTATTCCATTCTCAGAAAGATGTTCAAACAGCCAATATTATCATGCCATTTTTCAAATAGATGGCATAGGACACCAGGTAGTAAGGCCATATCTGGATTATTATGTTCTATTCCGGTCACCACGTCTCAAAAAGAATACAGTCGTGCCTCCATCTACATTCCCAGAACCTCCACAGATAATGAAATCCAGGGGTCAGACACCCTGTAATCCTCCAAACGTAACCAGAATTGTCCTCTGGTCACACCCAGAGAGCCTTGTGAGTGCTGGGGAAGCCTCCTTGACCCTCAGAAGGCCTTCTAGGGCCTCTGGAAGGCCAAAAATTGTAACTTCTGGTTTTCAGCTGAAAACTAGAATTTGTGATTTTGGGCCTTCTGAGGGTCAGGGAGGCCACGCACTGCTTCCTGGGCCCTCAGAAAGCCTTTTGGACATGACCGGAGCATAACTCTGGTCGCATTCAGAGGACCAGGTTCAGAGCCCACTGTTGGATAAAACTGTGGGTCCCAATTACTGTAGGTAATCAGTCTGAACCTATATCGTGGAAATGGAAAAGGTTTCAGAATAGAGTGACCAAAATGTTTAGTGGGCTGGGGCACCTTTCTTACAAGGGAAGACTACAATGCTTGGGGCTCTTCAGTCTAGAAAGAAGGGATCTGAGGGGGGAAATAACTGAGGGCCTAATCCTATCCAACTTTCCAGCGCTAATGCAGCCATGGGGCATGCAGTGCATCCTATGGGGGTGGTTACAGTGGTCTCTTCAAGGTAATATTTGTTCCCTTAACTCGGGGCTGCATTGCAGCAGAAGAAGAAGGTTAGAACAATCCTTTCTGGGTTGAATCGTAAGGTTTCCTTCCTCCTGCAGAAAGTGCTTCTTTCTGTGGAAGGAATCTTTCCAGAGAAAGAAGATTCAGATATCTAATGTTATGCGTTCAGGGAGTTTTTAACCAGATAATTATCCAAGCAGTGCAATCTTGCTGCTGAAATGGCATAGTCCAGAAACAGTTTCACTATCTCATCTGCTGTTTTGTTTGTTTGCTTGTGTTTTAAACTAGTCCCCAGTTTGTACAACACAAAAGTTAGTTTTTGCCTTAAACTAAAATAATTGTGTTTAATATTGCTGTAAAAGTGATGCCTCAGTATTCACAGGAGAATCCATTCCCAGACCTCTCACAGATACTGAAACCTGTGGATTCTGGCTGCAGCGGCCATGCGCGGCTTCCCCGGTCCTCAGAATGCCCTCTGAACACGACCAGAGCTCTGCTCAGGTTGCATTTGGAGAGCTACAGATACCAAGACCCACAGATTTCATTATCTGCAGGTTTCAGTATCTGTGGGAGGTCTGGGAATGGATTCTTCCGTGAATACTGATGATCAGACACAACCTACAAATACAAACTTAAGAACCTGTCATGTTACACTGAAATGAAACAAGCGCTATTAACATTTCACAGACTTATAGTCAGGCAAATGAGTGTACAAGCATTTCTTTGTGATTTTAGTTTTATTGTTTATAAACCTCCCTAGGAATATTGTTAAAGAATAGTATGGGGCCCCCTATATCCATGGATCCTGTATCCACTGTTTCACTTAACCACAGATGCTGGAAGGCCCCCTACACCCTTCTGGAGGGTTCTCTGAGCCCCACAGAGGCTGCACATGTATGCTTATGGCCTCTGTGGGCCTCAGAATGGCAGTTAAAGCAAAAAAAAAAGTTCCTTCCATTTTTTTTTTTTTGCAAAATTGGAAATGATTTTTTTGTGCCTTTGAAAGGAAGGCGGGGTGTCCCCAGTATCGGTGGTGTAGCTAAGGGGGTGCAAGGAGTAGCACTTGTACCAGGCAACAAGCTGCAGGGGGCAACAAGCTGAGCTTGACACTAGTGGCCAAAATTGTGAAAACCTTTATATGTATGAATAATACCATCATGTTATATATCATTGGAAAGGTAATTTAATGTAGAATGCAAAGAAACAAACTACATTAGAATATTTCTATTCTATCAAAAGTTATGACCAATTAACTAGAAAACAAAAACACAACTCCATGAAGGAACAAAAAGTGGATTTCTTTAACTCCAAACTGACCTATGAGACTGATTGTTCTGACAGCCAATGAGATGTTGTTATGATACACACAGCATGGAACCAATAAGGTGTTAATATGAGTCAGCTCTCATAATACATAAATGTATTATGATACATTTCCATATATCATAATACAGCTAGTCCTGCTAACTGGTAAAGAGGCACGTTTTCAAGTGGTGCTCCTCTTATAGCTAGCAGGGAGAGAATAACTTTCCCTCTTCATGCCAGCACAGTATCTCTAACTAATAAGGGGCACACTTTTTATTTATTTACTTAATTAAATTTGATTTTGTTGTGGGGGGGGAACTACAAAATCTTCTTTGATCTCAGGTAGCAGATAGATGCCTTAGCTATGCCATTGGCTGGGGAGAGGTAACAGATCAAGTGGGTGGTGAACTACTTGGGGGGGAGGCAGGTTTCCCCCCAATTTGTACTTTTTATAAAGCCCGGGCATGATGTCACTTTCGGTTGTGACTTCATTTCTGGGGCATCATTTTGAGCTCTGCACCGGGCTACATGTTCATTAGCTACAGCACTGCCTGGTATCCATGGATTCAGGTATCCGCAGGGGGTTCTGGAATGGAACCCCCAGATACTGGGGCACACCTGTATGAAATATTATACAATAAATAAGCACAAGCGTTTCTTACATGTTCACAAGTTCTGTTTTGCTGTGTGTGTGCACAATATATCATGCACAGGCTGAAAGGGCTTCATATTTTCTTCTGCGTATGTGAATCTGCTAATATTAGGCATTTCAGAAGTCTGTGACCAGATTTGTAACCCTCAGTAGTACTTGTTACTTTTTGTTGCCTTTTGAAAATATAAAATAGTATGATGATGATCTCAAATTGTTTTATATTTATTTTTAGGGTCTCACCTCTTCAGAAATCTGAAGTTGTAGAAATGGTTAAAAAGCAGGTAAAAGTAGTAACACTGGCAATTGGTGATGGAGCAAATGATGTTAGTATGATACAAACAGCACATGTTGGTGTTGGCATTAGTGGAAATGAAGGACTACAAGCAGCTAATTCTTCAGATTATTCAATAGCTCAGGTAAATTTTTCCAAAGATAAAAAATGTATAATGTTCTGTTAAGTGACAGATAAGAACACTGTGCACTTATATATCTGAGCTTTTTTATTCTCATTTGCAGTTCAAGTATTTGAAGAACTTGCTCTTGGTCCATGGTGCCTGGAATTATAGCAGGATTGCTAAATGCATTTTATACTGCTTCTACAAGAATATTGTCCTTTATATTATTGAGGTAATAATGGCACAATTTGCTAGAATACATTTTTTCAAGTTCTTCATCCCAATTGGAGCCGTTTGTGAACCTTTTTAGAATCTGTTCTTGAGAGCTAGCTATACCAGTCTAACCCCAAAAGCAACAAAGTCTTTGGGCATCTTAAATACTAACAAATTAATTGTGGCATAAGCTTTTGTGGCTTACAGTTCGGATATTCTTGGAACTCTGAAAGTTTATGCAACTATCAGTTTGTGAGGTGCTTTATTCTTTATTATTTTTATTCTTTCTAAAATTACATTCCTTGGGTGTATAATTATGTCTTTGTGCCTTTACCATGTTTTAATTTTATTTGTAAAACTAAGTTTTTAGTAATATTACTGGTTACTACTATGAAAAATGTAGAAATTTTAGGCTGCAGTCCTAACCACACTTTCCTGAGAGTAAGCCCCATTGAACAAAATAGGACCTACTTCTGAGTAGATCTGGTTAGGATTGTGCCCTTATAATAGCTATAAGAAGAGAGAGCGTGTGTAAAAGTTCTTCTGTTAATGATAGGTGCTTTTGATGACAGAACACCACATGGACATGTGTGTAGAGAAAGTTATAAACAAGTAGGGCCATAAAATCTGTAACAGTTCTGTGTAAAGGGTAAATGTATGCAAGATAAGCACATTGGCCATTCACAGCAGATGATCTTGTACACTAGGTTGTACAGAGGGCCGAAGTTAGCATTCATGGTGCCTGCTGAGGGTTGGAAGTGACATCATTAAGCAGAAGATGGCCAGAAGTAAGCACTTCGTTCTTGCATAGAAACTCATTAGCTGCAAATGTCAGAAGAGAAAATATGCAAATCTTGCTCATATTTTCAAGATATAAGAGAATTATAAGGAAGGCCAAAATTGTTTCCAGGGGCCACATTCGGCCCACAGGCCTTAGGTTCAACACCCCTGTTGTACATGCTTAAACTGAAAGACAGGATCTACTATCACAAAGAAAAACTGACCATAATCACACAAATGCAGAATTTGTGCTCACACATAGGCTTCTTCAGATTCTGTCCTTAAATTAGTACTTTATATTAAATATCAAAGTGTCTTATGGCATGTTAAAGACTAGCACATTTATCTTAATGTGTTATTCTTTTGTTTGTTATTCTTGTATATTCAGTTCTAGAATACATTAGTGGTTGATATGGAAGCCAAAGTCTGAGAATGCAATAAAATTTATCTTTCAGTGGTACTTTTGTTTTATGTTACAATGCAAACTTTTTAGGGCATGAAAAAAGTAGAGTTCCTAAAATGTTTAAAACATCTGGGAAATAAACCCAGCAGGCCAATTAACATATACCCAACATTTGCAGCTTATGCAGCTGTTGATGGCTCGTGTCAATACTGTGAATGAATGGACCAAATATACATAACTGAATGTCTCTAGCAAGGACAACTGCCAGTCCTGAATCTCTTTTCAGTTTTTGTAGTGATCAGGCGTGGGAGCAGGGAACTCTTTGAGTATTTGTAAGCTGCTATTTAAAATGCAGAAATCCTATATAAGACAAATGTGTGCAAAGCATTTTTCTGCGATATCTTATTCTTCTCGGAATTTAGAAAGTAATACCAAAAGAGATCTCACCAAATTTGGTAAATCTTATCTGATAATATTAAAGTAAAACTATAAAATAGTGTTATAAACAGTGTTGAAGTATGTAAATTTCCCAAACAACTGAAATGGTGAATCATATATTTAATTTCAGTTGTTTAATTGTACACTGAATGAGATGGGGAAATCACCTTTTTTTAAAAGGTTGCATATGTTAACTTCCTTACTTTGAATATCGGTCTGTAGCTTAAATTATTACATTTTATTTATAGAATATGAAAGTTATGCTTCATTTAGGTCCCTGATAAACCATATGTGAAGAATCCCGTTAGTCTTCTCTGTGTGGACGATCTATTTATGCATCAATAAACCCTAAATCTGTGTTTTTCGGTTACATCTACATCTGGTCCACTTACACAGAATACTAACTTCTCTATCAAAATTCATCCATATACAGATTGTCCTCTGGGTGGCTAATGAATGTTCATTGCTATCATTGAGAAAAGTCAGTTACCTTTTCTGGGTAGAAAGATGACTGCTTTCAGCCTTCTCTACTTCCTTCTCCCTGATTATTAGTTGCTGTGCTGGCCATCTGTTCAGTGAAGATGATCCTTATTAACTCAATCATGGATTGTTAAATTGAGGCCTTTGTCTATCTGCCGGAGTTGCCACATCTAAGTATTTATACTCATGATAGTCCAGGGAGCAGGTTAGCCACTAAGCCAGTTCCTATGTAACCTATATTCCACTCATTCTCAGTAATGCAATCTTTAAGTATATGACATTTGAAACACAAGCAAATTCACTAAGTAGAATACATTTGTTGTAAAAATATACTGGTCTGGTTCAGATATCATACTAAACTATGGTTTAATCATGGTTTAGCATAGCAGTTGTTCAGTTTAGCTTTTCACTTCTATTCCAGTCTCACATTCTAATTTGTTAGCAAACTGTAGTTAGAACAAGCCAAGATTTGCCAAGCTTGGGTGTCACAACAAATTGACAAAGACTGTAGATAAGATTTTAAGCCTGAAATCTTATGCACATTTTCCTGGGAGCAAGCCTCAACACACATAAGATTGCACTGTTAGTTACTCTTCCTCACTCTCCTTTTATTTCAAATTGGCTTGTTTCTGGCAAAACAAAATGGGTATTGTGAGGGTGAGAGATCATAACAAAATGGTTGTTTTTTCTTTTTTGGTGGGGGTGCATGAATAACCCTGTGAGCTTTTATTGATGAGATGTGTAAAAATTTAGAAAAATAAACAACGTAAGAATTGACTATTAAATAATGATTTTGCAGTTTAGCTCTGTGTCTTATTTTTCTGCTTTATAAACAAAATAGAACGACTAAGCAGACACTTGTTTTCACTTGTGGTCAAACATTTAATGGTATGTTAAAAGACTAGATTGTTCACAGGAACCAGTCATCTGGAGACCAGCCTGGGCTCATCCCTATAAATGGAGAATTTGTAACAATTCATGCTCCTATAATGAGGTTAAATGAAACGTGAACTGTAGCCAAGTCTGTGTCACGTTGATTTTCAATATAGTTTGACTAGCAGATCAAACTTGCCTTCTTTTACTTTAATAGTGTTGGTCATCCATATTTGGTTTTGCCCCAAGAACTTTTAAATTAAATGTAATGTATTCAGAAGAAATATTATTTTTCAAACAGTTATTTAGTTTTGAGCAGAAACAGTCTTCAAGCTACCCATTTCTGTGTTGTATTTGAAAGTAATAAAGGGAGCTGAATAGTTTTGAGGTTTTTGTGTGTGTGTCCCCCAATCTTTTGAAGAATTTATGTTAAATGTTTGTGGAATACAGGATAATACTCATAGGAAGACAATATTCAGTACTCTTTCTAAATAGGACGCCATAGCTGTATTTTAAAGAAACATCTAGCTGTAAAATTCCCAATTATTTTTCACTATTTATCTTGTTGAAATACTGTTCGTGTTCAAATTTAGCAAAACATTTTAAGAACAGTGTGTTAAATAATAAGTACAAATAATTTTTTTCTTTCAGATATGGTTTGCTTTTGTTAATGGATTTTCTGGACAAATACTATTTGAAAGATGGTGCATAGGACTTTACAATGTGGTAAGATTTCTGTATATATTTTTTTATACCTTAAAACTATGATTATTACATTATACATTCTTTATTAAACTGAACTCATGATACATTTGGTTTGCACATTTAGATGTTTACTGCTTTGCCTCCACTAACACTTGGAATATTTGAGAGATCCTGTCAGAAAGAAAATATGCTGAAATATCCTGAATTATATAAAACTTCTCAAAATGCCCTAGATTTCAACACAAAGGTAAACAAAATAATAAAGCTAAAATAATATTCATATTGGAATTTAAAGATATATTTGATTTTTATTTTAGATTGATGTGATTAAAAAGAATGAAAACATAATAATAATAATGAAACTATTCGGTTTTACCACCAGGCTGCCACAACAGTATTGTACATGCTGGTTGGGATTCAAATGGCTGTGTGTGTTATGTACCCTGTGGCTTTTCCAGCCCTATTTTTCAACTGCCGCCCCTAACTCTTGCCAGAAAGATGCTGCTGAAGGTTGGAGGAATCCTAGTGTGAGGAAGTGTGCTGGAGGGGGAAATGAGCACCCCTCCCTAAGAGTGTGCAGAAGTGCTTTCTGCTTTTGCAAAGGGTTATTTGAATTTCAGTTACTGCAAACAAAAGTATTTTGTTATTTGGAAAATGTTAATTTGGCAGGTATTGTTGGAAAATGTTAATTTGGCAGGCATTCATTTATGTAAAGATGACTTTCTGTGAAAGATTGCTTAAGTGAGTTAGAAATAAAATTGCCTCTTGTGTGAAAATCATTGGTTGGATCCAGAGTTTTTCTCCATGACCAGAGAGGCTGGGTTCCATTCACTAAGTGGAAAAACTTTGGATCCAACTCATAAGTTTTCCTGGCCTACAGATTTTTTTATAGTTGTGCTACTCTACACTTCCTTATAGAATAAAGGATGTAAAATTATGTAAAATGTGGTCAGTGATACAGTCCACAAACTGCTGCAGTATACTGATATGTCACTGCTCTTCAGTGTCAATGTAACGGAGATACAGCATGCCCTAGGCATGACTGAACTCTGGGCCATGGCACTGCATCAGGATCCATGCCTTTCTTACCATGACTGCAACTATTATGACTAGACTCCCTGCAGTTGTTGCATGAGCACCAGATAATGCCATGTTCTGGATGCCAGGTGAGCCAAGAACTTGGCTCCTGTGCTTGCAATCCTATACATAGTTACCTAGGGCTTACTTCTGAATAGACATGCACAGGATTGCACTGTATGGAGAGGGAAGGAGCTTCAGGATCACAAGATCATCTGCTATAAGCCCCAGATTGGATAGGCTTGCTCTGGAACATATGTTGGTAATTTATGCAATTTATGTCATGCATAAAATGAACAGTTGTTTGTATTGCTGGTTAGAGACTATAATGTATTTGTTGTTTGCATTGATTTTTTTCCTCAATTCTCAGTAGATCATATCATTTAAAATAATCAAATAGATCAAGCCTGCTAAAAATATTTGAACAAATATTTAACAATCAATGTGAGAACTAAATATAGTTTTAAAAATTTTTCAGTGAATTCCAATTAGATGTATGGAATATAATATTCTTTGCAATATATTTTAAGGTTTATTTTATCTGTATGGATGTTTCAGTTGTAAATCTTTTAATTTTGTTTTTTATAAACATATCTGACATCTGTTTTACTGGATTATATATGAGTACATGCTATGAATAAATGGCTGCAAACTACCTGTGAACACAGAATAGTTGATGGTGGTTTGGTGTGTGGAAGATTTGGTGTCATTGTTGCACTGAATGATGATGCTTAGATTTGTTATGGTAAAAAGGGTGAGAGGTCATGGGGCCTTGACAGAGGTTAAAGGATTAGCATGTGACAATAAGTATTGGTCAGGAAAATGGAAAAGTACGTCTGATTTTCTTGCACCCACCTGTGCTTTCTGTCAAATAAAACTTGTGGTAATGACATAGCAAGAAGGAGAGACAAAGGTTAATGAGTAACACAAGTTCAAATGTGCAGAGTATTGTGGCGTAAATTGGATCATACAACTTTACATAGTTGAGGAAAGTAACAAAGAACTTAGAGACATGGTGGAACATTTTTTGAGGCAGGCAACTTAATTTCTGTTGTGTGAACTGCTGAACACTGTTAATGCATGTCAGTTTAACACAACAAAGATGATGTTTCATATAAGTGTGTCTGATTATCAAACATGATTAACTTTTGTCACATACAAGTGCAATTTTCTTCCTTTTCTTAGTTATTATTATTATTATTATTATTAACAATATTTATATACCGCTTTTCAACAAAAAGTTCACAAAGCGGTTTACAGAGAAAATCAAACAAACTAATGTCTTCCTGTCCCAATAGGGCTCACAATCTAGTTCTCATACATGCATAATATACTGTAGAAAGCACCATGTTTCTATATTTGAAAAAACTTAGGACATGCTATTCTTTTGACAGGTGTTTTATAACATGTATACAGCAGAAAGAAGTCATTATAAAAAGATTTGTATGGTGAAATTTTATATATAGCACCTTTTGAGAAACATAAAAAATAAATGACCCATGAAGATCTGTGAAGCAGAAAATGCCTCTCACTTATGTAACTTCTTAGAGGTGGCCTTTTGAAAAACACATTTTCTGAACCTAACTGAAAGATAAAAAGAAGGGTCATAGTTCACAGAGTTAGTTTTTATCACAAATGGTTCTCATGAATGTTTGTTTTCCCTTAGGTTTTCTGGGTTCATTGTTTAAATGGCCTCTTCCACTCAGTGATTCTGTTTTGGTTTCCACTAAAAGCTGTGCAGTATGGTAAGTATGTGAATGAAATACAGAATTTGAAACATCTATGTTACGGTTTTAAATTACAATATCCAGGGTTAAACTAAAGCAAAGTCTATAATCTAAAGACACTAATACTAATATTAAAAGGTGGATTTTAAAATAACTACATTTTTTTCTTCTTTTTTAATTTAAGGACCTAAGACATAATTCTCTATCACTGGTGTAATATGATGTTATTCATTGTCTGATATTTATGGGTTGTATACTAAATTTAGTTAGTCATGACTAAGTAAGTTGGTCATAACTAACAGCCCAATCCTATGCAGAATTAAGCTGTCACACTCAGCCTCTTACAACAGTGGAAGACATTTCCACTGTCATAAAATGCCTGCCGATGGAGAGTACAGTATTCTACTGTCTGCCATTTTGCAAGAGGTGCCACAACAGGCAGCAGTGCCACAACTCCACCAACAGACTTTACACCTGCCAGATCAAGTAAGGTAATGGCGGGGGTGGAGGAAGGGAAATTGGGAGAGGGTGGGGCATGATGGAGGCAGAAGGGGTATATACTGGTGCTCAAGACTTGCGCCAGTATATTACCCCCTCCTTGCCTCTCATCATGCCCCTTGCACAATTCTTGAGTTGGTGCAAGTCCAAGAAGACCCACTGGCAAGTAAGAGGCTTATCTAAAGGTAAGGGAAAATACTTTATCTCTCCCAAGTCTCCCAATCGTCCCCGACCCCACATCAGTATGCAGTGCAAGTCTTTTTGGCCTAGCTGCATCAGTGAGGGGAAGGATAGGATTGGGCTATAAGTCCTTTTGAAATCAACATAATGGTTCTGTTTCTGCAATAGTTAATACTGTAGCAGTCATAATAATATTAGTAATATTGCAGTAATAAGTACTATTAAGAATCCTACATCGCAATCCTGTGCATGTCTGTTCAGAAGTAAGTTCCCTGGTGCTTACTTTCAGGAAAGTGTGCATAGGATTTCAGCCTTAATAGAACTTCTTTTTTGTATTTAAATTCTTTCACCTGTTACAGAATTATATATAAACCTTTTTCCATAGGGGATGTTGGAGAGCAATAGCAATTAGTTATTTTGGAGTATGTTTCCAGATAAGGAGTATGCTGTCTTTAAATATCAGAATTAAACTCGAAGTTGTGATCTTTGGCCTCCTGGAGGCCACAGAAGACCTTCTGAGAGTTGGGGAGGTCTCCTTAGCCCTCAGAAGGCCTTTCAGATGTGAATGGAGCACAGCTCTTTGTGCTCTGAACCACAGATTTGATTATCCTCAGGTTTCAGCATCTTTTGGGTTTCTGTTCCCAGAACCCCAGTGGATGCAAAGGCACAGCTGTTTTGTTATTCAGAATAACATCGTTTATATACTGCTTTTCATGAACTGTAGTTCACAAAGCACTTTAAATAGCAATATTTGGTGTCACTGTCTTGGATCTCTTGAAATCTCATGAGATTTGGGCGCCACCATCTTGGATCTTGTGAGATTTCGTGAGATTCAAGATAGTGGCTCCCAGCTCAGCCAGAACAAAGAGGCTGTGAGGGTGTCGTGGTCCAGGTAACTTTGGGAACCACTGCCCTAGGTGAAAAAGTAAAGTGATCAGCAGTTGGGAGTATTATTGAGGTTCAGTTGTGTAAATTCTGTCCATAAATAATTCCAACTTTAATGTTTCCCTTGCTCTTATCTTACAGATACTGTATTTGCCAATGGTAAAACATCAGACTATTTGCTTTTAGGAAACATAGTGTATACAGTAAGTATTGCTAATGTTACTTCAGGTTGCATTCTAAGGAAAAGAGTGTGATGGAAATTTAAGAGTTTCCCATAGATTTCATTACCTGCTTGTAAAGAAATCTGGCATGTTAAATCAGAGCTCTGCATGTCATCTGGACAGAAGCTGTGATTTAACTGTAGGTAACAAACCAGAATATGGTATGTAAGCCATAGTAAAATCACAGTTCTGGGATTCAGACAACACATGGATCTGTGGTTTAACATGCTAAGATTCTTCCATCTCAGTTCTGTACCGGAGCTGAGAAGGAAAGGGGGCGGATAGAGCATGCAGATTCAGCACTCTTCAGTTCTCTTTCTTATCCATCAAATCATGGCTTGTTGGATTGTCTGAACAGGACCTTTTGTTCATTCACATTTAAGATGGAGCTTTTGGGCCTGTCAGAAATTTCCACTAAAGAATTTTCCTTGTCAAGAACATTGTTGAACTTGACTTGGGTCAAATCCTTGCACCAGTTGAGCAGGGAATAGAGCAGCTTCTTATAAGAAACAAGTGTGGTCTCTGCTCCCCCACCTCAGTATTTGGTGTGCTACACCATTTGCACATCCCTCATGCTGTGCTACATTTTTGCACATCCTTCTCTCTAAAGGGAGAGGAATCCTTACCTCATCATAGGGCAACTTCCAGGTCCTGTTGCACAGAAGCAGGCGCAAAACTTCACACAGCAGCATGAACAAAACTGCATTCTTGGGGGCTTGAGTACTACTTACCATAGACTGGGTTGCAACAGAGCCATATCACATGTTTACTCGTGAGTAGGCAAACTTGCACTTAGTCCATTGGAAAGGGCAGGCTAAGAGGAATCCAACTACACCAGAATGGTCCCGATCCGATGAACGCAGTCCCCCCCAAAAACCTGAGAAATCCATCCCTCCAAACTGACATGTATTGAGCTCTATGGAAAGTGAAACTGAACTGCATGGTTGCATTTACTCATGAGTAAGTAAATGTTCATTGGCTTATCGTCAAGTCAGACAAAGATGAATGCAAGGCCACCAGAATGGTCCTGATCTGATGAAAGTGGAGCTCAACAAATGCTCCAGAAAGCAGCCCCCCCCCAATAAAATATAAAACAGTCTTAAGCTGGTAATGTGATTTTTTTTCCCTATTTTAGACTTGTAAAACTAGGTGGGTCCTGATAGAGATATGGTTTAAATATAAGAGCTTTAAATTGACCTGGGCACTGGATAGGGCTGAAAATCTTACTGATTTTTTTTGTGGTGGTGGGGTGGGTGTTATTTCAGGCAGGCTACAGAGAAAATTCATTTGGTGAAATGGCTAGCTTCCCCTAACTTGTTTTACTTTAATTATTTGTAATTATTTATTTTAATTTACTTGTTGATGTCACTTTCAGCCCTGTCATCACTGCCAGTGGGTCCTGGTCAGATAGTCATTCTAAAAAGTGGGTCCTGGTGCTAAAAGAGAACCACTGCCTTAGCCTTTTCACTCAATTCTTGACCTCTTCTTGATTAAATAATGGCCCAGTGGCATACTGGGGGGGGGGTCCATGGGTGCAACTAGTTCTGGGTGGCATGACAGGGGCCGTGGCATCCCAAGTGTAACCCACACACGCCGCTTCCATGTCTGGAGGCATTCTGAGGGCTGTAGAGGCTGCAGGCAACCTCCCCAGCACTCAGAAGACCTTCTGAGGCCTCTAGAGGGCCTTAAATGTCACGTCCGGTTTTTCAGGAAAACTGGAAGTGACATTTTAAGGCCCTCAGAAGGTCGGAGGCAGCACTTCCAGGCCCTGGGGCAGCACAGTGTCCATGACCACATCTGTTATGGTCTTGGATCTTTTACATTTGAACTTGCACTGTCTGATAGCATAAAAAGTCCTTTTGGTTTCTTGATAGCTTCCAGAAGCTTTCTGTGTTCCTTTGCAAATGCCTAAAGTCTTTATTAAACCTATCCACCTCACAGGGGGAGGTGCTACTGTTGGAGGAAAACAACTCAATAGGTCCTTAGACTCATAACTAGCTCCACAGTTCATGGCTGTCACCTCTGAAATTGATAAGCTGTAATATGGAATCATGTTAAACATGTCCTTTTATTTTGAAACTTGATATTGCACACTATTACATTGGTTCAAAAAATAATTGGTTTCTCTTTTTTTCAGTTTGTAGTTATAACTGTGTGCTTAAAAGCAGGTCTAGAGACTTCATATTGGACTTTGGTAAGAAAATTCTTGTAAAATTAATGTTTTAGAATGTAAATAAAATGATTCATTTGGATTTACACTAATTCAGGTAACAGAATAGTTACCGATCAGTATTTTGTTTCTTTATTCATATTTTGGACCCAAATTAGACACACCATTTTCTAAATGCTTTCCACAAATTCTGACAGTCAATAGCCAAGAAAAAGAATCAACTGAAGCGGTGACAAATTTTGGAATGAGAGTGAAACAAGGGTCACTAGAGGAGGAGGAGGAGGGAGTAAATCATATCCCCCGCTTCCTCTCATGCACTCTTCAAGGAGAGCACATGAGAAGATGGAACAGTGGCTGAGCAGGTGATGAACGTGGGATGCAGGGCACTCCATTTCAGTTTGTCACCTTCCTAGAACACCACTCACTGCAGTTATTTCAGTTGGCCTCCTGGTTGAGCCACCTTAACTAGGCATAGGGTGGGGCCCTTGTGTGGAAATGGGCCCCAGTATGTGTCCCACTAGGCCCCAACTCTGGAGCCCCGGTTCTATTGTAATAGAGTACTGCTATGTGGAATTTATTGTGTGTCATTGACTAGGTCCTGTGATATCAACAGTGATCAGTTACAGTTGCTATGTTTGCACCATTTTGTGACTTTGGGAAAAAAAATTATGTTCTTTTTGAAGGGTCTATATGCTTTTTCCAGCATGGGAACACTTATAAAGATTTATTAAAAAAAAAAAAAGAATAAAACAAGTGTTGGCTATGTTACCATTTTCTTTTCAAGTTACACAGATAAAGCTCTCATATACATTCGTTTCAGGGAGTTCCCAATGCATCCAGAATGGTATTTTAATAGAACTAGGTGATAACTAACTTCTACTTATATGAATACTGATATGAATACAGCAGCACTATTATTCTTAAAATACCTATTTATAAGCAGTAATTATATGGTTCCTTTATAATAAAAATTTCAAATGTCTTGGAACAAATATTTTCTCTGACATGTACAACTTAGTAGACATTCGCCTGATAACAGACTTTGTTTTTCGTTCTTTTTTCCAGTTTAGCCATATAGCTATATGGGGAAGCATTGCACTGTGGATAGTATTTTTCGGAATCTACTCTTCAGTGTGGCCTCTCCTTCCTATAGCACCTGATATGTCTGGGGAGGTAAAGTCTACCTTGAAACTGATTTTTAAGTTTATACATATAAATGTATTCTGGTTTTCATTTCAATCCAGATTGGTCTAAGAAACTGCCTTACAACCAGTGTTAAACAAGCTGTATCTCTTTGTATCTGCTACAAACAACCAGATACAATCATTACAGAAAGCTTGTTATAAGAGTGTAACATTCTAATGTAGAGCATATTCAGTGTGAATCTCTTGATTACTTGGTGTGAATATAGTTCAACTTCTTTCTCTCTCAGTTTTTAGAAGGAAGCACTCCAATTCTGAAATACAGGTGGAACCTGTTTATCTGCAGATTTTCCATTCCTGGATCTGCCTCAACGCAGGTCCCTTGGACCTGCATTGAGCCAGCTCCACCTGAGCCCTCCAAAGGGGACCAGAGCTATGCTCCATTTCCCTCCGGAGGGCTTTCTGAAGCCCACAGAGGCAGTGCGTGTCTGCCCGCTGCCTCTGCAGGCTTCAGAATGGCCTGGAGAGGCAAAAAAATACGACTTCCAGTTTCCCGGCAGTGGAAACTGGAGGGAGAAAGGGGTTGAAAAATCATGGATTTTATTATCCATGATTTTCTGCATCAGCAAGAGGTCTAAGAATGGATCCCCTGCAGATACTGAGGCCGCACCTTTTTTATGTTTTGTTTTTCCCTGATATTCTGAACTTTTTCTTTAATTAACTTGTGAATCACATGTGCTCTTTCATATAACGTGCGGCTCTCAGAAACGTGTTGGCTAAGCTTCTTTTTCCATCACAATTAATACAAAAGGTAAATAAGAAATTTTCAAACTTTATAATTATTTACCTAGTATAAACTGAGAGTCCATTGGATTAAAACATATGCTTAATGTCCATGGTGAATAAATGCTTCTAAATATTGTGGCTCCCAAACATCTGAAGTTTATTGTATGTGGCTCTTATGTTAAGCAAGTTTGACCACCCCTGCTCTATAGCAGCTTTTCTCAAAGTATTTCCTAGGAGCCCTGGGACTCCCTAAGATCCGTTCGGAGGCTCCATGAGCACACCATAAGCAGCCGCCATCTGCTTGGTCTTGTGCCACTCTGTGTATGCACCGGCCACTCTATGTATGCTGTGGGGCTTCCCGAGACTCTGCTTGTGTGCCAATGGGGCTCCCCAAGACTCAATTTCGGAATATAAAGGACTCCAGAAACTGAAAGGTTTGACAAGCGTCATGCCCCTATAGCAACACTGCTCCCTGAAGCCACACCTCATTAAGTCAAACTTTTTAACTTAATAATTCCATCTCCCAGGTTCTCTTTCCTTGTTTCATCCTACATTTAATTTTGCCCTTCACCCAGTTACAAACCACCACAACTCCATTTCTGTTGTAAATGTTTTAAGAACATAGTATCCATCAATTCTCCTCAACCCCAAGGCAAAAAAACCATTTTCCTCATCTATCTTCGTTCACATGATAAAGGATTCATCAATTTTCCCCTAACCTGTCCAGGAAAAAAACCAAATTTCCTCCACAAGACAAAAATTCATCAATTCTTTCCCACCCCAGTCATTTTCCCCCATCACCTTTGGTCACCTACTGTATCATCTGATGCAAGTCATATCCACTACTATCCTATAAGGTGGGGGGCACCCAACTTACTCAGCTTTGTGTATCTCTTCCAAGTTGGGGGGGGGAGGAGTTATCCACTACTTCTTTCACTACTAGGTCACTAGCACACCACTGCTGTCATTGTGGCCACTGAGGTGAGAGGAAACAAGCCACCTAGCAGACAGATTTTTTTTGCTACTATGCCTCTCTTCTTCTTAGTTTAATCTGTGCTGCAGTACCATGCAGGTACACAGGCTGCCTTTCCTTCTTTGTGCGCCTGCATAGTATCGCAGCATGAGGTGCACTTGGAGGCATAATGCACTGCCCCAGCACCCAGGGTAGTGACATCATGTGACATCACTTCTGGGTTCTCCCCAGAGGAAAATCTGCTCGCTGCAGCAGCTTCGCACCCCCGTTCCTTCTCCTGTGGAGGCTCCCCTTTGAAAAGGAGGAATGGAGGGCATGAAGCCACCAGTACCTTCTCCAAAACTAGGGTGGAACCCATGCGCCCCCCCCCTTTATGCTGGGATGCTGCCCAGTATAGGTGCCACTCAGGCTCCACCCCAGTTACACCTCTGGTTGCACTGAGTCTCACTGCCCCTCTTCTTCTCCTCTCAGTGCTCTCGGTGGACAGAACTGAGTCCAGATTTGCCAGATACTGCCTTGTCACTTCATCTCTTTGCTCCTCTGTGCACTTCCACAGAACACCAATATCTGGCATACTTCTTAATAACAAGAAATCATTCATGTGCCATATGAATCACAATGATTGCTTAGCTCAGGGGTGTCCAGATGTTTTGGGATACAGCCCAAGTTACATTTTATAAGTGGCTTCACTAGACAGAGGAAAAAAATGTGTACCAAAAAAAACACCCTGCTGTGCCATACTTACATTAATTCATGTGTGAATTGTCAACATATCAATAATATCAAAAAATCAGTTCAATTTTTATTTAATTTATAACACAGTTTCGGGGTACAGGATTAGTGAGAGGTAGGAGTCGGGTATAGAACCACTTCCCCTGGCTGTCCTGGCTCCTCACTGTGAGGAGGGGAGACTTTCCCAGCCGTCCATACTGCACTGCAGACATGCATTTTGTATGTGATCCCTTCCCCATCCTCTTGTGGTTTGGTGTCCCCCGTCACTATGCAACACCATTTTCAGCATTGCAGAATTTCTCAGGGAGTCCTGAAGGAAGGCTGTAGTTTGGAGACCCCTGGCTTAGATGAACTAAAAACGGCTTTTGGAACCATCTAACTCTGGAACTACATCCATAGTTAACTTTTGGCTTATTTTAAATCTATACTCAAACACAAAAATGGTTCTAATTGTCTCTTTAAAAATTTTCAAAGTTATACATTTCAATTTGATCTTTGTGTCATTTGCTAATGATCCATTTCAGCTTTTTACCATGTTCTTGCGTTAAATACTTGTATTATTCTGAACCTGTGCAGCTTTTCCTTAAAAGGATGTGATTAACAGAGAAATTTAGAGGTGAACGCTGTCAAAACTTGGCAGCTTCTAAAAACATAGAAAAGACTTTCTATGTCGTTTACAACATCAATTAATTGGAATTTGTCATTTTCATTTCTGGTTATATATCCATGGGAGCCACTTTTGCAGTAGATTCCATTTGGGTTTCACAAGGCCTAAAGGGGATAAGGCAAAGGAGATGGTGTAGACCACAGATCTCATATATTAGGAAAAATGTGTAAATCAGAAACGGAGGCAGAAACAATCCATCCCCTAAACAGGCTGCCCCTGTTAGTGTCATTGTCTAAAACAGATCAGTTTGCCATTTCCCAGCTGACCTTCCTGTGTGCAGAGAAATGTGAAAAGTTAGAAACAAAAATAGTTTCTACAGAGTAAGGAGGGAGCTTTCTTGTACAGAAAGGAAGGAAATAGCTCAGTGGGATTTTATTTTCTTCCCTCTTCATCCAAATATACAAAGAGCTCTTCTGTCCTTAATGTGAATGTCGGCTTTAAATCTTTTAGTTTTGGATTAACTCTGCAAAAGAAAAAAAATCTGACAGGCTTTCAGATATGACGCAAAAAAACTTTTCCCCCCCTCAATTCATGTTGCTCATTTGTAAAGCCAAAGGCTGGATTGACTGAATAGTAGGCTCTAGTTGTTCCTTCATTCATAGTTAGCATTACAATAGTCAGAATTAACATCCTAAGACCTACATTATCACTTCTGCTGTTTCACCAAGGAAGGTTTAATACAAGGTGGCTAACTGAAGGATAGCTCTTTACTCTATCACTCTAACCTTAAAAAGTCATTAAGAATAATTTTAAAAGAATAATTTTTAATTTTAAATAATTTTAAATTGCTACTTAAATCCATCTCTTTCCGTTTTTATTTTTTCTGTTTATTCAGGAATAAACTTGTTTATCAATAGCTTATTGTACAGCTTCAGCCTCACAGCATTTGCCTAGGAGTAGTGGCTTTAAAAATTGCGTATATGGTCAACCATGTGAAAGGCTGCGTTTTCCATTATAATCTTTATAAAACTTTTCTTACCTTGCTTGTGTGTAGATTCTTCGGAAGCTATACACCTGATATATAATTATACTTTAGTATTTATATAGTAATATATAGTATATATTTCTCTTGGTTAAATTCTCCCTTTTGAATTTGTGACATTAAATATCTGTTCTTTTCATATAACTGACCCCACTGCCTTGACTGTTCTTGCATAAGCGTGCATAATAATGAGTACATGCAAACTTTTTAAAAATTGCCAAACAGCAGCTCCCCAACAGAATCACAAGTTGCTCTTTTTATATTTGGTAAAGTTTTCATTTGAGTAGAATAATTAGCATATTGTTGCTCACCCTAAGCCCTCGGGACAGAGCTTCAGGTCCAATGAATAAACATTGGCTTGGATCCCAAGGTTTCCTCAATGTGCTCAAGGTCTCCTCAACTTTGTTCATGCATGGGGGGTGTTACTGATTCCCCCCCCCCGCAACTACAGCCCCCCCCCCCGCTCTGCTTTGCACACTGTTCCACCAGATTGGCTTCTGGGGTAACAGCTTCGCCATGTGTGGACAACAAGAGAGCTTTCCACTCATACAAGGGAATCTTTGTTTCAGGCTAATAATGCATCATAGGATATTGCCATTCAAAAGTTTTTAAAAGCATAAATCCACAGGCATATCTATTGCTTATTGTTCTCTGAATTCGGTTCCTATTTAACTGAATCTCAGTTTTCAAATTATATATATATATAAATCAAGAGTACTTCCAGTTCACTTAGAATTTGGTACACTGTAGTTCAGCAGCCAAACTAAAAGTACCTGTCTTTTTCCGTCTCCATAACTAATAGCAGGTTTGTGGGGCAATTTAACTCAAGAAAATAGCATGTGAGCCATGGCTCTCTTGGGAGTTATAGAAACCAGAAAGGGGAGTCACAGAATCTTTGTGAAACACATTCCCCCATACAGTGTATAGGATTGAAGACCTAATGGGGAGCCACGGCCAATGACCCACTATGTCAAGGGAACCGCCAGCTGAAAAAGTTCTGGAACCACTGGCATAAGGGGAAATCCCCCTCTCCTGCTCCTACCTGGATTCATATTGTCCCTCAGGACTGCTTTTATAATAGTGAAATGTCAGGCAATACAGTGAAGGATCTCCTAACTCATGGATATCTTGTCCCCAAGAAATTTTACGAGGCCAACACATGTTTTACTTCCTTAAACGTTACACCAATTCCTGGGTATATTTGGGGTGCCAATTCCAGAAATGGCATCTGTTTTCCCCATCACGTGTAGTTTTGGAGACACGGCATAGCCTCTTTAGTGAATGGTTCAAGCAGCTTCCTCATGAGGAAGCCTACACCATGGCTTCCTCATGAGGAAGCTGCTTGAACCATTCACTAATGAGGCTATGCTATATCTCCAAAACTAGACGTGATAGGGCAAAATGGATGCCATTTTTGGAATCGGCACCCCAAATTCATATCAAACCACCATAAAGTTTGGGAAAAACTTTTCTGACCCTCAGTTTTGTAGGCCTGTGTTATTTGGAACTCCTAAAAATGGGGCGTTGGTAAGTCTCTGCTTCAAAATAGGAATATGAAGTGTACTTTCAAAGGTTATGGTACCATTACATTAGCCTTCTTCCCTGATGGATGGTGAGGAAGGCATTGTGAAATTTAAAATAGCAATTGTCAATCAACTGTCAACTAGCAGTGCACAAACTAGATGGACTTTGTCTAGGTGTACAGGACTGCTGGGGGTGGGGGGAACATTGCCAGGCAGCCTCCTAAACCCTTAAAGGAGATGACCCCACCACTATGACTGAGATGGTTCATCAGTCATCTTTCATTCTTTTCTGCTGGGAATTGTGTAGATAACCATTTTCCAGCCATATTGCTTAGCATCTTCTTAAGTGTTTCATAGTTTATGTGTTTCAGTAACACCTTTGTTTATATCCATATAGGCAGCTATGTTGTTCAGCTCTGGTGTCTTCTGGATGGGCTTACTAAGTATTCCCATGACAGCTCTGATCTTTGATGTCGTATATAAAGTGTAAGTGTAATGCTATTAATTTAATGGCTCTAAAAAATGGAATCAGTACGGTAATTATTTTTAATAACAAAGGCTTTATTTATGTTACAATCCTATGCATACTTACCTGGAAGTTAGTTCCACTGAACTTAATGGGACTTACTTCTTAGTGTTTGTGCTGTAACCATACTAAGTTATGACCCACCTTTATATTACAACATTTATACAAATTATGAAGATTTTTCTAAAATAACTTGTAACATAAAATGTAATCTGATAATACAGTTCATATAAAATGTGACTGCAAAGGAGTTATATCTCACATTTGATGGTTTTTAGGCTGAATGCTTTAGGAGTCTTTTCTCCAGTTCCTCTAATAGTAAATCTTCAAAATTTATTTGTAAACTATACTGTCTGTAAGTTACTGAAATACAATGTTTATATACATTCCTTTATGACATTTCTTTTGAATTAATTTTAAATAATGAACAAAACTGATTTTCACATTGTTAAGTTCTGTTTTTGTTTCTCACAAATTCAAGGACAAGAATTCTATGTTTAAAATATCTGAAAACATTTTTCATTGCAGAGTCAAAAGAGCAGCATTCAAGACACTGGTAGATGAAGTTCAGGAGTTAGAAGCAAAATCTCAAGATCCAGGAGCTGTTGTTCGTGGGAAGAGGTACTGTAATACCTGTAGCCTATTTTTAGTTAATTACTCTTCCTACTTTATGATTAGAGCCCCACCATTTAACAATTTGTCAAATTAAGGTCTTGAATATAAAGTTAAGAAGCAAAGAGGAAGCTATCCATCTCTGAGGACCTCAATACTTAGTGAAGGTCATTTTTATTTACAAAAGTGTTTTTCTACTGAATTCATTTTATTCATTTATTGTGATTTATATCCCACCTGTCCCTCCAGATAAATGGAATGCTCTACATCAGATTCTAGTGTAGTTAAGCTGACTGTTGCAGATGAAATTAAATTCTTCTAGGAAAAAAAAAGTTCAACTTTGTTATACATTGGTCCCATTTACCGTGGACAGGTTTGAAAGAACCATGCAGTTTGTTCTGCATGCCCAGGAATACTTTGGGCTTATGATTATTAAAGAGTACGGCTCCCCCACCCCAATATGGCAAACTACTTTTGAAACTGAAGGGGCTTTCAGACATTGGGATAGTCCATGGGAGTTCAAATGAAATTGTTTGAAGAAGCACAGGTAAAATGTAAAAGGAAAAGAATCTGAGTTTGCATTATGCAGCAGCTAGGAACTATGAGCATTGTGGACATTTATTATTCAAAATCAAATGAAAACCTTCTTTTAACCTGTCTCTCCTAATCCAGTGGTTTCATAGTTCAAATTGCTAGGACATAGTTCAAACTGAATTTGAACAAATTCATAGTTCAAATTCAAACCACTTCAAAGAGCAGTGGTTACTGGCACCCATCTGATGGTTATGTATGTTTTTGTTTCTGTGATATATATCCTGTAATCCTGTTGTTGGCAACCTTCAGTCTCGGAAGACTATGGTATCGCGCTCTGGATGGTGGTTCTGGCACAGCGTCTAGTGTGGCTGAAAAGGCCTGTAATAAGTAGGAATGTACTGAGTCTGTCTTGAAGAATTACCTTATCAGTATAAAACAATTTACTTTAGAACAGTCACTTTGCTGTTGGTAAAGTTTGCATGCATGTGGATGGCACGCTGTAAATAATGTATTATAAACTCATGTAGCTAATTTGTCAGAACCCTGCTTTAGTTCCTATAGCAAATTGAATGTTTCAACTATTAATGTATTTGACAATTTTTTCACTTTCTAGTTTAACTGAAAGAGCTCAGCTGCTGAAAAATGTCTTTAAGAAAAACCATTTGTATCACTCCGAGTCTGTGCAACAAAATTTGCTTCGTAAGTATTTAGGGACTTGTATGAATCTATGAATCAAGCACACATTAAAAAAAAAAAGTAGAATTGCAGAGTTGAAAGGAACCCAATATTCTGTTGAAACTTTTGTGTATGTGTTACCTTTGTATTTCACTAATGGCCCAATTCTGCAAGTGCCTTCTGTTACCAGAACTAGTGTAAGATCCTTTACAGCTGTCACAAAATGCAGCATACCATTTCTTGTAGCTGAGCCACTGCCTCAAGAGGCTGCAGTGGCATGCCAGCAGTCCGTCCACGTTCCCAGGCACCAGTAAGTGAACATGGGGGAGCGTAGAATGGGGCGAGACTCATGCAGGCAGCAGAAGCTTAATCCCGGGAAAGGGAATAAATGCTTCCATACCCAAAGGAGATCTCTTGGACTTCCCCTTCCTCAGAATACAGCACACACTCCAATGGCATGGCTGCATTAGTGGGGAGAGGGGTTATATGATAGGATTGGGCTATTAGTCATATTTTATTCCATTGTTTTAATCATGTGAATCATAACTATTACTTTTAACAAAAAGTAAATGGAAAAGTGAAGGAAACCACAGTGGTATTCCTAGGGGAAGCAAGGGGGGGTAAATGCCCCAGACTGCCACACCTCAGAAGGTGACACCATCTTCCTCGCTCCTCAGCGCCATTGCCCAGGCCCTCCCAATGCCTTCTGAGGTCTCTGGAAGGCCGAAAATTGCTACTTCTGATTTTCAGTCAAAAACCAGAAGTAGCAATTTTTGGCCTTTCAGAGGCCTCAGACGGCATTTGGAGGGCTGGAGAGGCAGCGCACAGCCTCCCTGGCTCTCCAAAGGTCCCTGGCTGGCGGGGGGGCGGCACTTGGCAGAGGGGTACCCTACAGTCGTGGCCCGGAAAGGCACAGGGGCCAAGATCACCAATGCAAACCATATCTGGAGTCATCAACGGGCAAAAATGTAATAGAATTTTCATGCAATCTTGAAACTTTATTTTGAAAGAGAGAGCATGTGTTTAATATTTATAATTCCATTGTTTTAATCACATCCAACAATTCCATAGAACTATGGAATTCTATAGTATTCCATAACTATGGTAATCCATAACATGCATTACAGTAGAGTAAGATATAGTATGAACCCTAATATTCATTATTTGAATAATAGTTTTTTTTCTACTAACTTCTCTTTGTAAAATCAAATCACTACTCTATACATGTTAACGCTACCCCAACATAATGTCTCTTAGTATTTTGGTGTTTAAACCGAGTATTTTTTGAAAAGTTGAGTAAAACTAGAACTATAGATGCTAGGCTGTGATTCTCATTTCAGTTTGGCTTTATGCTTGCAGATGGCTATGCTTTTTCTCAAGACGAAAATGGGATTGTTTCACAATCTGAAGTAATAAGAGCCTACGATACTACAAAGCAAAGACCTGATGAATGGTGAAAGAGAACAACACTGCAGAGCTCTTGTACTTGCCATAGTAAGGCAAACTAATAGATCTTTTCTGGGTCTGCTAACAAGGCCCAGTAACAGAAATTTAGAGGAAGATGTATATTGTTGTTCTTATTCCCTGAAGTTTGAGTTCATGTATTGAGTAGACATAAGCACTGTGCGACTATACTGTAATACACCATCTCTAAATTTTTCAAGAAGTTTGCTCGTGGATTTTGTAACCAGAAAATCCTTCAATCTTTCCAGACTGCTTACCTACAATGAGGCTGAATTGGTTTTGTTCCTATATCTGGAACATAATGAACAGTCAGATTACCCATCATTGCATACACTGGCAACCATAATCTTTGCAAAGGTCTGTAATGGTGAAGTATATATAGTACAGTTTAGCAAGCCTTTGATTTCAACAAGTGCTAAATAACCATTTTAAAAGACATTAACTCTTGTGATGAAGTCAGATTTTCAAAGCAAGGCATTTGTAAGAAAATGTGTCAAACTGACCTAAAAAAGTTTGCCAAAGAAGTTCCATAAGATGTTTTTCATTTTAATAAACACGTGCAGAAATGTTAAAGAATGGCATTGGCAGTGTTCAATGTGATTTCAGAACTGCATGCTTGATATTCTGTACTTGAAAGTTTTACAATAATGTGAACCTGATACAGGTTGCTTTTTATTGCATTTGTTTTCAGATCTGTGATCACTCACACCTTTGGCCTTATATAAGCCTTCCTTTTATTCTTCATGTTTATTTAACAGAAATGTGTACATTTTAATACAGCAACCATTTTCTAAGTAAGGAGCATACGTCTTTGAGACTTCTTTGAATTATAGAAAATTACTGCTCTGCCTTATATCCCTACCTTGTGCTTAAGGACTGCAATCCAGAGATACTTCCACAGAGGAAGGGGCTGGGTACAAGGATGTTTCTATGCCACCACACCTACACATATGATGAGCACTGTCATTTCTGATGGCACTGATTTCCTATCAGGGAAAGAGAGGAGAAGGGGGTGCCTTGATTAAGCTTCCCTTCCTTTATACTGATGTTGAACAGTTAGAAATAACAAAGCCAAACATGTCTTTGACTATGGAACACTGGGTGTGCATACTGTGAAGGTTTTTCTCCCTGTTGCATATCTAGGATGTAAATCAGAATGATGTACCATACACATAGAAACCTGTGTCCAAGCATAGATTGCTACTGTACTGGGGCACAAATGTTTGAAAATGCTTATTTTTATTTAAAATTAGTTTGTAGAGTATTTTTATTTGCAACTTGCTTAAAACAAAGTAAAACTGTGGTGATTTTCACATTCTAAAACAATGTGGAACAGGTGCCATCAGTTTAACACCATGCTATACTGTATATTCTATTTGCACTGTAAGATAATTTATTATTGCTATCAAATACATTCACTATGTACAGCCCCAAATTTGATTTAAATTAGGTTATGGTGAAGTTTGAGGATTGCAGCCAATTAATTGTTCTATAGGATGCTTATGAATTAGACTGACAAACAAAACAAACCGTATTCTAATCAGTAATGTATGTCCTCCTTTCTCACAACCCAAAATATTTTTAATTGCTTTTAAATATGTCACTGTGTAAAATAAGGATGAGAGATACATTAATTGCAAATTAACTTTCACTCTACTTTGGCTTTTAAAGGCCATTACATCAGTTTTTTAAAATATAGAAGATTCCACCTCTGACTTGAGTGCAATGTTCTACCTATCTAAAGATATATATTAGTATTCTGCTAAATGCAATACTGCTGTGTCATGGTTCCCACATTTGGTCCAAGTTAAAAAGCCATGTATAGTAGAAACTCTGTATTTATTAAATGAACTAGAACATTTCATATATTTGTTATGTACAGTTCAACTCACTCTTACTGGCAAAGGCACTGTTATATCTTTTTCATTGATAATTGTTAAAGGGAAGATAAAACGGAAGGAACCACCACCTCACAAAGATCTGTCACTAATAACAGTCCCACTTGCAGCCACAAATTGCCCTCAGACAAGCTAATGTAGGCATAGATAATGAAGGAAAACAAGGAAGGCCTAATCACTTGATGTAATGCAAGGGAAAAAATTCAGGGTGTGTAGTTTCTAAAACTTTGTTCATGGGGTACAATCACTATAACAGATTTTCCAAGTGAACAATCAAGTGGACAGTTAAAAATGATTATCTTCTTACATACTTATAATACAGTTATAAGCAATGCATATTTTTTTTTAGAAGAAATGAATAAAGAGAGACAGTAGAAAGAAGTAATTCAAGAAAAACAATGATTTGTTCCTGTACTTCCCTCCTGGGGTCTTTCATGGCCTTGGACAGAAGTGATCATCTGTAAAGTGGGCAAGGCATATCTTTGACTCGGCTCCCACAACTCAAATACAGTTCAGAAGCATCATCTACACCACACAAATTATGGGAGCTGGATGCAGGTGTATATCCCTACTCCCTGTGCATGAAACAGTTGTTTGCATGCATATAAATGATGCAGGGGAATGATCTGCATGAAGTAATCTCACAGAGATGGTCCTTACTGGAGCAAGGTGAAGGCATAAATATTGCATTATCAGGAAGTGAAAGTTCCATGACTGTGGAAAAAAATGAAACACAAAAGATATTCATTTTATCTCTTATCTTTGCTGCCAATTAGGCAACTATTAGCACATTTCCTTGAGCACAGGATTTTAAATTGGCGGTGATACTGTTATATCTTTTATTATTTTTCTTTGAAAAGAAGGGTAACCTCATCACAGTACAGCTTATTCAGCATGACTTTATTACACTTTTAAAGCAGAGTCCCACATTTTAATTTCACTCCCCCTCCTACCATTATCGTTAACTCAAGTTTGCTTTTTTACATTTTTTCACACTGGATGTAATTCTATCTAATAGCAGTCAGTATTAGAATACATGTGCTTTATAAAAACAGTGTGGCGGTTGTCTATATGTACTGGCTTGAATAGTTCAAACTTTTTCTGATATTTTAAAATTCAACTTAAATCTTTTGAGTTCCTAAAGAATAAATGCCCAGATTTATTTTTTAAAAGATAGGTAAGGTCAACAATACACGGTATTTGCAAACATACATTTCATAATAAAAAACTATAGAAGTGGTTTATTACATTATAATATAGACAATTTGGAGCCATTGGTTAGTATACATATATTTTACTCAAATTACAGTAATTGACTATAATGTACTACTTGTTTTGACATTTTAAACTTTTACAATTCTCGTAATTAAATCCAGAAAGAAAGTTGTATGTTTTGTATGTATTACATGTATTGTATAGTGATTTCAAGCTAATGTCAAAAGATTTTCTTCATTTGATCGAAAACAGTGCCATTCAGAAATCAATAGAATTTCAACACATCTGTACTTTAATTATTTGTGAGAATGTAGTACTTAACTGAAACATCAGCTAATTGAAAACACTTTGAGAAGCCATAAGTGGACTTGTTTTTCTTAGTGTTAGATTTATTTTTGCAAACAAATTTTGACAAATTTCTAGTTAAACAACTTTCTAGTTGTATAAAAATAGAGGAAATATTTAAAGACATAAGGAAAGATTCTTATTGCACAGTCTCACATGGAAGACATCTTTTTCATCCTTTAAATAATTTTAGAATTACTTGTTGAAGAATTGAATCATATATTTAGCCTGCCTCCCCCTCCTCTTTTCTCTACTGATTTATGTATTGTGCAAAAGCAGGTGTTTAATAAAACTTACCAGTCTGTAGGCATGAGTTACTACATCACAGTGTGAATCCAAACTGATGCATGCCTTTGCTATAGAGCTCCTTTTCCCCTTTGTTTAGAAACAAGCATCAAATTATGTGTATCAAATAAGCAAAAGTGTTGGATAAACAACTGAATTGACCAGCTTTATTTTAGCAGTACTGAATGTAAACCCAAAAAAGCAACTGGTGTTGATAGCATTCCAAAACTTGTACAAGATCCATTAAGTAATTAAGGCTGCAGTCCTGCACACACTTTCCTGGAAGCAAGCCCCATTAAACACAATGGGATTTACTACTGAGATGACAGGCATAGGATTATCCTGTAGATACTTAGTTGGTATGACTATAGAGAAAACTGAGTTGGGGTCATCTTGTGTTCTATAGGTTGTTTCAAAAAACACTTTTGCAGCCACTCAATATTTTGTAATTGCAGAACTGTGAACCAAATGTGTAAAAGTTAAATCATGTTTCAGTGTTGTTTTTTTTCTTGTCCTACAATTGAAGCCATACTGCATTAATACTGGTTTTCTACTGCAACTTGATTTTCATGCTGCTGCGAAAGGCAGGCACTATATAAAAGTGTAAAGACTGCATTCATGGTAAAGTAGGGCTTTCCAGCTCCACTGAACCATTACTGCTGAAACTACTGTGGAAATTGTGAAGCTGCATGAATGGAGAGATTGACTCAGTGTTTATGGTAGTTTTTCTCAGGTTTAGTTTTAACTGGATGTTAAATGCACTGTTTTATAACGTTATTAAATTTTAGTAATATATTCAGTTCTATGCAGTGTTACATGTCATAGGCATTTTGTGAATGTGCATGTTCTAAACTGCAAATTTTAAATGTTTTGTCTTTTGATTGTTAAAAAAATAAATCTTGCCATTAATTAAATTCTGAAGTTTTGTCTGAATCTGGAAGCATTTCTCAAAAGCCCACCTCATTATTCCAACTCTGAATCAAATTAATTCTGTAGATAAAACCATCATAATGTGAGGCCACGTTGCTAATCAGACAGTCTGTAATTTTTATTAAACAATGGAAAATAATTGGAAGTCGCTTTTTTTGTCAACATGAAAAACTACTGTGAGTTAATTCCTTTACTTACAGATTACACTTGTATACCACCTTTGTCTTAATACATTGAAGACAGTCTACTAATAAGACAGTACAAAAGAAATGGGAAGAGAGAGAGAGATACACCAATTCAGGTACTGAACTTTACATGGAAAAACTAAAAGGGATCATTGGGCCCCCTATGAGAAGATGGAGTGGGCAGAAACAGCACTCTAACAAAACTATTCAATAAAGGCAGCCACGGAAGAGTGACTGAAAGGGATGAAAACTTTGTATAAGTGTAATGAAGACAATATGAAATGCTAGCATGCAGTTTGACAGCCAAAAGATGATTTCCCATGGAAGAATAACCATTTGCCTAATATTTAGACCTTTATAAGTATGCCACTGATGCATGTAATCCAGTAATCACCAAGTTGTATATCAAAAAAATTAGTCATGACTAAGCACCATTGAAATCAACAAGACACTAACTTCTGACTGAAGCCTCATTAATTTCCATGAAACTTAATCATGACTAACTTTCTGTGTATACAAGCTGTTGTGTATATGGAGTCAGAACTGGTCAGAATTTAGAAATGGAAGGCGATAAAGCAGCACATCACTTGAAAAGTCAGGGAAGTGTATAAGAAAAATAAATTTGTCTGTGACAAAAGTCTAGGTAAGTTTTTAAGAAACCATATTCTGGTCCCACTGAAAATAATAAATCCGTATTTTTCCCCCTTTTAATGGCATATTCTGCAAAAGTTCTGATGACATCCAGTCGGTTATGTCAGAATTTACTTGTCAAAAAGCTATTTACTAATGAACATTTTCATCCAGAGTCCCAGGATATTTGTAACATCTGGGATATGATATGTTGGTAATGACAACTTGTTTGGCCTTTCAAAGTAACCTCTGCCCCCAAAACGGTTATAGCAGAATCAGCAAGCAAAATTTTAACTAGACACAGGTTTTCTCCTGCTCTTGTGCACTTTTATTTACAATAGTTAGTGTATTACCAGTTTTGAAGGATTTTGGTCTACAAGGATAAAACTCCAAAGTTTTAAAAAGATAAAAAGTTATAATACCAGTTGATATTTAGAAATGCCGTAAGTAGAGGTATTTGTTTCCAGTGAGTAAGATAGTTTTACAACCAAAGTCTTGCTGAACACAATGGGCTTACTTCTGAGTACAATAAATAACCCTGTTTTCAAACACCTCTAGCCATAAGCTACATATTGCTTGGTTTTAAGTCTAACAGAATGCAAAGGTAGGTGTTCACAACTGAAAAATGCATCTTTCAAGCAACAAAAGTTTATTTTTTTAAAAAAATCCTACTGGGGTCCAGCAACACCATTGATTAGTTCAGAAAGTCCTATCCCAAACGTTCAGGCTCAGTCCATTTTTACTAACATGTCAAAATGGTGGATGGACAATAACTATTGCACTTGCATTATCTTTGAGGCAGAATAGTCTTTAACAGCCTCCCTCAGATACCTGGATGCCTCTGGCCCCACCCCACTATTTAGTTGACTACACCCCACTATTTAATTGACTACAAAACTCAGACCTTCTCTATCCCCACCAGATAACAGATGAAAACTGCAAAAGACGTCTCCAAAGCATCTCGAAGCTCCACTCTGCTACTGGGGACTGAATCCAAAGATGCCCTTCCACATGCAAAACAGCATGACGAGGAGGGGAAATAAACACTATCTCTAAATGTTTGTGCAAAGCTTACAGAAGTCTTGCATGACGGAACCACACCAACTTTTCTGCCAGTGGTCCTTCAAGCATTTGCAGAGCACCAGTAACAGTCCCTCCACTGGCATTTCTTGGAATCCAACCAGTAGATAATGTTGCTTCTCAGGCAATCTACATTCTGCAATACCAATTGCTATCATTGGATTGGGAGAAGGTATTTTAAAGTAGGAAAAAATAAGTTCTTATTCTCAGTTTAACCAAGAAAAAGGGGCTTCCTCAGGCCTCAGAATGCCTTATAAAGGAAAAAAGACACTTCCAGTTTCCCTTGGAAAACCACAAGTCACTTTTTTTGTGTTCCAGGGCCATTCTGAAGCTCATAGGCCACAGGTGGATGCCTACAGCTTCTATGGGGTTCAGAAAACCTCCAAAGCACAGTTCTGGTTGCCTTTGGAGGGTTCAGATGGGGCCAAGTCTGGCTCAATGTGTGATCATTCATGTTACTTCAGCGCTGCCCCAAGCCCCTTGCCAAATTAAGCCCTGGTTAGGATTCCTTGGCATAAATCAGCCACAGAGTTCATTATATTTAAAATGTATCAAGTTAAAAGTCTTATACTATCTACATAGGATTGAAGAGTCTTGAGCACTTTGTACAAGTTTACAGGACTTCCACCAGCTGTGCAGGCTGTCCAAATTTTGCAAGTCCTCCTCCCCCACTACAACCCCCACTCCCTGCATGCTATTTTGGCAGGTCACTGGACCCCTCAAGGGCATCTTTTCTAGGAAGTTCCAGGAACATAAGCAGAACTCCCATTATGATTCTCCAAATTCAAGTCACTGAGTTTTCCTTTCAGACTAAATCCTCATTCTGGGAGGTAGAAATGCCAGCACTATGTGTGTTCCCAGAACAAATTCAATGTTGAACCTAGAATCCAAATAAAATAGTTATCTGTGCACATGTGTATGTTTCACTTCCTTTCTTGCTATATTTTTGGCTAACACAGGAATAAGAGCAGAAAAAAACATTACTTTAATTGGGCATCCTTAACAGATGCAACTGCTATCCCTGTTTGTGTGTGTCTATTCAGAAAAAGTCCCACTCGGTTCAATAGGTCTTAGTCCCAAGCAAAGAGGCATACAACTGAAACCTTATTTGAAAGAATGCTAGTCCCATTTGTTCTAATGGAACTTGCTTCCACATAAACACTTAAAATTAGGAGGCAAGATGTTTATATAGCTTTTTAAACGATTTCTGACCATTGAGGTACTTCTATAAACATTAATGTAATCTGAATTTCACATTCTAACAGACAACTTTGTAACTTTAGAAATGTAAAAATAACAGTAAAGGTACTGTAAAAACAGTAACCTACATTTTATTAATTTAAAAATATAGACATTTGTCTTGAAACTTCATACCTAATTTATGATAAAATATATATACACATATTAGATAACCAAATTATTTCAAACACAGAGTTTTTATTGGAATAAAACCTGTGATTGCAAAATAGGTGTTAATGTTGTCAATACATTTTAAATTACTATTTTAAACATTTTATATACAGTAGTGCTAATTTGACAAATAAAAAAAAATTTAAGACCACTTTGCTGACCTTTGCTTTCCAAGCCACAGATCACAGCACTCATAATAAATACATTCTTGACCCCCCAAAAATATACTTAAGGCTAATACTATTTTAGCATTTTAATGGTTTACACAGCATCTGTGAAATTATGGTACAGTTGATAAGTTTTATTGCATCTTGTATTATTTCAGGACTGTCAGAAACTTGTCCTTAGTCCTTGTTAAAAACTTATTTAGTATTAAAAAATTCTGCTCTCTCTTCTTAATACACTACTGACAACCCAGTTGTAAAGAGCTGCAGGCAGGAATCCTATACACACTTCCCTAGGAATAAGCCTTAATGGAACTTACTTCCAAGTAGGCATGCATAGGATTAGGCTCACACTATCACCACCAGCTGCAGACACAGCCATCTTATGTTATGGATGTTGCACCAATGTGGTTGCCCATACAGGTACGTATTTAGAACAACCCATCCAAACTTCCTGGCACAGAGAGTTCTAGGACTGAACTGTTAGCATTCATATTTCAATGTTATATAACTTTTAATAAGTCTCTGGGACTGATAGCCATTAATCACCTCTTTAGCTTGCAATTTTAGTGCCCCCAGCTTTCAATTCCCATTAATAAAACTATTCCCACTATAACGAGCAGTACTAATTCTGTAAAAGTTGCTTATACAAGCTTAAACATGTTTATACAAGCCTCCGCATTATTTTTAACAACTGGAGTTGTTAAAATCAGGGATACAATCTAGTCAAGTTGACCCATTTCTGCTCAGCCCACAGGTGTACACATTTGGTCCCTGTTGCGTTTATGCAACGTTGGGAAGAAATGGCTTAAGCACTTAAATGCTACAGTATTAGACACACCTGGGAGCAAATCTCATTGAAATAAACAGTACTTAATTCTGAGAAGACATGCCTAGGATTGCATAGCAAGTTTCATTGACTGAAATGGGAGAAAGCAGTCATATAGACAAAGTTAGCACATGTCAAAATCAGTAATACCTGCAGTGCAATCTTAAATTCATTCAAAAGCAAGTCCCATGCATTCAATGAGACATACTCTCTAAAACATAGTAGCATAGCTAGAGGGTGGGGGGGGAACTGTAAGTACTGCAGATGCCACAATGTGATGTGTAAGCGGCCCCTCGAACTCGCTGCCTGGGCAACAGCAACACACAGACACTTGCCAAACCAAATGGTATCTCAAGTGTGTTGGCACTGCTGCCTGGAATGGCTCTAACAGAGAGTAGGAGAGGCTGCTTACATGGTGCATTTCAGCACCGGCAGTCCTTATGATTTTTGCTCCCCTCCAGCTGTGCTACTGTGCATAAGACTGAAATTTGCTCAACTTTGGCTAGACTCTGCCTATTACTGAATGCTACCTAACCTGTAAATATACTTTCCCAACAATTTGGCTGCCTAAGGCTGCAACCCTATCCACATGTTCCTGGGAGTAAGATCCATTGAATAAAATGGACTTACTTCTGAGAAGAAAGGCATAGGATTAGACCCTTAATACCTATGTCTGCAAGAGCTCTGCTCATAGCATTATATGCATACACTGAGAACAAGACTTTAGCCAACAGCATGAGATTGCAGTGGTCAGATGATTCTTTTTGGGAGCACTACTGGTTTTAATTGGCATTGGCTCAGGATACTGTACTTCCAGCTATAAGCTGAACGCAGATGTTTAAAACCAACACGGTTCTTGACTTTGAAAAATAGTTTCAACCTTGAAATAGGCCAACTCACCCATTCACATGATTTCCAATCCCACAGCCAGAGAACACATCAATGAAAACTACATGGAACGGGAGTTTAATTGTGCTTCTGCAAGTCATTGTTTTGAAAACGTTCATCTCTGGCTAAAATCTGGAACATTCTTCCCCATCACAGATGGCTCCGCGTGTAGAGGATAGGAGAAAGAAGGAGCAGACACCAAAAATCCAGATGGTTGAGAGAGAGTGACAGAATGGCCTGTTTGTACACAGCCTGCCGTATACGGTGGGGGTGAAGATGCCACTATGCACCCAGATTCTTGCCTAGCGAATGAAAGCCTGCGGATGGAGCCAGCAGTAGAACTCAAGCTAGTCGCGGTACTGGATTGTCTCGATGGAGTCCTCAAGCTGGTGGAGGTCAAGATCATTGGCAAAGTCTCCATCTGGTAGCTTCGAAGAGAGAATCGTATTGGCTGCTGCAACGTGTGCTTCGGTCTTAAGCATGTACAACAGTAAACCGCCACCAAGGAGCCCACGAAAATGAAGGCGATAAATATTGACCCAACAATAAGAAACGGGACATAGATGGGTTCTGAACAAAAAAGAAAGAAAAAGTTACCATTCAAAAAAAAAAAATCTACCAGATATACTTTCCCATGAAAATTTTATGAACAGCCAAATTATCATTATTTTCTTCAGAATAAAGGGCATTTCACAAAGCTTGTGAATTGTCATGATCAGTACAAAGGGATTTTATTGCGCAACATTGTAACTTGTGCATTTTAGACACAAACCTGCAGCTAATCATAAGTACATAAATTCGCCTGAAGTCACTGAAACCTAACTTAACTTAGGTTAAGTTAAGTTAACCAGTTAAGAACTTAACCAGCCACAGGACTGAGCCTTTTGTTTCTGTACATAGAGAACAAAAATCTCTCCAGGGCAGTTTTAAAGACAAGATCCGACTCTCATTTAGAACTTTAAGTCAGTCAAAATCCACTCTTCTCCATCTGGAAGGCTTCCACTTACTGATTCTACTAGGTTGAAACAGTTCCTAACCACAGTCTTCTATGCTGGGCACTACCTGACTGAAGTTCCTAAATTACTGTGGCAAGACCATAACCATATTGCAAATTGAGCCTCTACCATGCCATCTTTCTCTTGTTCTTGCCTCCTGTAATACTGACTAAAAAACAAAATAAGTGAAACTCAGAAGCTAGCTCGTTGTTTTCTGCTATTATCCTCTCTGGTTATGTTTTCCCTTATTGGATTTAATTAAGTTAAATGCTTTATGAACTGCACTAGCTGAAAAGTAGAATAAATATTTTTATTAATTATTATTATTAATAATACTTATATTCCATTTTTCAGCTAGTGCAGTTCATAAAGCATTTAACTTAATTAAGGCTGCAATCCTAACCACATTTTCCTGAGAGTAAGCCCCACTGAACAAAACAGGACTTACTTCTGAGTACACCTGGTTAGGATTGTGCCCTAAATCAGGGGTCTCCAAACCCCGGCCCGGGGGCCAGATGCGGCCCGCAGCAAGCCTCTTTCCGGCCCGCGGCCAACCTCTTGTCCCCTAAAAGCCTCTGGCCCACTCAACTGAACATGACCAGAACTCTGCTCAGATTGTGTCTGGAGGGTGTTCTGAGGGCCAGAGAGGTTGAATGAATGAGCCCATTCATTCTTTTATTCACTCATCTAAGTTCCATCTCTAATTTATTTAAATTTTATATTTAAATTTCTTTTCCAGCCCTCTACACCACACCGGATATTTGATGCGGCCCTCTGGCCAAAAGTTTGGAGACCCCTGCCCTAAATCAATCTATGGTACCTCATCCCCAAAGGGCTCACAATCTTTAAAAAAAATGCAGATGAGACACCAGCAACAGCCACAAGCAAAGACATGATGCAGGGGTGAAGAGGAACAGTTGCCCTCCCCCTGCTAAATACAAGAGAACACCACGTTAAAAGGTAGTTTTAAAAAGGTACCTCTTTGCCTAGTTAACAAAGATGGATCCAACACAGTTACCTACCTTTTTATGTGTTACTGCCAACATCTTTCTTTCTTAGAACTTGTGGAAGGTCCCCAAATTGAAGTGAACCCTTGATTTAATGGACTAACGGGGAGGGGTTCCGTTAATGCCAAAAGTCCACAAAATTCAAATGACAATGCACATGAGCACAAATCATAAGCCTTGTTTTTAATGGAAGCAGACAAGAACATCCATAGTCTGTTAAATCAAGGTTTTCGTGTACTGGAAATTATTAAAAAGTTCCAGTTCCTAGATCCTATTGTACTTGATGGGACTCTAAGCAGAATGAGCCAGGCTGCAATTCTATGCATACTTGGGAGTAAATCCGATTCCATTCAGAGAGACCTGCACACAAAGATGCATAGGAATGGCCTATATGAATATTAGACTGCATATTAGATTGCATGGATTGCAAACTTGCTCAAACTTCTTAAAGGCTGGTTTAGGAGTAGGAATGGCTTCTGGTTTAGCAGGCACTTGCACTGAATTTGCTCAGCAGCAACTCCACGTTCCTTCATATATAATACCCGATGCAAATTTAATCCTAAAACAGAAGATAAATAGCACATGCTGAGTGGGGTACCCTCTTGTGTGCTGAAAACCCTCCCATTTCCCCAAAGATTGATTCTGAAAGTTCAGGAAAAAGAGGCCCAAAGCAATCGCCATAATATTGTGTCTTCTTTTCATGCTACATTAAGAAATTATTTGGGGGCAGTGAAAGTTCACAGAGCTTTGTTCCAAGGTTTGCTTTTAAACCCATATCCATATCATTGCTCCACATAAGTCAAGCAATACCTTTGAAAGGCAGCCAGCTATGTGCCTTAATATGACATATTTGTGTCTTATTAAAACTTGTCCACCTATTCCTAAAAAAACAAGACTAGAGAGTTAATATGAAGTCCTCCTAGTAGAGTTCAGGAGCTTGGCTATTTATGTACAACTGTCCCTTTTCTCAGCTGATTAAAAGCATGAAATAGTCAATATGGTCTCAGGACTTCATATTTCAGCACATTTTCCAAACCTCCTGCTTAACGGGTGAGTTACATTACAGGGTATCCTTTAGCTGGAATTCTAAAATATGGAGTATTCCAAAATATGGAATACTCCATATTTTCTGAGTGCCAACATGACTTTTTTTTTACTTTTTTGATTAAAGAAATAAAGTCACAAGCCTTGATTTAGGCACAAAATTAAAAATGTATAAAGTTACCTACAGGCTACATGTATAAGGGTATATGACAGATACATGAATATTGAGTTCAGACTTGAGCCCCATCCCCAAGATCTCTCACTATGTCTATAAGCAAGTATTCTAATATACGGAAAAATTTGATATCCAAAATGCTTTTGGTCCCAAGCACTTCAGAGAAGGGATGCCCAACCTGTATGAGCATGTGCATGTTTACTCTGAAGTAAACTTTTTCACTGACTGTAGGAGGGCTTACTCCCTAGTAAGTCTGCACAAGATTGCTGCCTAAGAACCCCAGTGGCCTTTACTTCCAAGTAAACACAAGCGGGCTGGCACTTGCAACAACAACTGGTAAAAGTGGCAAAAAAGGGCCAATTAACACAGTGATGTGCTAACTGATCTGGGTCCTTCCGTTCCGAGACAAATCTTGAGCCGGGATCCCCCAATGGCAAATTTTCCTTCATACAAGATTCAGGGCCCAATCCTATCCAACTTTTAAGCACCAATGCAGCTGCAATGCAGCCCTGAAGTAAGGGAACAAACATTTCCTTACCTTGAAGAGGCCTCTATGACTGCTCCCCCCCAGGATGCAGTGCATGCCCCATTGGTATGGCTTGCATCAGAACAGCAAATATAACCAGGATTGGGCCCTCAGTTTGTTAAATAGGGCAGTGTGAGAAATTTTGACCAGCACAACCTTTGGCATGATTTCTCAGTCCTCTTTCATGAAACTTGCTCCTGTGCAATTGTGCCTAACTTACCTGGGAGTAAGCCCCACTGAACACAGTGGGATTTACTTCTGAGTAGACATGCACAGGATTGGACTTGTAAGACTGCTGCACTTCTTAGACTGCAGTCCTAAACACACTTCCCAGAGGGCAGGTCCCTTTGAACTCAATGCAACTTACTTCTGAGTAGATGTGCCTAGGATTATTCGTTTTAATAAAGCACACCTCAAGGCAGAGAGCTCTGCATTTCCAAAACTCTACATCCTGACAAACTTGCTGCCTCTGGAAAGAGCATAAACTTCATCTAGATTTTCTTGGGAGAACTGCTATCCAAGAGCCCTGAACTCACTGCAGGTCTCACAGAGATCCATGGAAAGAGATCCATGCAACAACCATGCTCACAGACTGCAATCCCTGTCACACTTACCTGAGAATAAGCTCCATTTACTACAATGGGATTTACTTCCGAGTAGATATTGGTAGCTTTGAGCTCTCAGGCTGCAACCCCTATTCACACTTAGCTAGCAGTAAACCCCATTGACTACAATGGTATTTACTTCGGATTTACTTCCCCTTCAGAACCATTCTGCGTAGTGGGAGCAAAAGAGAGTCCAATGTCTCCGAAGGGGAGGGTTTACTTGCAAGCTGCGGGGAGGCTCCCTACAAAACTTAGTGCTTTGCCCCCCCTAGCTACGCCACTGTCTAGAGTAGCCCAGCAGGGAAACCAGGCTGCAATGTCATCCACACTTACCTTGGAGTAAGCCCCGCTGTCTTACCTCTGAGTAAACACGCCTAGGATTGGGCCCAGCCACATCAGAGCACAAGCCTATACATGTCTACTCAGAACTAAGTCCCATGATAGTCAATGGGGCTTACTCCCAGGGAAGTGTGGACAGGAGATTGCAGCCTCAGAGTCCAATCCTATGCCTGCCTACTCAGAAGTAAGCCCCATTATAGTCAACAGAAAGTGTGACTAGGATTGCACCCCTACAGCCCAAGTCTCTCCATGCCTACTCAGAAGTAAGTCCCATGATAGTCAATGGGGCTTACTCCCAGGGAAGCGTGGACAGGACTGCAGCCTCAGAGTCCCCTGACAGTGCCCGGGGCTCACTCGGGACCAGTCCCACCCGCTCCCTCCCGCACTCACGGGCGCCGGCGGCGGGCGGCCGGGGCTCCTCGGGCTGGTTGGTGCAGCCGCCCTGCTGGAGGCGCGCGTCGGCGGCGGCGCAGCAGTAGCGCAGGGCGCAGGAGCCGCAGCAGATGGTGGCGTCGGGGGCGTCGAAGCGCTCCGGGCAGGGGAAGCCCTCCGAGTACCTGCCGTGCGCGTCCAGCCAGCCGTGGCAGTACTCGCCGCCGCCGCCCCCGCGCCCCGCCAGGCAGCAGCCCAGCAGCAGGCAGCAGCGCAGCCACCCCGCGCCCATCGCCGCCGCTGCAGAGGGAGGCTCGGCCGCGCACTGCACGGGAAGGGCTGGGCGGGGACCCCCGCGGAAGGGAGTGACGCGGCGGGGCTCCCCCGACGGCTCCTCCCCCCAGGGCTCTCCCCGCCGCCTGCCCCCCCTCCTCCCCAGAGCTGGCTGGCTGGGGGAAAAGGTACCCCCGCAGGGCCGTAGCTAGAGGGGGCCAGGTGGGCGCCACCCCCCCTTACCTGGGAGTAAGTCCTTGGGACTATCCTGGGACTTACTTCTGAGCAGACATGCATAGGATTGACTTTAATGAGACTTACTTCTGAGTAGACATGCATGGGCTTGGGCTCTATGTTTGCAATCCTATCCACACTTACCTAGTAGTAAGCTCCATTGACTGTCATGGGACTTACATCTGAGTAGCTCTGAGAGCACAATCATATGCATGTCTACTCAGAAGTAAATCCCATGATAGTCAATGAAGCTTACTCCCAAGTAAGTGTGGATAGGCTTGCAACCAGAGTCCAATCCTATGCCTATCTACTCAGAAGTCAGTCCCCAGCGCTAGCAATAGGAGAAAATACTCCCCTTGCAGGGGCATACCTGGGGGGGTCAGTGGGAGCATTGCTCACCCAGAGGCTGCAATCCTATCCACACTTACCTGGGAGTAAGCCCCATTGACTATGCAACAGCAGAAGCATTTCCCAGGTTTAGCCTCACCATGATGGGTATGTATATCAGGTCCCCCACCATACCACTTCACATGGTCCACCTATTGGAAGTGTCAGGTCAGCAAGGGAGGATAGCCCTTGTTTTCCCAATAGCAGAATGGCACAGGAGCATAGGGAGATAACAAAAGAAGCAGACACAGGCTTGTTTGTTGCAGAAGCATGTATTGGTAGTCAGTAAAACAGTCCAGAAGTCAGGGATACAGCAGGTCATAGTCAGGAGAAGGCAGTTCAAAATCAGCACACAAACCCAGGAGTCTGTGCTTGCCCCATATATACTGGGGCCAGCCAATCAGAGTAGGGCAACCTCATAGTCACAAGACAGTCTTGTGACCCACTCTGATTGGCTGTCCAGTGGTGCATTGCACCATTCCTACATAGCCTACAGTACTCATCTCTCCCCAAGTTATGTGACTCCCACCTGCAGCAGGCACAGTTGAGTGCATCAGCTGTGCTGCCTTGCTGATTGCTTCACACCAGGCCCAGATATCAGGACCTGCTGCCACATCCTGGCTAATAACAATCTCAAGCCTGGGATGCCGAAAACCTGACAGGAAGTACCATGGGAAGTAACTGAGACCAGAAGCAACACAACAGGCACCAGTAAGAGGCTCAGGATGGACAGGAGGGCTTTTTCAATTACACAAAATGTGCACTCTGGAGTTCTGTCCACCAAGCTGAGCCTCCTACTGCAGCTTGTCACATTGCATTGCTGGTCCCACTGCCAGGGGTCTGGGGCTCCCATGTGTTGTAATAATAATAATAATAATAATAATAATAAATAATAATACAGGTATTTATATACTGCCTTTCTTGGTCGCCAGATTTCTCCTCAGACTTTAATTCAAGGTGGTTTACATAGGCAGGCTATACTAAATCCCAGTAGGGATTTTTACAATTGAAGAAGGTTCTGTCTTTCAAGAACCACAGCATTTCAGATGGATCTTTAATGATCTGGTATCACATTCTAGCCTCCATTTTCCTCCCACACAGGCTGACAGCGGCCAAAGAGCAGGTGGAATAACTCAGCATAACTCAGCTAGGCTTGTCAGCTGCTTCAAGGTCTCGCCGTTCACGGTGGTGCCGGTGGCCTCGAACTGGCAACCTTCAGATGTTATCTTCAGGCAAACGGAGGCTCTACCCTCTAGACCAGACCTCCTGCCCACTGGTCAGGTACTGCCCACCTCAAGTACCACTAGTGGTATGAGTGCCACTGGTTGAGAAATACCCATGTACATGATGGCTCAATGGACAGTCTGAGATTAGCTGGTTGCTCATCATGAGGGCCGGGTGGGAATTTTTTCTGTAATTCCAACTGGCCATGGATGGCATTTTTTTTCCCATCTACCCAGACTGGCAAGGGAGGAAAGGTGTATTCAGTAGGTTTCATGTTTTAAAAATTGGTCACTTTTGTTTAATAAGGTGACCCAAGTTAAGCCAAAGCCACAGTCTGGTGTCTTTATTGGGGGGAGGGGGGGTATGAGGGTAAAGACAGATGCAGGGGAATGGCAGCAAGATGCAAGTATCTTGTGGTCTTATGTGCTCCCAAAGGCACCTGGTCATTTTAAAGGACTCTGCACTAGTTGCGGGCACCATTTTCAAGGTTGCTGCATTCAACAAGGCAGCAAAGAACTTCAGAATGGTGCCCACAACTAGCATGGAGCCCTTTAAAATGGCTGTGAGAAGTTTCAGAATGCCAGCAGATAGTGCACAGTGTTTAACAGCTAATGGACTAGATCAGCATTTCTCAAAGTGGGGGTCGCGAACCACTAGGTGGGTCACAAGCCAATTTCAGGTGGGTCCCCATTCATTTCAATTATTTTTAATATATTAGACTTGATGCTACCATGGTATATGATTGCATTTGGGGAAATGTGACAGATCTGTACTTTTAACAAGTTACTATGTATATTCTTTTAACAATGATAGCCAATGGGATTTCCTCCTGGGTAAGTGTGGTTAGGATTGCAAGCTAGGATTGTTAAAGATTTTCCTGCTTGATGTCACTTCTAGTCATGACATCACTTCTGGTGAGATTTCACAGGTCTATAAAATTGAGGGTCAGAAAAGTTTTTCCCAAACTCCTCATGGGAAAAGGGACTTTCTTCTCCTTCCCCCAAGGAAAACTCCAGGTCCTGCAATGGGGCTTCTCAGTTTGCGTTGGCTATTTTGTCTTTGCAGCCTAACAGAGGATAGGATCCCCTCCTGTCCCCTCTCACCCCCTCCTGCCCAGGTTCCTCCCCCTGCCTTGCCTTCCCCCACCCCAGAATACCTCTCCCCACCCAGAAAGTCCTTACATCCACCTGGAGCTCTTCCCTTGCTCTGGCCGGCATCTGTCATGCGCTGGGGCTCCTTACATGGCGGGTGCTGTAAACATGGTTTATGGCACATTTACAACACCTGGCACTAACACTGGAGCTCAGCACCAGCACTCAGAGCCCTTAGGATTGGGCTTTAAATCAGCTTTGGGGATGGAAGTTAGGTTGCCAAAACCCTCTTTAAAAAGTTAAAGAGGATGAATGGAATCATCTAAAAATTTCACAGATTATAGGATTCCATTCTCCCCAAACCATCCCAGCACCCTCCCAAAAGATGATTCTCTATGAGTCTGAGTTACTATCTCTGTGTCAAATAGTGATGGGAAAAGCTCACCCATTTTGAGTTATGACATGCCTACTGTTGGATCCAGCCTGAAAGCTGCTTGAGGAACCAAGAGCTACAACTATTCCATGTTTCCAAAATGTGTTCTCTCCCTCCTGTTTGGCTGTCCAGAGTCATTGTCACAGACAGCTGTCATACAAAGAGCAGCGTTGTTAACTGGGCAGGCTCCAAGTCACTTCCTATTTGTAATGCTCTGGTGCCTACATTGCTATGTGCTCTTGTCACAGTATTTCTTCTGTCCTTGCATCTCCATAGATAAACCTTTCATAATAATGACTTAAGGGCTCCTTGTCTCTTTCCAAGGCTCAGCGCAGTGATCCTGTTAAAGCATTGAGAGGAGAATGGAGATATTAACAATGCCAAATATGAAACATTTGCATCAGCCCATTTCCCCCTTTCCAACCATTTCTTAAAGCATGGTTTAAAGGCTCTGGGATGAAACAAAATCCAGCAAAACAGACAGCCCAATCCTATGCCCCACCACCAGGCTGCAGCAGCTGCTCCATGAAGGTCCATGCTGCATCTTATTGGGGGGACATACACGATTGGACAGCTTGCAGGACGTAAATAAAAACATTTTGCACTTACCTCCTGGTAGGCTGTCCAATTGCCACTGGGTCCCCACAGACATGTGCCACATGCAGGTGCCATTGCTGCTGGATCCACCCCTACCATCTCCTTCTTGCCCCTGGTTCCTTCCCCCTCCCCACCTAGAAATGCCCCTGGTTCTACTCCCTCCCACCCACAGCCTGCCCCTGCTGCTTAGATGCACTTCCTTGGTGCTGAATGTGTTTAAGAAAGGGAGCGTCCTGTTTTAAATATAAGCTTTTGGTAAGAAGAAAAAAGGGGAGAGTTCATTTTGACTGCCTCTTAAATTTCCTCCCATCACTTCTTGGAGGAGGATATGAATATAGATATCTCAGATGGACCATTTGTCCAATGTTTCAAAGCCGTATCCCTAATTTGAGCCATCAGCCGGTTGACAGGAAACAATAACAAAGTGTGCTGTGTACCAGCAATAAAACTCTCTAGATTAGCAAGCATGTTCACTTCTTTCCCAAGCAGGCCCTCCCCCACCCCTGCACAGGAGCGCTACTTCCCCCCCCAAAAAATAAGGAACAGTTTGCTTTTCCCCCCTCAGATATCTTTACAACCAAAAAAAAAAAAAAAAAAAAAAGCTGTTATCATTCTGATCGCCATCGTTTTTCAATACAAAGATAAGCACAGATGGATTTCTGACTCACAAGTAGCTTGGACAAAAAGGCAGTCTTATGATAATTAAAGCCTAATTAATTCCTGACCCTTTTAGCACCAGCCAGGCGGATGTATAGAACCCTCGTGAGAAATGTTGATCTCTTTTTTGCTTCTCTCAGACTTCCTCAATTGCTGCAAAATGCCTGTGGAGGAATATCTGAATTTGTCCTGACATTTCACTGCAGGTGAAATTCGGTGGTAACTGTATTGCAATAACTGAATTTGAAATTATATTTAAGGGATTGCTATAGTTGAAACAATAACAGCAAACAAGCCTTGGTGGGAGGCATCAAAGTTAATCAGTGGGGGGGGGGGTGTCTGCTGGCTTGTGCCCTGTGGCCTGAACTGTGGCATCAGCTGAAGGTATGATTGCTATTCTTGGGCCAACTAGACATTTAAATTGATGCAAGCAGACTTTTGAGTCATTCATAGCTCCTCTTCTTCTTCATTTCTTTTGGGGAACTGAAGGGGTACAGTGGCTAAGAATATGAGCTGTGAGTCATAAAGTCTTCAGTTTGAATGTGGAACTCCTTGCCACAGGATGTGGTGGTGGTACCTGGCCTATATGCTTTTTAAAGGAAATTGCACCATTTTATGGAGGAAAATTCCATCACAGGTTACAAGCCGTGATGGGTATATGCAACCTCCTCCAAAATACGTTATCTCAGAATGCCAGGTGCAAGGGAGGGCCACCAGGATGCAGGTATCTTGTTGACTTGTGTGCTCCCTGAGGCATCTGATGGGCCACTGTAAGATACAGGAAGTTAGACTAGATGAGTCTCTAGCTTGATCCAGCAGGGCTCTTCTTATGTTCTTAATGTTACCTTCATCAAGAAGTGAAATGTGTTTGCAATCCTAGACACACTTATTTGGAATGAACAGTGAACACAGTAGGATCCACTTCTGGACAATGGCATCACTAGGATTCAAGTCACCTGGTGCGGGAAGCCTGTGCATCACCCCATGTAGTGGGCGGGGCAATGCCCCAGGTGGGCATGGTGATGTACCAGTGCCCCGCCCCCACCGGTTTTTTGGCTGTACTTTTTGTTAGAACACAGTTTTTTCAATGAGGTTTGTTTCATTGCATTCTGCATGAAATTATGCATTGATTGATATATAACATGATGGGATTATTCCTCCATACTCTGATTTTAGTGATTTTGAAAACTTGTAGAGTCACATACACCCCGTGTCAACTTACTAACACCTTATTGCAGCAGTTCTCAAACTTTTAGCACTGGGACCCACTTTTTAGAATGACAATCTGTCCAGGACCCATTGGAAGTGATGTCATGGCCAGAAGTGACATCATCAAGCAAATTAAAATAAATAATTATAAATAATTATATTAAAATAAAATAATTAAATAAGGGGAGCCAGTCCTGTTCCACCAAGTGAATCTACTTTGAAGTAAGTCCTATTGTGGTCAATGGGGCTTACTCTCAGGAAAGTGTGGGTAGAATTGCAGCCTGTGAGCCCAATCCTATGCATGTCTACTCTGAAGTAAGTCCCATAGTGGTCAATGGAGCTTACTCTGTAGTCTGCTTACAATAACAACCCCCCAAAAAGAATCAGTGAGATTTCCAGCCCTCCCCAGTGCCCAGTTAAAGTTCTTATATTTCAGGCATATCAAGATAAAGACCCACCTGGCTTTGCAAGTGCAAAATAGAAAACATGTCCCTTAGCAGTTCAAGCCACGTTTTTGTCCTTTTTGGTGGGGGGGGGGAGGGAGGCTGACATTTGTTGCACTCCAGCTCCATCGGATCGGGACCCTTCTGGTGTCCTCATATTCCCCTTTGCCTGGCCTGACCACCAGCCAAGGCACATTGCCTATTCGCAAGTAAACGCAACATGAGGCTGCTTCACTTTCCATAGGGCTCCATATACTCACAGCTGGGAGGGGGGACCTCCTTCTCCGTGTTTTTGGGGGCTGCACTCATTGGATCAGGACCATTCTGACATCCTTGGAGCCTCTCAGCCTGCCTCCACTAAGGCAAGTCTGCCTACTTGCGAGTAAACACAACCATGTGACTTCATTTCAAGCTCAGACTCGCAGCAGGGAGGGGGGCTTTTTGGGTGTTTTGGGGGGGGCTGCATTCATTGGATCGGGACCATTGCGGTGTTGTTGGATTCCTCTCAGCCTGCCCTTTCCGACGGACTAAGGCAAGTCTGCCTACTCGGGAGTAAACGCGCGATACGGCTCACTTTCACTTTCCATAGGGCTCCATTCATTTTTTCCTTCTGGTTTTTTGGCCGTAACTTTTGAATGAAAGGAGCTATTTCAATTCTGCTTTTTACACTGCACTCTGCTGGCCATTCCGCAGCCAACGGTGTTTGGCATGATGGGGCAGCTCCTAACGCCGTGAAGTTAGCGCGTCCTTCCCTCAGGGCGCATCACACACACACCCCCGGCACATCACCGGGTGAGGCCTGCACCTCCCACACCCCCCTAGTGATGCCAGTACTTCTGGATAAATGTGCAGAGGATTGTGCTTCATAGTAATCCTAAGTATCCAGGTTTGTAGAAGCAAGTCCCATAAAAATCTATGAGGCCACATGGTTAGGAATGAGGCATGTATTTGCTGCATGTTAGAGCAGAAGGTTGGTTCTGCTACCTGCTTAAGTACTGTAGTGCTGAAATCAGCCACTGTAGCAAAAATGTTGTGCAGCTGTTAACAACAGTGCAGTTTGGATATTGCCCCACGGGCTCATTTCACTTGCACAGTGCCTGTGTAGAAATGGCATGTCTATCATGGGAAATGTTCTGGGTTTCACTGGAGAAAACAGAAGCCCTTTTTGCTGGCCACGATTTTAAACGCCAAGAGCAATATTCTAAAGTCGCATATATGGTATTTGTGGATCCAGAGTTCAGCACTAAGCTCGTCATCAATCCCTCTTGCTATGCGAAGAGCCTTTAAGCCACAAAGCAGCCACAATTATTCTAATGACTGCCCTCATGAATGGGGTGAGAAAAGGCATTTAGGCTCATAGTTCAAGGCACAGGCTCATTTGACTGCCAAAAAACAGCTGGGAGAGCTTAGGCACTCTCAGTGAAAAGAAGCTGGGCTAAGATACCAAATCAGGATCACACTATAGCAACAACATTTAAAACAAGGGGAGGTCTGTTGAAGTCCATATCACCCTTTCCAATAATAAATTGTTCTGGAAACTCTGAAAGTAACACAGTATAGATCCTTAAATGAATTGGATAATTGCCTTTTCCTAAAGCATTTGCAGTGACTGCCCTGGCTGCTCAGAAGACAGTGATGCCACTGGCTTATCTTGCCTCTGCCGTGTTAGTCTGTATTTCTAACACAACAAGCCATGTATGTAATTCCATGCCATGATGGGTATGTGCAACCTCCTGGTTTTAGAAGTAGGCTACCTGAGAATGCCAGATGCAAGGGAGTGGCACCAGGATGCAGGTATCTTGTTGTCTTGGGTGCTCCCTGAAGCATCTGGTGGGCCACTGTGCAATACAGAAAGCTGGGCTAGATGGGCCTTTGGCCTGATCCAGCAGGGCTGTTCTTATGTTAACACTAAGCATCTCTTGAACCCTGAGATACCAGAATGAAATCTGATCTCATGTTCTGGAAAAGTTCTTTGGAACATTTGGAAACTCTGTGCCACTCTTTCTATTAGTGGTGTAGCCAGAGGGAAGTAGCACAGTAAGTGCAGCAGGCACTGCAACACACCATGTAAGCAGCTCCTCCACCCACCTTTGAAACCATTCAAATGGCTCTGAGGAGGAGTGGGAAGGGCCACTTACACAATGCTTTGTAGCACCTGTGGTACTTACCATGCTTCTCCCCTCTCTGGCTACATTACTGCCTTCAACCCCTCTTATCTAATTGGGGCAGAGATGAATGCACAACAAGTAGTGCAGTACCTGCTTTGAAGATTTCTGAATGCTTTCCAAGACACCATTAAAATTCTCAAGACTTAGGGAAGGCTCCAGGCATTGCCACAGGTCTACTTGGACCTGCATCTGCTTTGCCGACACAAGTCCAAGTGGGCACAAGTGGACTTGTGTCAATGGATCTCACCAGGGAAGGGGGATAGAATACAGTGTGCTCCAGCACTGATGATCCCAGCTTCTCCTGAGCCCAATCCACCCTCACCCTGTTACACCACTTCCTGCCCTCCCCCAGCCCCTCTGCTGCCTGCCATGGGCCTTACTTGCTTTGGAGTGCTGTGTTCCTTACACTGCCACTAGAAGATTTGGCACAGGTCTCCATCCCCAAACTCCCACACTTTCACAAAGTGCTTTATGGAGTTTTTTCTGACAGCCTGTGACAGCAGAGCACAGGATCCACCAGCACAGGACAAGTATTAAATTGTGCCATCGTTCATCAGTATCAATCTTTTAAAACTTCAGACAGTATTGAATCAGCAGCTTACAGGGATCCTTTGTTAATACAGCTTTCAGTTGTTACTTTAACTATGGATCTTATTAGACTGCAGTTCTGCATCCTTGGAATTCATAGAAAAAGTATCCTTTTAAACAAATGAAAATATCTGTTTATTTAGACAGAATTTTCATTAATTATAAAACTAGGACATTCATGGTTCAGTATTAGCTAAGATGATAGATAGATAGATAGATAGATAGATAGATAGATAGATAGATAGATAGATAGATAGATAGATCCTTTTCTTCCTTTTCAGAAGAATGCCCTTGGATCTCACAAGTTTTTAGTTTAGGAGTAACCTGGTAAACAAAGGTAGCCAAATAGTGCCATCTAGTGCTCAGAGAGTGAAATGATAATTATTGTTTAATAAAAAATTACTAGATTAGTTTTTCAGAATAATTCTTTCCAATCATTTTACAATGCTGCCAGCACAATTGTATACATGTTTACTCAGGAGTAAACCCCTCTCTGTCCATTGGAGCTTACCCCCAGGTAAGTATGCCTAGGATTGAAGGCTTACAGGCCAATCTTATGGTTTTCCCTACCATAGCATGCAGCTATGCTAAAACGGGCTGCCATGCATATTGTGGTGAGTAAGGGAGGGGTGGATTGAGAGACTTGAGAGAGGCAAGGAAAGAGGGGGTGTGTCAGGGGGCAAGGAAGGTAAAGCACTGTTGTCAAGGTAGTAGAGAAGGGATGTGCATTTTTTTTTTTAAACCGGGGTGAAGGGCAGCATTAGACCAACTTGGTCCCAGGCACCAGAGAGGCTTGGGTCAGACCTGCCAAATTGAAGATGGAAGTGAGAACAGTCTTTTAAAATTTCTGTGGCTCCAAAATGGAGGGGCCACTTGCATGGCGTGTTCAGGTGTCTGCAAAACTTAATTCTTTGCATCCCCTCTAGCTAAGCCACTGCTCCTTGCCACAGGATGTCGTGATGGCATCTGTCCTTAGATGCCTTTAAAAAGGAATTGGACAGATTTCTGGAGGAAAAGTCTATCACAGGTTACAAGCCATGATGGGTGTGTGCAACCTCCTGGTTTTAGAAGTAGGTTACCTTAGAATGCCAGGTGCAAGGGAGTGGCACCAGGGTGCAGGTCTCTTGTTGTCTTTTGTGCTCCCTGAGGCATCTGGTGGGCCACTGTGAAATACAGGAAGCTGGCCTAGATGAACCATTGGCCTGATCCAGCGGGGCTCTTCTTATGTTCTTAACTTCCCAGTTTAAATTTCACCTCTGTGAGCATTATCTCAGAATGGCCTTGAGCCAAGATACCACCTCTCTGCCTCAGCAATCCAACTGATAGTAATACTTACAGTGTGGTTGTAAGGATTTCAGCCAGAACTACATAATATGTGGAAAGTTCCTCGCATATTCAGAGACAGCTATATAAATGCTAACTAGTACTACCACCACACCCCCAGTAGAGCTAAATGTACAACTGAAAAAAAAGAGTACAATAATTATGCAGGTCTGCAAAAGTGAGGGTCAGAAAAAACTTTTTTTCAAAATTTCTAGTACAGTTGTGCGCCACTTAACAACAGGGATATGTTCTCTGATTCCCATTGTTATGTGATGAGGTCATTAAGTGAACATTCAATCCAATCTATTGCCTTTGTTGTGTAAACATATACTCCTGCCAGACACTAGCTGGCTGCACAGGCCACTGGAGATAGATTGCCTCTTCTTTGCATTAAGAGCATCTCTATAAACAGACAGTCTGCTGCAGGCTATGAGAGACCTGACTGCCTCATTAAGAGCATCTTTCTTTGACCACCGTCATATATGCGGTTGGTTGTTAAGCGACTAGTTGTTAAGTGGCGCACACATGTAGTTTTATATGAATTTGGGTGCAGATTCCAAAAATGGCATCAGGTTTGCCCTATCACATCTAGTTTTGGAGATATACCATAGCCCAGTGGTTTTCAAACTCTCTGTGAAAGTTTGAAACTCAGTGAAAGTGAAAATGGAGTGATCGCACTCCACTGCCGCAAAACCGGAACTGGAGCGCGATCACCGCACTTTCACTTTTTAAACCGCAGGGAGCCCTGCAGACACTTGCCCAGGGCTCCCCACACCTCTGACAGGCTGCTGCAGGGACTGGTGAGTGCATCCCAGTCCCTACAGCCCCCTTAGTGATGCGATCCTGGGGATTACAACATCAGCCATGGTGTAAGCTTTCTCATGAGGGAGCTGCTTGAACCATTCACTAATGAAGCTATGTGTAATGGAAGATCAGAAGATGGTCAGGTGGATGATGTGGTGTTGACAGCGATTCCATGTTTTGACAGCTGGTTGACAGCTCTGGGAAGGGCAGGGCTGGCTCCACAGCTGTAATCAATCAAGGCCAGTGGAGACTTTGATGGACACCTGAACTTCATTTGACCTTGATGGGACCTTGATGGGAGGTAGCTTACACCCGAGCTGCATCATGGACTTAACAAGGGGCTACAAGGATAAAAAGCAACTTCAGAAGGAGCAAGGACCCAGACCTATGGGACACGGATGGACCTACACCCACACACCAGGAGGGTGTGTGGAGAAGGGGAGGGTGCAGGAGAAGGGGACTACCAGGGCTCTGCTGGAGGACACGGAGAGGACTACCAGGGCTCTGCTGGAGAAGACAGAGGAAGGGACTGCTGGACACACAGAGGAGGGATTCTGCTTTATTGGACTGCGACTGGGAAGATCGGACTAGATCTTGGACTGTGGACTTGGACTGGAGGCTTCAGACCTTTACCCACTAAGTTAAGTGGAGTTTTGGGAAGGGGAAAGCCTCTGGACAAGAGGAATTGCAGGGAGTATGTTTGTAGTAATAAATTCTTGTTAATTGCTCAACTGATAAGGAGCTCTGTTCATTCCTTTGCACACTGCAGCTGCTGTTCTTGGAGAAGGGGAGGTGTTAATTAGTCAAAAAGTGAGCATTGGGAGATGGAGTATAATTTGGACGGGACACTATGCCGTATATCCAAAACTAGATAGGATAGGGTAGATCCAATGCCATTTTTGGAATCAGCACCCAAAACATATCCAGGAAGAGGTCTAACTTTTAAGACAGCAAAATGTGTGCCTGCCTGTGTCATTTTATTTGTCATACTGAACGCAATAAGTATTCAATGTGTTTGTTTTCATGTGAAGTCAGGATCCATTCTTAAGCACAGATCCCAGACTCATCAAAGCTGGCATAGATCGTCTTTCATTCAGCTCATTGCCAAGTACTTCAGTCACTCTTCTGTTAATCAGTATTTAATTCAGCAAACAGTCATCCTTCATTTTTCACTATATTTTGTTTTAGCTTGTAATCAAAGCTTCAGTTGTGCTGTCTCTAAAAGCCAATTACCAACTAACGAGGGAGCACTTATGAATTATTTTAGTGTCAAAAACAATTTGCTTTTGATTTAACACCAACCTAGTTTGAATTGAAGGACACTTTTCGGCCACAAACTCTTCTTCTGCACATCAACCAGAAACATGCAACTAGACAAATAGTTTTTGATGCTGCTCAGCATCACCTTCTGGGACTGACCAGGTTACAAGTCATGATGACTATATGAAACCTCTGGGTTTTAGTGGTAACCTGTCTCTGAATGCCAGGTGCAAGGGAACGGCAACAGGATACTCGTCTTGTGTTTTCTCAGTGGCACCTGGTGGGTCGCTTTGAGATACAGGAAGTTGGAGTAGATGAGCCCTTGGCTTGATCTAACAGGTCTTTTCTTATGACCCTCCAGGAAGGACTGGAAGTGTTAGGATGCACTGCCCCCGATCCTACTATGGAAAGTGTTAGGATCACTACCTACATCCCGGAGCCTAGTGGTGCCCAGAGTGGGGTGATGCAGCAACATGACCCTCCGTGACATCATGTTGTCCCTGAGACTGCACACTACAACCTCCTGCCAGAGTGGCTCCATTTTGAAGCCAAATGGACCCTTTGGAGGAAGGGCCCAACTTTGGATAATCAGCACCCCCTCCAAGAGACTTAGAAACACCCAGAGTACCATGGATGGGGGGCCATGCTGCCGCAACTGCTCACCACCACCACAATAGGTCTGTACAAGGCACCCCCTTAAGTGGAGCCTAGGGCTAATGCCCTGTCTTGCCACAGCTTAGATGTGCCCCTGGTGAAAAGGCAGCCCAGAAAGATACTATCATCAATGCTATCAGAAGAATGCTATCAGGTTCAGGAGAATCAAAAGGGTGACACTCACCCTCTCTGTTTCCTAGTAAAGGTCACCCACCAAGGAGACCAAGCTCAAAGGATGGCAAAGGTTCCTTTTGTTAGAATACAGCTGATGCGGAGATGTCGCTTTGTGGCTGTGCCAGTTCACTACTGCTAGAGCTTTCTATGCTAATTCTCCTCTAAGGATAGTGAGGAGAAGAGGCAAGATTGTGAAGATTGAATCCAGGGGATTATAGATGGGAAATCTGGGGCCTTCACTACCATTTCATCTGGGATTTCTCATCATCACTAAAGACCATCTCTTCTCCAAACTACAGTTCTCTATCCCAATCAGTGCCGATACCCCCACTGCCACTGGTGACACCCTCAGAGGAGGTGACACACCACCTTCCGTGTGTCTGGGTGATCTCTGGGTGATCTCTGCCAGTGATAGTATTTTTGCCACTTGCTGGTGAGAACACAAAGCGACAGGGCTCAAAGACTGCTGAATGGAGGCAATTCATGCTATAGCATTTAATGCACTGTGATAGGCTGGAAGGTGGGGGTGACATGATAACATTTTTACATCACCCCCGAAACCTCCTGGATGTGGAGCTTCAGGTAAGCGCCACCTCAGGTGGCACCTGTATCAGGGATGCCTCTGACCCCATTTCTTCACACTTACCAGGAAGTAAGTCCCATTGACTCTAGTGGGCCTTACTTCTGAGTTGACATGCATAGGATTGGGCTGTAAGTCTACTTATGGTCACTTGGAAATTCTTTTTGAGGGAATCTGTCAGGCAATATCCAAGTGTTGCTTCATTCAGGAAAGATTTGATGTCTCTTCAGGATTAAAGGTATAATCCGTAATGAGCATCTTTGAACCCATCCAGTGGCATAGCTGGGGGGGCCAGGGAGTCAATCGCCTGGATACCATGCCTTGAGGAGGTGTCAAGGTGGTGCCTTTCTGAGGCCTGGGGAGGCCATGCACAACCTCACTGAGCCTTAGCAGGCTTCCAAAGACTTCCCTTTGAAAGGCACTTGCCTTTCTAAAGCTTCTAAGAGGTCTTCTGAGGTTTGGGGAGGCTGCACACAGCAAAAACCAGAGGTGCTTTTCTAAGAACTCCAGGAGGCCTTCTGAGGTGGGGGAGGTGTATGAGGGTATTAAAAATGTATGGCCCCCAGGTGCCAGATGCCCTAACTACTCCCACCCTGAGTTCTTTATCTACGAGTTCTTTATTTATCTCGTATATTGGGTTGTATATAAGAATCCTGTTTGCCCCAGTGAGTGAGCCCATTCCACACAGAAGCTGTTCAGCACTGAACACAAGGAAATGTCTTGTGATCCTGGGTTGTGAAACGAAAATCCTTAAATGTCAACTTGAGCGTATAAATTGATAGATCGTGAACAACAAAACTTTGGCTCAGTTATCAGACATTTGCCTCATGAATTATGGCTGAACAAGTCATTATTTTTCTTGACGTTGGTTCAGTGATCTCTGGGTTTGCTGCTGTTACCAGGGGGGAAAGGACGATATGGCTTGATCTGGCACCCTCAGACTAGCACTTAGTTTTCCACTCCAAATGGGTTTTAATCCAAAGAAAGCCCATGATTTATATGGAAGAAATGCTACCTAGAGCCAGTAAGTCTGTAGTCCTTATTTTTGCCAGATTCCATTAAAAACCTCAAATGATGTTTAAGGAGCTGAATAAAGTAACTGACATGCAAGCAGCAAATCAATCAAATGCAAAGAAAGCTGGATTCCAAAAGTTAAAATGTTCACAGTTATTATGAATATAATCTGTAGCAATACTTAAATACCTGTAGTCAGTGGATGACATGACAACATGATAAGAAAGCAGTTATTTAATTTAATAATGGTCTTCAGTAAAAAAAAAAAGAAAGAAAAACCATTATGGGCACAGTCAAGCCAAATTGCATATTGATTTCAAGGGAGAATTAGGCATATGCCTAAATATCTCCCACTGAAATCAGCAGCTTTAAAAAATGCTTAAAAGAAGCGAGATGATGCCTTCTATCTTGTGTTGCAAAAGGATATCAGGGATGCACTCTTGTGCCTTCTTACTCAGGAGTAAAAAAAAATCTATGCACCTACACAGAGAGAAAGAGAGAATGAAAGAATACGTGCCTTTAAGAAAGTTGGAAATGAACCATCAGGTGATGAATGTGGTATGAGGTAATTGGGGCTGGGAGTAGACCAGCAGTTAGTTGACTGAAGAAGACTGACTATATAAATCCTAATTTCTTGACCTTACATTTAGATGGGAGTAAGCTCTGCTGGTGGTGAGTGCATTGACCTATGTGTGGGGCTCTTTGGGGAAGGATACCTTGCTATAGTTCTTTTGGTTTATGAGGTAGTAGAGTGTGAGACTTTATTCTTTTGGATAGTGTACTTATTTTACTCCCTTGAGAGAGCCCCACAAAGTTGGGGTGAAATGTTGGGGAAACTACTCAGACTTCTTGAACAGGACCTGACAACCCAAAAATGAATTTCTCTTTGGGTAATGATGGCCTTGTTGTCTGTAGCTAGGCTTGCTCTCAGGCATGTATTTAGCAAATAGCATGGCAAGCAGAACTATTTTAAACTACTGAATTTTTTTATGGGTTGCTGATTGTGTGAAGTTGAATTTGCACAAGTTAGCTGTGTTGAAGACAAAGAGTGATTGCATGCTGCCTCTCAGGCAGCCTTTGGAAAGAGATTAACGTGCACCCCTAGGCAAACGTCTCGGTTTGCCTCTTGCTGAGCCTGATGCTCCTTTTCAGCTAAGGTTCTTTGAAAGCAGTTTCAAAAACAGCACCTGAATGCTCATCCTTAAAGCATCCTGTTCCTGCTGGAGAAGAAGTTGCAGAGCACTGCTCCCTCTCAACTGTACCCCTGCTGGTATACATGCACAGAACAAAAACAAATAAATAGGGCAAAGCCAGAATGGGGGGAAGCCTAGTTAACAAAACAAAAACCCATTTTTTCAGGCAGGCAGCCACAAAACAACGATGGACTGGTCAAAAACAGGCCAGTTGGTGACCTGATGCCAAATTAGATGCAACTATGGCAATTCCTGCACTTCAGTCATCTTGCAGGTCCTTAAAAAGCATTGACTCGGCACAAGGTACCTGTGTGCTGTAGATACCTTGCAATCCATTAGGGTTTTTCTTAATACTGCCCACATCCTCTGTGTGTCTGAGATCCTTATAGGCCTTTCCATTCAAAGAGAAGTTTAATCACGGCAAGGCAGGGACTCATTGATTAAAAATGTCACAAGTGATGACAGTGTAAAAGATTGCTTCCACGCTTGATGAATTACGCATGCAAGTTCGCATACGCTGCAGAATGAATAAAAAATGAAACGAATTAGAATCTTGTGATGAAATGAACAAGCCCATATTTGCATGCAAAATGTATTAGGTGGGGCGGAGGGGGAAGATGTGCTTATTTTTAGGAGACACAGCATGTGCAGATCTTGGAATTTGCTAAAACGACCTGCACTTATAGCTCATTAGAGCACACTGTCGGTGTGTGCAAACATTTCCAACTTGTGTTTGGAGAAAGCTAAACAACTCGGGCAGATTCAAGGAGATATTAGCAGTTCTTTAAGTATATTTACCTCACACTTTTGGTGTGCCATTTGTCGAAGTATTTGAGTCTCATGGACTCAAGGCAGTTTACAGAGGCAAGCTGAACATAATCCCATTTTTCAGTGAGGTTTTTACAAGTATTGTTCCATGAGAAAATCTCACAGAACCCTCCATTTCTCCAGAGGCTTCCCTTCATTGTGCAGTCATCGTTCTAGCTGCCAACACTTGCACCCTCCAAGCTCCTGAAGGCTGCTGCAAACCAAGCTTCAGATCAGTTCTTTGTTTGGTTTTTGCCAGCTAACTCCTCCACAGAGATACAAGTGGCTCCTCACAGTCTCTGTCTCAGTCTCTCTTCCAAGCAGCTATTCCTGCTTAGCTTTTTCAGACAAGGCAGCAGCTCAACTTCCAGACCACACCTTCTGTCCTCTAATACTACATACATAGTTTGGCTTCTATTGATTTTGTACCTCATGTATCTCCCAAAATATATCTCTGGGTTTATTAATATGACCACCATATTTACATGTGCTCCCAGGTGCTGTTAATTCCATTTAGTGTAGAGCCAGAGCTAAATACTTGCTTTTAAATATTCTGTTTTCAAAGGAAGAACTGCCTTTCCCAGCATACCTTGCTACTTGAGCTTGCAGGCTGGGCACAGACTGAAATTTTTCCATTAAAGAGCTTCCCAGACCATCTTCTTAACAGCACCATTGTTACGTGAAAATCCCCTTTTTCCTTAGTTGTGATTTTATATCTGGTTATGTTACTATGGACTAAAAAAATCATGCAGGCTGAACCTCAGCACACAGGCCACAATCAGGTCAAGTCACAAGGTTACAACATCCACCTCTCTAGGGTCAAGAAGTCTGGCATAGTAAATCGTTGCTTAAGTGTCTCCTATTGTTTTACATTACTGTATTCATTGTAATGTTGTAACTCAATCACTGCTTAAGTACTTATGCAAATTTGAATTGCCTTCCTGGGTTGCTGTATTCTTATTGTGTAAGTTCCCCCAGCTAGGAAGCCAGCCATTAGCTGATAATCCTTTCAATGTTTTATATATTCCAAGTACCCCACTGTGTGTAGTAAGCAAGCACATCCAGGTCAGCTCTAGGTCACATCCAGGTCAGCAAAAACCTTTTTTAAGAGAGGGCTGCCACATGCTCGCTCACTCTATGACTCTCCCCCCCAAGGCAGAAGGTCCTCCTCCCAGGACTTCCCACCCCATCCAACTGCTCTACAAGAAAGGTAACTATCTGCATCTGGAACCTTTTCCCTTCTTCCCCCCCCCCTTCTCTCCCCATCTTTAGTCAGCAACTGGGTTTGGCAGACCAGGGACCCCTAAAATCCTTCCCTACAACCGTTCCCTTTTTCTAATTTCCACGGATGCACCAAATACTTTTCGCATGCAACCACCATAAAGCTAGGTATGCTAGATGCAAGTACTAGGACCAAGACTCATCATTTTTCCATGTGCATTATGTTTACCTGTGTGCTTAGTAATAAAAATCTAATCTTTTATTAAAAGTTATCTTTCTCTCAGTCTCCTCCTTAAGCTAAAAGGGAATTTCTCTGCATTACGCTGTTTTGTTATCCAGCCTATGGTCCTGAAGGTTCCAATAAGGGCAGTGTAATTATCCCCCTATATAAAACAGCCCTTTTGGTAACACCATCTTACAGATGGAGCTTCCACCATGATCTGTGTACCAGCAATGTGTCATCTCCTTCCCTCTCCTGGTTTGCTTTTTTTCTTTTCTATCAACCCTAAAGGACAAACTTGGCATGACAGCAGCAGACCTGTATGTCAGAATAAGACCAATACCAATTTCCTATAAAGCAAGAGGATGGAGCAGCAATTTAAAATGCAGTTTGGGTAGGCAGTGGAGAGGGTGCTGCATCCTCCTCCCTTTGGCCTTCTCACCCCAGAAGTGCATCTCTCCAGCTGTTTTCCTCCCAATGCGGTTCCAAGCCTAGAAGTAACCTACCCAGGAGAAAAACAACTTGAAAGGAGTTTTAGGTGGGAAACTGCCCACACATGATGCTTTTTAAATTGGCCCCTTCCTGCCTCTTTATAGAAAATCTGAATGACTTGGGGATCCAATTCTATCCAACTTTCCAGCACTGATGCAGCCCTGCCAACAGGGCGTGCACTGTATCCTGTGCTAGGGGTGCAGTCACAGAGGCTTCCTCAAAGTAATGTTTGTCCCTTTACCTTAGGATTACACTGCGGATGCATCAGCAGCAGCAAGTTGGATAGGATCAGGACTGCAAATTCAGGCCCTTGGATCATATTGCCATAATTTGCCATAATTTCCCTGAGCGAAACTGGTCTAACGTGAGTTCAGTGAGACTTGAAAATTAGCTCATGGCTTTGTAGTTCCTAGCTGAACCTAATCAAGGTATTATTTTTTCCAACAGACAGCTGCCTGCATAGCTGGCAAATTTCAAATGGAATCAAATAGTGCCCTCTAGAGGAATTTATTGACCATTAGAACAAGGACTCTCTTTCCTAATCTGAATTAGGATGATATAGTATTTTCAAAATCTGCTACCCTTCTGTGACCATTTTCCAAGGAAACCTTTACTTCATTTCTGGAAATCCCTAATCAAGAACCAGGACACTTCAGCAACAAGCCTGTTCTATCCACCCCATGGTTTGGCCCTCCAAATTATCCTTCATTTGTCTTTCTTTGTTGATGTTCCAGCTGCTTTTAGTATCTGCTTTCAGCTGATATTAAACATGTCAGTGCGTAGTGTTCAATTTTTTTTTTGCTTGGAACTAAAATTCAAAATAAGTAGGATAAAACACTCTTTGTGACTGCAGGCTCTTCAAAATTGTTTTTTATCACTGAAATAATGAAGATTTGCTATTTTAGCAAATAAATTTTCCTTCACCTGAAGGAAGCTCTGGATATTTTTCATTCAGTGGGTGGTAACTTCTTCATATTCCTATAGGTCTGCATGCTCGGAGCATAAAAACGTAATGTTGCTGTCTTTGGTAGATTTCAAAGCAGAAGGGGAAAGGGGATTCTGAAATGGCACCCCAGTCTTAAACTAGACATTGCACATAATTGGGGCTAAAATATTTGGGTTTTTGTTTGATAAATAACTGCTAGATTGGGCCCCTTGCAAATCGGGGGGGGGGGGGCAGCGTCCCCTACCATGATCCTGAACCAGATGGAGTCCTCCCATTACTGCAGTTTGCTCTAGAAAGAAAAAACGTGTTGGCACAATAGGAGCTAAATCCAGAGCAATTAGCAGCCATGCTGGGACCGATTATAACCGTTAACAGGGGTGGAAGGTGTCAATTCCTCTTCATCCTCATGCCTGCTAGCCCCAATCATATGCTCACAGTAACATTAAGTTTGACCTTAAGGACATTGCTGTCTCTCTGTATCTCACTCGCAGACCTCAAAAGATGGCTGCCAAAGAAATAAGGGAAAGGATATATTGGCAAATGTGTCAAAATTTATAAGGGAAAGAATATATTGGAAAATCTCTCTCTCTCTCTGACCATTTTGAACCCAAATGTAATCAGCATTGACTTTTCCCACTTCTTTTGATTTAGTTCAAAATCCTCCGAAGCTTTTGTTACCATCTGCTTGCATGTATGGAGGCTTCTCCCCCCCCCCAAAACCATTCAGCACTTAATTCATCTTGGTTATATTTTCTTTTGCCTGAACGTACTTGGGTGCCTATGGCAATATTTTATTCATGACCTCCTTGTGTTTGCTTTTCTGTAATAGATTTATCCACATTTTAAAATATAGATTTATGAATAGGCAGCAGAATGGAGGAGGGGGAAAGCTAAACTCACCACAGATGATCATGCAGTCGAAAGCAAAGTCATTGACATTGTGTTAAACTAGGGTATTATATAGAAAGAACAGTGTTTCTCAGATGGTAGGTCTGGACCTACCATGGGTTGCAACTTGATTGGGTGGGTCATGAAACTAACAAACTGATCGCTAACAAGGAAAATGTATTGAGCCCCATGGAAAGCAAAACAGAGAAGCACATGCATATTTACACATGAGTAAGCAAACTTTCTCAGTGCACTTTGAAGGGCAGGCCAAAATGAATGCAACACCACCAAAATGGTCCTGATCTGATGAACAGAGGCCCCCAAAAACCTTTGAGAAGCCCCCCACAAGCTGACAAAAATATATTGAGCTTTATGGAAAGCGAAACTGAGCCACACGTGCGCATTTACTTGTGAGTAGGCAAACATGCCTTTGCTCCTGTTGAAGGCCAGGCAAAGGGGCATACAAGGCCACTGTAATGGTCCTGATCTGATGAATGTGGAGTTCAACAAATATTCCAGAAGACACCCTGTCCATAGTAAAAAGGATAAAAATAGAGGCTTGATCAGGTGGTAAAGTGAAACTAATTTTAGTCTCTTAAAACTTGGTGTGCCCCAAAAAGTGTTATTTTAAAAAGTGTGGCCTGACACTAAAATGTTTGGAAACCAAAGTTATAGAATGCCTAGGTGTTGCATAGAATACCTACCATGTTTTGGCAAAGTTTAAAATAAGCTTTTTTTGTTCGGGTTTTATATACTTTAAAAGAATGCCTAGGTATTCTATAGAATATGCAGTGTTTTTGGACACAGCGCAAAATGAGCTTATTTCCCCCTTACCTCATATACTTTGCCAAGTGATTTTTAAAATACAATGCCTATGAATTCTACAGAACGTCTATACCATGTTTTCAGCAAAGTATTTCATACAATACCTTAGTCTTACACAATGCTGGTTATAAACTCAGAGACCTACAGAATACCAAGGAAATGAGTGCAGGTGGTTTTATTTTATACATTGTCTTGAAGTTTTTGGCATTCTGTAGAATATTTGCGCATTTTATACATCAGTTTCATACAATGCCAGTAAAAGCAACGCTGTATCATGCAATAAGTGGCCGTGTTGTGCATAAAAATGCAAAGGAAGAACCTGTCCACCAAGTGGTAAGAGTTTGCCTTGAGTCCAGGATGGTGGACCATTGCAACGATTGAATGCAGCTCAGGTTCTGTCTAGCATTACAAAGTAACTACTGGCAGGCAAAAGGTAAAAAGAGTAGCAGGTGGTCTGATGGCCTTCCCCAGCAGTACGTTGCTCCAGTGGCATAGCTAGAGGGGATGCCAAGCAATAAGTTTTGCAAGGAGCCTCAATGCAGCATGCAAGCAGCCACTCCCCCTCCCCTTTGGAGCCAGGCATTTGCCTCCATTTGGCTCCTCCCCCTGCATGGAATGGCTCCAAAGGGGAGGGCCACTTGCACACCACAGTGAGGCTCCCTGCAAAACTTAGTGCTTGGCATCCCCTCTAGCCAAGCCACTACATTACTCAGACTGAAGAAAATCAGCAGTTTTGGAGCTTTATAGTAAGCTTTGGCAATCAGGCATTTTTGAAGGCTGTGGTAGCCTAGGGGCTAAGACTAGTAGCTCACTCCTATACTTCCCCCTACCAATGCAGCAACACCAACTTGGCTACCACTGCATCTTGCAGGAGGCACTTATGGAGGTCTCCTCTGGGTCACATTCATTCCCTTACCCAGGGGTAAGTCTCCACATTACAGAGGGACCTGTGCTAGCGAATTCGCTGATGCATGTCTATGTGGTCCCATGCTGTGGGATCCGGTCCCTGATAGGGACTAGGATTTGGCAGCCGCCCTTGCTACCAAACCTGTCCCCTTCCTGGACTAGATCTGCCTTTCCCTGCCCCACTGCCACCTCACCCTGTAGCTGATGCTCCGGTATGGAATCTTCCATGCCAAGGCACTGTGAGGAGAGCATGGCGAGTGGAGTATTGCCACTGGGTGGCCCTCTCTCCCAGCCCTTGAATCACCCCCTCCCGGAAGCAGTTGGTGGTGATGCCACTACTGAGTGCCTTGCTAATCCAGCTGAGTAAGGGCCCACAGTTTGGCCCTGCAGCCCCTAAGGCCAGCCCTGGGGAAAGTTACACATTTTGAAAATCATGGCAACAGGTAGATCTAACATCTAACCTTGGTCTGAAATTCAGTGTTGGATGTCAAAAGCCAAAATTTGAAATCAAACAGAACCTCGACAAAACCATTTCACCCTGTGGACTGTTCTGCAGTTCTTCCAGACTGCAACCCCCCTGCTTCATGCAGCAGTATATAAAATATAATTTGCAAATGAGTTAGACACCCCAATGGATGGCATTTTTATAACTGCAGTTTAAAATACTTTCCAAGTTTCTAGGTCCATTATGAATGAATGCCTCCTTTTCAAAACACATTTATTGACCACTTTTATCCTTTGTGAGCATCTGCAAAAGATAAATCCAATAAAGAATTTGAGATTAACTAATGTGTTTGAGGGGGGGAAAAACGCCCTGTATTCTGCCTTCACATTCACGAGACACGCTTTGTAGGAGTGTGACAAGGTAGTCTGAAGGTTAAGAAAAATCTGCAAAGACCTGCTTTTCTAATGAATCCAACATCTTGGGTGTGCAGTGAGTACAGCATCCCTTTGAAAATCAATCTTTAAGAGACCAAAAAGAAATACAGTTTCGCCTAGCCAATATTCAGGCAACTAGACAAGTCTCCTGTCAGAAACCCAGATAAGTAATTTGATAGGAAAAAAAATATTAGGTGATCTCCTGTCCTGTATTTGTATAGGCCATTTTTCAGAAATCCTGTTTTGATTAAAACAAATATAGAATAGTTTTGCAGAACACACTCTTAACATAACAAATAAGGGGGTGGAGAGCAGCGCCCTGCAATCTGAATTGGCAGCATTTAGCCATGTAAGAATATTTAGCAGGGAGCAAGCATCACCTATGTGTAGATGAGTTTGATTTCTAATGGTATTGATTAGATCAAGCCTTTATTTCAAGCTGATACTGTTCAGGCAAACAGTCTGAACTTCTCAAAAGAGGAGTGTCTAATTTTTCGGCATGTTTGAAGAAATCAAAATCTATTGACTTTTGCTTTCTTCCGTCTCGTGGAGGCAATCACTACACATGGGCATCTATTACTATTCTAGCTTGTTCGGGGTTTATTCATGTGTTATGTGCAGGTGATGTGCTCTGTATAAGGGGAACTCTAGGGGGCATGTCATCACCATAGACCTAAACAGAGAGTCATTCCCTCTCTGCAGAGATCTATGGGATTCATAGGAGTTCTGGGGGGCAGGAGGTGGGGCAAGAGATAAGCAATAAACACTTTTGAAACCCACCCCCACCAGACTACATGAACCAATATAAATGTATAGTTTAGGTCAGGGCAATTGGACCAATTTGGTCAAATTGGACCCTGAGCTTGGAGGGGCCCCACACTGGGGTGGCATGGAGTGCCTGTGGCTGGCACCTCATACTGTAGATGACACTCCAGTATGGAATCTTCCATGCTGAGGTGTTGCAAGGAGAGCGCATTGAGTGGAGCATTGCCACTGGACAGCCCTCCCTCCTACCCACCTGGGTCCGATCACCCCTGGAAGCAGTTAGTGGTGAAGTCGCTGCAAGGTACCTCACCACTGCCGCTCATGCTGGTGAGTAGGGGGTTCTCGTGGGGTGGGAACCCCTGCAAAATGTTTTGCATTGGGCCCCACAGCTCCTAAGGTTGACCTTGGTTAGGCCCCAAGGCTGTTTGTTGGTGATCAGAGAGCCTATCACCCCCAAAACTTGACATTTAAAGGTGTACTTAATCCCCATTCCAATCACTGTGAGTCTACATGGACCAGGAGAATATGTACAAGAGGCATATTGAAATAGTTATGGCTGTTCTAAATTCCCACAGTAGGAACAGCCTATTCAGTGGGGGTACTTGGCAGGCAGATTGCTTAATATTTCTCTCTCCATCGATTTAATTTTACTGTGTCCACCTTTTGTATCATGCATTTTCCATCCATCTTGGGAGAGTCCCTTGTCAGTTTTTTTTAAATGTATACATCCTCTAAGATGGTGAAAAATCCGTGAAGGAAAATATTATTGTGCATAGCCCTGATAGCAAAATCACCACCACCGAGTCTTCGTACTAAGAATTCAGCGAGACACAGTAAGAAATCAATAAAAACACAAATTGCTCCATCAATACGCGCATTCATTTATATTCTTCAAGGTTATCTTTGCAATGCTGGTGCAGAGGCACATTTTTGCTGTCATGCATATTAAACCAGGCAAAGAGTTATGGAAAGGAATTCTAACCGATCAGTACAAATCTAGTCTAGCAGAATCTGTGCTTGAGGTTTCATTCCCTCGCTCACCTATCCAGCCACAAATGCTCTTCTTAGTTGCAGGTTGGTAATATGTTGCAGGGTGCACAGGGGGTTTGATCAGAACTTCTTACCCATCTTCTTCTACATAAATAATCAATATGCCCCAAGGTTGACACACTATTAGCATGCAACGGGTCCATATTCATCTTGTCCACTTACCATGCTCATTACCATAAGATCTAATCTACCTTCGTGAATGAATTTTTTCCCAACAGCTCACTTTTGTGCTAGAGATTTCCCTCTACCCCAAAGGAAAGCAAGCAATACGTTTCAGGAATATCCACATTTTTGGCAAATAGCTGTATATGCAAGCCTGGAAATCAAGTCCATACTTTTTATTTGGGTCCCAATCTTCTCTCATTGGGAGAGAAGAACAGCCAATCTTCTCACAAAAGAACAGCCCCACTGGATCAGGTCATAGGTCCATCTAGTCCAGCTTCCTGGATCTCACAGCAGCCCACCAAATGCCCCAGGGAGCACACCACATAACAAGAGACCTCATTCTGGCGCCCTCCCTTGCATCTGGCATTCTGACATAGCCCATTTCTAAAATCAGGAGGTTGCACATACACATCATGGCTTGTAACCCGGAATGGATTTTTCCTCCAGAAACTTGTCCAATCCCCTTTTAAAGGCGTCCAGGCCAGACACCATCACCACATCCTGTGGCAAGGAGTTCCACAGACCAACCACACGCTGAGTGAAGAAATATTTTCTTTTGTCTGTTCTAACTCTCCCAACACTCAATTTCAGTGGATGTCCCCTGGTTCTGGTGTTATGTGAGAGTGTAAAGAGCATCTCCCTATCCACTCTGTCCATCCCCTGCATAATTTTGTGTGTCTCAATCATGGCCCCCCTCAGGCGCCTCTTTTCTAGGCTGAAGAGGCCCAAACGCCGTAGCCTTTCCTCATAAGGAAGGTGCCCCAGCCCCGTAATCATCTTAGTCGCTCTCTTTTGCACCTTTTCCATTTCCACTATGTCTTTTTTGAGATGTGGTGACCAGAACTAGACACAATACTCCAGGTGTGGCCTTACCATTGATTTGTACAACGGCATTATAATATTAGCTGTTTTGTTCTCAATACCTTTCCTAATGATCCCAAGCATAGAATTGGTCTTCTTTACTGCCGCCGCACATTGAGTCGACACTTTCATCAACCTGTCCACCACCACCCCAAGAACTCTGTCCTGATCTGTCACAGACAGCTCAGAACCCATCAGCCTATATGTGAAGTTCTGATTTTTTGCCCCAATGTGCATGACTTTACACTTACTGACATTGAAGCGCATCTGCCATTTTGCTGCCCATTCTGCCAGTCTGGAGAGATTCCCCCCCCCCCCTCTCTCTCAAGAAGGAAAGGTGGAAAAATCAGTTCTTTAGAGTAAAGCAATTGCCTCTTTTCCTCTCCGGATCCCAACTTTTAAAGGAGTTCAAGTTCTCACATGCTAATACCAGTTTAGGGCTAGAGATGATTAATTTGTTCAGCAGCTGCCTCAAAATTGCTTCCAGGAGCATGCATTGAGGGAAGTCCTGAATTATGTCATTACATGACACTAACCCAGGGCACTACTGATAAAAGTGCTCCCATATTTTGCAAAAAGATCCTCCCTTTCTCTCTCTTCAATTTTAAGAAGTCAAAAATACACCAGTGGCTCTCATGGGTGACTAGGTAACTTTATTTATGCAACAAGCAAAAAGACAATTATGACAAAATGCAGCACAATCCTATACCCAACCTGAGCCAGCACATCCCTGCACCCACTCAGGGTACTGTATGTTGTGTTTGCGACTACCTGTGAGCAGGCAACCCCGGCCCAGCGGCCTATGCCAACCTGTCAGCACTGCATCAAAGAGCAGCGCTGGCAAGTTTGCGCTTGGCAGCAAGAGGCGTGAGGACAAGGAGGGGGCATTTCTGGGGTGGGGGATGGTAGGGCTGGGTCAGGCACAGAAGGGGGCAGATCAACAGAGGCCTCCTCTGCCATATCCTAATCTCCTTCTCGGGCCAGGCAGCTCTACACGTGGCTTCCTGGATTTGTGCCAGCACAATAGCTGGCATAAATTTGAGAAGCTACATATGGGTGGCTAGGATGTTACTAGGGGTAAAGATAAATATATCCCTTTACCCCGAGGACACCACTAGCTGCCTCCTAACCTGCGCTGGAAGCAGCACAGGCCAGGTGGCCAGCAGAGGTTAGGATTTGGCTGTGAGAAACTTCATCACAAAGAGTCAAGCAGTTACATTAAACTGAGAAGAACCCAAAGAAGCCACACCTGCTAGTCTTGCTGGCCATTTCTGGATAGATTGTTTGCAGGATGTCTTGGGAATGACAAGGCATGATTTACAAAACTCTCAGGAAGTGAACTGGTTAACAGAGGCCAGGCAGACATCAGTCATTCAGGTGCACCGTTTTCTACAGTTTTGCTTTTAAATAAGAAAGGGAATTTCCACATGCCTTGAAGAGATTAATCCAGCCAGTCACTGATCATTTATGATCTTATGCATCTGTGGTGCAACCAAGGTGGGGAGACTTCTACGCCAATAGACTTGTCATTGAACGGCTATCCATAATGGTCCACTGCTTTATCTTGAGGATAGGACTGGATCTAGGCTCCTTATTGTTTCAATCAGTTCTAAGGCTGGCATTGTTAGAGGGCACTGTCAGTCAGTTTTAGGGTCATGATCTCGAAGGCAGTGTTTCTCAAACTGTGGGTTCGGACCCACTAGGTGGGTCGCGAGCCAATTTCAGGTGGATCCCCATTCATTTCAATATTTTATTTTTAATCTATTAGACTTGATGCTACCATGATATGTGACTGCATTTGGGGAAATGTTACAGACCTGAACTTTTAAGAACCTACTATGTATATTCTTTTAACAATGACAGTAAATGGGGTTTACTCCTGGCTAAGTGTGGGTAGGACTGCAGCCTAGGATTGTTAAAAATTGTCCTGCTTGATTATGTCACTTCCAGTCATGACATCACTTCCGGTGGGTCCTGATAGATTCTCATTCTAAAAAGTGGGTCCCAGTGCTAACTGTGTGAGAACCGCTGCTCTAAGGTATTTTAGACCTAAGCCCTTTGTTGAGTGCTGTGGGGCTTGAACCAGGAGTCTTCAAGGTCAGGCACTACTACTACTTCCCTACAGCCTGAAGCCCTGAGGATTCTTAGCTAATGGTAGTTTAAGCTGGGACATTATCACCACAACCTAGTATCCTTCTGGTCCAAGGAATCAGATCACATCAGAGGTTGAATCTGGTGCACACAGGCTATATAAATCTTCTGGATCTGCTATACTTTCTCAGTTTAAGCAACTCATTGCTGAAAAAGGCTAGTAGCATTTCCTTGTATGATGCCTGCCTGCTTATCCATCCGCCTGCCTCTCTTCTTTGAGGTACATTCTTAGCCTTGACCTGAGTAGCAAGAGGTGGCATCAAGGGTTGGCCAAATCATGCACCAACCAAACTGGATTGACAACTCTCAGCAGTGGTGTCAGTGGTAGCACCACAAGTGCCAACAGGTAAGCAGAGGGTACTATGTGGACCCAAAAACAGGCAGTTGTCCCAGGGCCGGACAGGTCTGGCACCAATGCCATCTGATACACTACATATTTTATAAAGCAAGACCAGCTCCTTGCATTGTGTTGTGAAGACAACTGGAAGGTCATGCAACCACTGTTGTAATACATTGTTCCCAGTAAACCTCCCTACCCAGTTTGGTGGTTATGCATAAAAAATCAGTGTATGATTAACACAATATTATAGTATAAGAGGTTGCTCAGCTACTATGGATTGTGTGGGCACAAGAAATGTTTCATTGTTACACAATCAGAGTGATTTGCTTGTTTGCTTCTATGTACCAAATGCTGAAATCAGTGACGTTTTTCCCCATCAAAGGCTACCTTAATAATGCAATTGTTGTTTTCAAGCTTTTGATGTTCAATATGGAAATGGTAGTCTAGCAGTTTCTGCAATCATCTAGCAGTCTGTCTCCTTTGGATTTCAAGTTTTAAGCAGGCAGTGGAACCATAAAGCAATGTGATTAACTCTGATTGTGAAACGCCTTCCATATAATAATGATAATGATTCCCTTAACAATTGCAAATTGTTCTTATCTAACAGTGTTCTAGTCTCACTTTCTGTGGTTTGACTGTCACAGACTATTAGTCTGGTCCTGTAGGTGCAACGCCGGTCACTAGATTCCCCCAACAACATGCATTCTCTCATTGCTAGCCTGATCCAATGTGATGTTGTTGCTGCTTCTTTTTAAACCAGCACCCTGCAAGGGTAATTTGAGGACACTGCATGAGGGCATTGTTTCTCTAAAGGAGTGGCCAATCCAGAAGTATTCAAACTGGAAGTGCCTGGCCTCTTTGGCAGTGGGAATGTCTGCCATGCAAATAACATGCAGAACTATAGCTGCACTCTTTGGATTACATTTTAAAGCAGGGCCATCCTGCCGGTGAGGTGAAGTGGCTGCCTCAGACCAGGGGCTGGGAGGAGCGGTGGACTAGTGGGGGGTACCCTACATGCAGGATACTTATGATGACACGTGTTGAACTGTTGTGTGGAGCCAAGGTGGCAGTAGCTTAACTGTGGCGGGTGGCATGGGAAGTATTGCAGGCGCTGCAACGTGCTGTGCAACTGACCCTCCCCCTTGCCATCAGAGCCATTCTTCGCAGCAACAGCGATGTGCAGCATACAGGAAGCTGGACTAGATGGGCCTTTGGCCTGATCCAGCAGTGCTCTTTCCTCCTCCCCCAGGAGAGCCGTCCCCTAGGCAGAAGCTCCTTTTGCACAGCATGCAAGCACCTCCTCCCTCCGACATGGCTTTCTTCCCTTTTTCTTGGGTCTTGCTTCTGTTGCTTCCCTGCCACACTAGCCTGTGTGGCCGCTGCAGGAGGTTCAGATTCTTGGAGGGAGTTAAAACTCTTTTCCTCACATTATGTTTCTTTTCTTGCCTGCTTTACTTCTTCAACAGATTCTTCCTCACCTCAGGTGGCAGCACTTTCCTGAAGGGTAACAATCCCATTTTGTGGGCCCGAATGTATTTTGTTTCCCCCGTGGCTTGCGTTCCTTCCTCCTGTTCCCTTTTCTTATCCCTTGAAAAGTTAGAAGGAGGCAAAATGGTAAGTACTGCAGGAGCTGCAACACACCATATAAGTGGCCCCTCCCACTCACTCTTGGTGCCATTCTGGGCAGTGATGGCAGTGCCCAAACCTAATGGTGCCTCCTGCACGGTGCCAGAATGGCTCCGGCGGCAAGTGCGAGGAGCCACTTACATGGCCTGTTGCAGCACCTGCAGTATTTCCCTCCTTTCTTCACCAGAAAGCTTAAAACATCCCTTTAAAAAAAGCAGAAAATATGCTTACAAGTGATTGTATCCTCCAAGTGCCTCACAAATTGGTCACAGTAGGTTACCAAGCAGTCTTCCACAGTGCCTGTGGCCATGACGTGACAGGCCTTTAACTTTGTGGAGCAGCTCCACTGCCCAATTTTGAGCACTGGTAGTGATGATGGGGAAAGTCAAATTTCTTTGCTGCCAATTTTGCCACCGTCTCTAGAATAGGTCCAAGCTTGTGTCTGATTAGACCTGTCACTCGTTTTTCCTCCAAGATTACTGTAGCTGTCAACCCTTCAGATCTACAGAACCAGACAGGTGACAGGGGATGCTCATCTCAATGGCCTGGGCCATTTCAGAGATCAAGCCAAGAGCTTCAACAGAGTTGTCAACTGTGGCAGCACCCTTCAGGATCCATAAGCTTCCAAGAAAGACTATTCAAACAGACTGTCTACACAACACAAAGTAATAAAGAAATATTGTGGCTGATATGATGGTATAATATCTAACATGAAGGCAACATTCCAGTGGTAAGTATTAAGTTTTGAAACCCTTATGGGTTTTTGTTTATTGTAACTTACAGTATGTGTGCCACATCTTAGAATAGTTTTTCCACTGTACTTCTAACAGAGCTGTTTGTTCCCTTCTGTTGTGTTATGCACCTGAGTCTCTTTTCCAAATTAACATCAGCAAAAGGGGCAAAATTGTCATAGGCAGAACTCATAACTTTGTATGTGGATATTTTGAACTACTAGTAGCACTGACATTACAGCAGGGGCATCTTAGAACCAGGATCTTGCTCCTATGACCTTACAGACCTAGTAAGAAACTCATACCCCGTTTCAAAGCTTTGGGGGTGCAGCTGTGGTGCAGACAGAGAACTCCATCTTAAGCAAGGACTGCCCAGTTCACCTCAACTGGAGCTGGAGGGGGAGAGAAGGGACACCTATTCATAAATCCAGAATGACTGTAAATACAAGAGGATATACTCTGAATCTCATGGAAATCAAACTCCTAGTGATTTTAGACTGTCCTCAGAGGATGTATATCAAATATGTACTGGTTTAATGACAGTTTAGCAGATATAAAATACACACCCCCAAGGAAGTCTGGGGATTGTAGTTTGGTAGGGAGACTGAGAATGAGAAACCCTGGAATGAGTGTCCTGGAAAAAGGGAATGACCCACAAAACCAGTTTTAAGTCTGGAGTAGACATGCCCCAAATACACAAAGGAAATACTGTTGGCTGGTTGGCAACCTTCAGTCTCGAAAGACTATGGTACAAGCCTACAGCACCCGGTATTCCCAGGTGGTCTCCCATCCAAGCACTAACCAGGCCTGACCCTGCTTAGCTTCCAAAATCAGACAAGATCAGGCATCTGCAGGGTAACAATTGCTGGTGATAGGCAGACAAATGTGTCAACACCTTGAGCACAGGCAAGCAAAGCTGGAATGATGTGTCTAACTTCTTAGCCTCTCTTTTAAAGCATAGAGTCAAACTTTATCCCTATCAACACAAAAAATGACATTTCAGAAGCGATAAATGACCCAGCAGATCCATTTTCAAGGACACTTCCTGGTATCAATTTGTTTGCCTTGGTATCACATCAGAGAGGCCAAAGAAATAGAATTGCTGAAGATCAAGCCAGGCAGCAGCCATCAATCTCCATAGATTGGTTTGCATAGCATTATGCATACATTCAAACTGGGCCACCTGGTTTAAATTCCGAGCAGAGTTATAATAATAAGAATGCTACTTAGCATTTATATAGCACATTTAAAATATCTCAAGTTGTTTATGTGCATTATGTGAGTGATGCTTACAGTAACCCTAGAAGGTAGGCCACTTTCATCCCTCTCTCTCTAGGGATCTCTCTTGCATATTGGTGCACTAGATGAAAAAAAGTGAAGCAAAGGACAGGATGTATTTACTGCATCCTGGGAAGATTCTTTAGATATGCAAGAAGATCTTTTGGAAAAAAAATACCCCCCCCCCCACCCAAAAACCAGGGATTCAAGTCTGTGCGTGTGTACTGCCCTAAGGCTTTCTGCTAGCAGAAAGTAGCGCATAGGCCAGAACTTCAGGGGATTGCTATTTAGGTTGGGACAAACCCTAAGAAGGTTTAAGTCAGAGAAAAACCCTAAGTACCTACTTACTTCTCTTATGTTTGGATCCCCCAACATGAGTGGACACATTGCAGGTTTTCAAACCCAATTCCCTTTCCCTGCAGGATTTGTTAAGCTGTAAGACAGGTGCAAAGAGAGTGGTTTGGGGGTGGAACAAAGCAGGGTTTGGGGCAGGAGGAGGTGGATCTCAGTGGCAGCCATACATGCCAAATCTTATCCTGAAACCCTTCTCATCCTGGACCTGCCTCCTGAGTCTCCTCAGACTTACACAAACTAGAGAGCCATCATTGGTCAGAGGTGACCAGGCAGAGGCCAACTGAACAAAACTCCTTCACCCATACAGGTCACATTTTGCTGATGGGCTGTACAAACTACTGAGTCATAAATAAACAGGGTGCACATCCATTGTACATCCTATATGTCTATACTGCATTCAATTCATTGGGTATGCACATCCCCTTGAGAACAATGGCATAGCAAAGGAGATAAACAGAGTCAACACTGGGATGTATAGTGACTGCGTATGTCATTTACTGTGGGTTCAATTCTAAAGGGGGGGGTTGAAGAGTTGTAGACATAGGGCACAATCCTAACCCCTTATGTCAGTACTTTCCAGCACTGACATAGCAGTGCCAATGGGACATGTGCTGCATCCTGCCGTTGGGTGTCACTCACGGAGGCCTCCTCAAAGTAAGGGAATGTTTGTTCCCTTATCTCAGAGTTGGACTGCCCTTATGTCAGTGCTGGAAAGCACTGACATAAGGGGTTAGGATTGCACCCACAGACACTCAAGGCTACCCCCACCCACCCACCCACAGGGGCCACAGCTCTTTAATTACTTTAGGAGACATCTCACCTTTGATCAAGATGCTCATGGGAACATGTCAAAGGAATCAACTCATACCTGCCTGGTAAAATCTTCATTTGCATAGGGAGGTCAGTCTCTCCAAACAGTAAGTTCAATGCTTGATGGAGCAGGAGAATCATTTTCAGCTTGTTTACCCCAGTAGCACGTCACTTTTACACAACTGATGAATGTATTGAGGCTCACGTGTATGTACAAGAACATCACTTGATTTCTCTGCATTTCAGTGCTGTATATGTGACGATTATCAACTGAATATGTGTACTGACTCCACTGAAGAGAACTGCAGTAGATGGATGCATGCGAGGCAAAATTAAAGTTATTATGATTGATGTTTATATGTTGCTTTTCAACAAAGACATTAAAATGATTTACATAGCTAAATAAATAAATGGTTCCCTGTCCCAAAAGGACTCACAATCTAAAAAGACACAGAAGAAACATCAGGAGACAGTCAGTGGAAATGATGTTATGCTGGGATGAATAGGGACAGTCCAAATATAAGAGGACTGCCACTTTAAAAAGTGCCTCTTTACCCAGTTAGCAGGGGTATCCATTTGCATTGATCAATTTGCACATGCAGGCAATTTCTTGGTTAACATACACATATAAGCCAGGACTATGATATATGAACGTTACTGATAATCATATAATTATGCCCCCATTTTGAAAACTAAAGATTGTGCATCACTCATGCATCTACGTTCAGCGAGCCATTGGAGGCAGCCTCTTGACAACCATGGTTTCAAAAATGAACCAGTACCATATACTGTTCAGAACCGGTGGTCTTAATGTCACTCTTTGGAACGACACTCTGGTATAGAGGCACAGAGAGTCCTTAATTAAATCAAGAGAACCACAGACAGGACAATTAAATGAAGTGTACAGAGGCATAACCATAAGCCATGCTGCACGTAAACATCACGAAAAGCAACTTAAAAACTGTGCATTTAATTTTGTTTTAATTGGGGTGACATTCTGAAGGCAACTGTTTGAAAATCCACAAACCTCTATTGTGTTTCCTGTTTTCTTCTTCCTGTGACTTTACAAAGGCAGGTATGAAATGCATTTCAACGTAAAGCCATCAACTCGTTTACAACTAATTATAACAGCCAAGCACTGCAGTAAATAGAACCACCAATTTTTCTCCCTTTTTATATTTATATATATGTTGAAGTTTTCTGATGTTTGCCAGGTGAATTCCATGCATAATGTAAGACAGGCAATACAGTTTGCATAATAAGCTATTTTCTACCACAGAAGCAGAAACATTTTATCACTATAGAGAGAGCTCAGATTATGAATATATTTTCCATATACATATACGCTGATTTATGTGAAAATAACTAATCAAAACAAAGTCTGGCCATCAACAAAATGTTTAGTCCCAGCTTAATGTTCTCTGAAAGTTGGAAATAAATATTTACCGCACCCCACTAAATGCAATATTTTTAATAGGACACAGTCCACAGAGTGCAATTGCATTTGGGGCTAAGTGGTTTCAAAATCTCAGGGTACTTCAAGGTACATATTTTTCCTGCATTGAAAACTACGTTTATTCACCCATCATCCAAATATTTCACAGTATGCAGGGAGGCTATGATAAGCCATGACTTCCCAACATAGACACATGGATGGTGATCTACACATGGGCTTCACATGTTTTTTTTACACAGACATGGGGAAAAGTGTGCTATGTGAACAGGCTCTCCTTCAAATGTATCTGCCATTGTGCCAATAAATTCAACAGTATGAAGCAAGCATTTGATCCTCCGATTCACCAGCATTAGGAGGAATATTTAATTGGGAGCGACATACTCAAGTAGTACTTGACTCTGGAGCAGTGACATAGCTAAGGGGGGCCGGAGGGTAAACTGCTCTGGGTGCCACACCTGGGCAGTGCCAGGGAGTGCCTTTTAGTGAAAACAAGAAGTACCTTTCTAAGAGCTCTGGCAGGCCTTCTGAGGCTCAGGAAGGCCATGCATAACCTACCCAGGTCAGAAGGTATACCTTCTGAAAGGGCTTATTTCTTGTTCTTTCAGCTTTGTGGGATGACCTATCCATCCCACAAAAGATGCTTTCCATCTGATAGGACCCTACTTTAAAAAGAAGGGGTGGAGGAAAGAGACAAAAGGAGCAGAATTAGGGGAGCCCTCTTGCAAGAGGTAAAAACAAAAACCTGGAATTGGTCCTGTGGAACAAGATTGACAAAAATCTCAGTACCAGAACAAGGGGACAACTTATTCCCTGTATCAGAACTTGGTTCCAACCTTCGACAGGTTGTTGGTTGTGGTGCTCTTGCACCCACATTTTTCACTCTGCACCAGACAGCTTCCCTGCTGCTGCCCATGAGAGAGTGGAGGAAACTACAGTTGGAGCCAGGATGAAGCCACCACAGCCTAGAATCCTGGTTTTGAGAATCAAGTGACTCTGGAGAGCCAAACCCATGACAAGGCCTCCTATGAAGCACCTAGGTCTGTGCATTCCCTCATTCTGGACAACTGACAGAAGCCATTCGGTTCCTTCTGTGCATCAGCAGGTGCTCTGGCTATCTGCCTTAGGTTCTTGCCAGCCCACAACCCACTGAATGGGATTCAGAAGTGAGCCATGTAGTACTTCTTTACAGGGATAGGAAAACCCAGTGTGGCTTAACTCAGGTCGAGTCTAGAGTCACTGTCCCCCCCCCCCCCGGCAATTCAAATAAAAAATGAGTTATAAAGGGGGCACTTTCCAAGTTGCCCTTTCACGACTCTAAAGGACTCGAGTCGAGTCTTCCCCTTTAAAAAGCCAGCTGTGGGGGAAAACAGGGCTGCTGCAGAGGGGTGTGTGTGTGTCAGAGTTCTCCTTTAATACTCCCCTGCTGTCCCCGCCCATCTGTAAAGAAGGCAGGAGGGGGTGGGAGGGACTGCAGGAAAGAGGCAAAAGGATCACATGTAGCAGTTGAGAGGTTTATCAGGATGACCCAATCCTTGGCAGCTCTACTCAGAATCAGTCCTATTTTCAGAGGTCATTCAATGAGGGTTCCTTCCCCCAAGTAACAGTGGAGCTCAGAGCAGCCATGCCATGCAGTGGACAGCGTGATTGCTATGAACTGCCCCCCCACCCGACTTCCCTGCCTCCTTCCCCTCCCTGGGCTTCTCCAGGCAATCCTAAGGTGAGAATCCCCTTGACTCCTCCTCCTGCCCTACCTCAGCCAACGAAAATATCAGAACGCCCGTCCATTGTCCAATGATCATCAGTTCCTTCCTTCCTATCAGAGATGGGCAAAGGAGCTTGCTTCTTCGGTCCCCCTCCTGCTTGGATGCATTAACCCTTCCCTGCCTTGTGGCTGGAACCTCCCTGCTGCTCGCCTAGTTGGAACGATGGCCCCACAAGGTTTTTCACGCCACAAAAACAGTAAGCAAGACCACCCAGACACAGGCAGGCTCATGGGGATGAGTGCCGAGTCATGGGGCCCTTGACTTGAGTGTTGTAAGTCTTCCATGCACGCCACCCATGAGTCCATGAGTCAGCAAAAAACATGCATTTTTGTGACAAGTCCAAGTCACCTGACTCAAGTTCCCATCCCTGCTTATTTATACTGACTAGTAGTCAACAGTCCAATTCTAACTCCCTGCATGGCAATGCAGCAGCACCAACGCGGCTACCGCTGTATCCTGCGGAATTTACGGCCTCTGGAGACCTCCTCCAGGCAAGCCATTGCAGCCGCCATGGGTCAGTCTAGACCTGCGCTGCTGCAAGTCCAAGTTGATCCATGCAGGTGGATTGGGCCCAGGAATGGGGTTTAGGATTCAGCAGATGCCACTGCCACCAAATCTGCTCTCTCCCAGGCCCAATACACCCTCATCTTCTCCTTGTTTTGCCCACCCCTGCCCCATTCCACCCCCTGTATGTCCTTACCTGCTCCAGTGGGCTTCCCTGGTCTGCCAAAGCATGGACCCAGCCACTAATAACTTGCAGCAGTAACTGGGCCATGCACTAGCATGGCCGCATTTATGACTGCCGTAATGCATGTTCTGCAAGCATAGCAGCTTGCTAGGATTGGGCCTTTAGTAAGTGTTACTATAGCCCCTCACTTTCACAGTTAAACTTCATGAAGGGGAGAGACTGCTAGAATGCAATGCAGCAGTTATACTGGGAAGGTCAACTTGATGTATGCGACGGCCATTAATCAATCCTTCCTATACTCTCTAATTATCCTAACTGGCTTCACTGACTGAAGCATGGATTATAGATCATCTATCTGTTTATTCACTGTCTTGGCTCTTGTCACCTCTCCTAGCAATCAGTGTGGATATTTTTACAGGGCATCTGTTCAGTTGGGATGATTCCATCTAATGACACTTCCATCTCTGTTTTATTCCTTGCCATTGCAAGTACTGGTCTTGTGATTTGTGACTTGAACCAGACCGTCTTGTTCCATGCTCTAGAAACTCATGACATGCGCTCATATCTTTGGTGGTCTGGGGGGCAGGGAGGGGGTGTTTCTGGGTGGGGGGGGCTGGAACACAGGGCAGACTGGGCCTGGGAGGGGGTGAGGACAGTGGAGCAGGCCTCCACCTGCACCTGTCCCTGGCCTCCCAGCCTTACGTGGGGCTGCTCGGTTCTAAATAGCTGGCACAGATCTGAATAAGCCCATTGGCTTAACTGCCTGCCTGCACAACTGCAGTGTGGATGCCGTTAGGCCCCACTGCACCAACACTGCCTAGGATTGGGATGTTGGGCTGCAATCCTGGCCACACTTTCCTGAGAGTAAAGCCCATTGAACACAATAGGACTTACTTCTGAGTAGACATGCATAAGATTGGAGTCTGTGAGTCTCTAACAAGAAGGATCTGAAGTCACATCTGAAAACTTTCCTCCCCTCTGTATATGTAGCAGATATGCTCTGACCACCCAATGGTGGGGAGAGGGCAGTCTGTGTATGAAGAAAGAACATTACTACACCATTTCACAGCTGAGCCTTTGCACTGACAAAGGGTGCACAGTATGGGGGCTACAGATACAGTCAGGGTCTCTTCATGCGTTCATGTTTCCGCAAGCCACAGCTTTCCTGCAACTGAGCCACAAAACAAGTTGTGTAGTCTTGCCCTGCGCCCCAATTTATTTCAGTGGTTAAAATTAAACCTGTGCTTCAGTCACTCCTGTTGACATCAGTAGGAGCTGTAAGTTCTTAACTTGAGCTTGATCGTATCTTGGGTATTTTTTAAGCATCTGTTTTCAGTTAAATCTGGATCCTGCGAATCAGCCCCAATCTCCCTTTTCACATGGTTCCCTTTAACCATCTTATCAGGCAAGCAAAAGAGTGGGCTACAGCAAACTGAAAGTGGCTTCATTCCCGCTATATTGGTTAAGAATAATCATACAGTGGGAGAGAGGAGCTCTTCTGCCACAAGTGCTTTATGAGACATATCTTTGCTGCTGTTCCAGGCTATAGCAAACTCCTGTCCCAGCCACAGTTCATGCCTTGGCTGGAATCCTGACTTTCCTTCTGCCCTACAGGTCCCAATTTCCCTCCCCTCACTCCCCCCCAGTAACCTGCAGTTGCCCGTTCTATACCCTTGGCCCCTCTGGGTAAACAGATCATTTTACATAAGACACCAACATCTCTCCTCTGCTCCCTTCCTCCATCAACTTTTCCTTAAAATGCAGCTGCATCTTTATTAAACAGGTCCGCAGGAGCAGGTCCGCAGCTTGGGGGTCCACCTGGACTCGCAGCTGCTCCTGGATTCCCAGGTGGCGGCTGTGGCAAGGGGGGCCTTCGCTCAGCTTCGGCTGGTGCGCCAGCTGCAGCCGTACTTGGATCGTGCAGACCTGGCCATGGTGATCCATGCCTCGGTGACATCGAGATTAGATTACTGTAACACGCTCTATGTGGGGCTGCCCTTGAAGACGGTTCGAAAACTGCAACTAGTGCAGAATGTGGCGGCCCGTGTGGTTACTGGAGGTAGGCGGTTCGACTCTGTCAGTCCGCTTCTCCAGCGGCTGCACTGGCTGCCCATTCGTTTCCGGGCCCAATTCAAGGTGCTGGTATTGACCTTTAAAGCCCTATACTGCTCTGGACCAGGGTATCTTAGAGATCGCCTGCTCCCGTACAATCCGGCTCGCCCTCTCAGGTCATCAGAGAAGGCCTTTTTACAAGTGCCGCCACCTAGGGAGGTACGTGGGGCAGCTGCAAGAAATAGGGCCTTCTCAGTAGTGCCACCAACGCTATGGAACTCCCTTCCCCTTGACTTAAGAATGGCTCCCTCTCTTGAGACCTTTCGGCAAGGCCTGAAGACCCTTCAGTTTAAACAGGCCTTCTGAGTTCTTGGCCTTTTAACATCTTTTTAACATCTTTTAATATTTTTTACAGGCCTGATTCTTTTATGACTTGCTACTGCTCTATGCTCTTTTTACCTATTTTTTTTTTACTCTGACTGCTGTTTTTAGTATGTGTTAATATGTTTTTATTTGTTTTTAAATTGTTTTTAATATGTTGTAAGCCGCCTTGAGTCCCTTCGGGGAGAAAGGCAGGGTAAAAATAAAGTTGTTGTTGTTGTTGTTATTATTAATAAACCAGATGCAACATTACCTTTCTTTAACAATATTTTTCTCCAGTCCCAATACTGCACATTTAGCCCCCTGATACTATTGTGTGTGACTTCATACTTGTGTCTGTGGTCTTTTGCAGATGCCAATATTCTGTTGGGAGTGCCATAAGCCAACAACCCAAATCCTACACAAGATGGAATGCACATGCATGAATGTGTGCTTGAGTATGTGTGGTACCTTTCCTATGGTGTCATTCCCTCCTTGGGCATCACTGGGGTCGCTCACCCCCCCCACTTCCTCTTGCAACACCCCTGACTGAAGGGTAGTTGTTGAGCTTGCTTGCCTTCATTCCCTGCTTGTGGATTTCCTAGAACAGTGTTCTTCAGTCTTCAATCTTGTGAAGACTCGGTTTTGGGATCACAGCAACTTACAAGAACAAGAAAGGTTGAAGACCACTAGACTAAAACACCACCAGGTAAAGGGGGAGGCATCTGATGTACCCTTTCAGTTACCAGGTGCTTGTGTCTCAGTCCTGCTTAGGTTCTTAGCAATTGTACTCAAATACTTTCACTAATGCCAGGCTTCATGGTATCTTTTTCTTCTCTCTCAGATAAGAATATTTGGTTAGTACTGGGAGGCCAGGTGTGCTTAGTAATGGGGTGGGGGGAAGGCAGATAGAGTTCTGGGAAGGGGGTTGGATCAGTGGTGGGTCCCCAGTCTCATATTTTATTTCTTTATTTATTGGGGTTGTGGCATGAAAAAGGTTGAAGACCACTGTCCTAGAGGCATCAGGTAGGCTGCTGTGGAAAACAGCTGGACTTTATGAACCCTATCTGAGAAAGAAGACAGGCTCTTTTGGAATGTGCACAATAAAGAAGCAAATAGCAGGTGCAAGGCTTAACTGAAGTGAAAAGCTACCTAAGAGCATGGTAGATTATGTTCATATTCTCTGTGTGTCAAGGCTGGACCCCCTTCCCAGACTAAAGCCTGAATCTTTTGGCAAGACTCACATCACAATCCTAGACATGTCTACTCAGTCCATGGAGTTCAATGGGACTTACTTTTAGGTAAGTGTACATAGGATTGCAGCCTGAAGCTCCTTTCTATTCAATTTTTAAACCTGTTTGCTGGGTTTTCTTTGAATTTTAAGAGGATATACATTCAAATTTAAGCCTCTTGTTATCCCTTCTGAGCATTCTGGATGGGAAAGGCTATTAGTTCAAGAAACCAAACTAGACCATAAACTGTCTGACGTTAGGTACTTTCATGTCCCATTGACTTCAGCAAGAGAGATGTACACACAACTGGCGGGGGGGGGGAGGGAACTCTTCTTGTTGTATGCCAATTTGGGGACCTTCCCCTCCTTTTTCTGGTCATCTGGGAGAACGCTGGAGAACCACAGAGGACAAAAACAGAAATGACAAATGATGGAGCAGGCATAGCTACAGGGGCAGCACAGTAAGTAGTTCAGGCACCACAATGTGCTATGTAAGCTGCCCCTCCCACTGACCATCTGAGCCATTTCAGGCAGCGATGGCAATGTGCAGAAGCATTACCATGAGGGAGGGGCCATTACATGGCATGCAGTAGATATCATGCCTCCCCACCTGTAGCTATGCCACTGTTGACAGCCTGCCCCATCACCTCTAAATGCTCTTGCTGCAGCTCAGTGGTAAAGCAACCATCCAGAAGGCCCCAGTTTCAATCCCTAGCATGTCCCGGTAGGGCTGAGAAATACTTGTCTAAAACCTGGACAGCCACAGCCAGTCTGTGTTGACAATACTGAGCTAGACGGACCATTGGTCTGCCTCACTGGAAGCAGCTTCATGAGTCAGCCAATCAGGCTGGGCAAGCTGGCATCCATGGATGCTTCCCCATCAAGCTTTCAGAAACACTGCTGCCCTAACTGCTTTAAGATGAGCTACAGATATCTACGATGCAGAGTTGTTCCTTTCCTGCAATCTCCACCTACACACACACACAGAGAGAGAGAGAGAGAGAGAGAGAGAGACCCTGCTCTCTTAAATTTACAGTAGCATAGCCAGAGGGGTAAGTACTGCTGGGGTTGCAGCCCACCATGTAAGCAGCCCCTCTCACTCACCGTCAAAGCCATGCTGGGCAGCAATGGCAACAAGAAGACCTGTGCATTTTCATCACTGCCTGGAATGGCTGCAACAGCATTGCGTGGCCTGCAGTACTTGCGTCGGTATCCCCCACCCTGGCTACACTACTGTAAATTTCAATTGGTTTCATTCTTTCCTTCATTTTGCTGCTCAAAATGTACTCCGTACTTCATCCGCCCAGGATCCCAGCAGGATCCACAGTTGGCCACTCAGCTTCCGTTTAATAGAGTCAATCTCTTCACATTCCAAGCTGCATTTTATTTGCTATCCTTAAATAGAATGAGCTTTTCCATATGTTCACAATTGGATCCCTTAAAATATTCATATTTTTTCCTCACATCTGGTGTCAGAGCCATTACTTCTCCCTGCATACCCTTTTGACTATTTTTAAATAATTCATTCATCCATTCGCCTGTTCTCAGGGGAGCACAGCTCTCTTTTCTTCACACAACACCACCTTCACAAACACACACTCTTTCTTGCTCCTTCCATTATTCTCCCCTGCGTTTGTTTACTCTATCCAAGCAAGTATTCTGCTTTCTACAGCTTTGCTAAGCCATGTAACTTTAAGCAAAGAATGAGATATATTTATTCACCAGTATGTAAGCGCCTGCCCCACCAACTAACAGCCCAATCCCATCCACACTTTCCTGGGAGTAAGCCCCATTGACACTAATGGACTTACTTAAAAGTGGTTTTACCTTGATGGCAATGTGTAAATTTAAAAAAAAATTATAATATTGAAATTGATTTTATGTTTTCCATTCATTAAAAAAATGAAATGTATGAATGAAACAGTAGGAGCATAAAGATACAAAGTATTATGATCAAGTTCAGAGCCTAGAAAAACAAGTCAATTTTCACTAGTCTGCAGTGACTTATCCTGACATTTCTGATCCTTGGGGAAACATTCGAGAAATGCAGTGCTGGTACCACAGATAAGGCCCTGTCTAGTTTAGCCATGAAGAGAGTCTATGTAGGAGCAAACACTTGGGGACAGGCCTTCCTGGGTGACTTTTGTAAGTGGAGAACCCATCAGGGGGAAAGCGCTCCCTAAGAAATGTTGGACCTTGAATTGTGGAAATGGAACTTACTTTCCGGAAGATGCCATGTGCTCTTTGTGGCTTGCCCTAGTCTGTAGTCTAGCCAGCCACATTCTAAACCACTGCAGTTTCCCATCAGCTTTCTAGTGCAACCCCAGCACATTGCAGCAATTGAGCCAGAAGTGAGCAGGGCCTGTACAACAATAGCAAGGATTGTGACTATTGTGAACAACGAATAGCAGTTCCTCTGTCCATCATTTCTCTAAGAAAAACCATAGCAGGAGAAAATAGCAGCAAAATGCAGCTGGACAAACAGCAACATTTCCCTGTGGAAACCTTTATAAACATATTGAAGGGGTGACTCTTAGTTCAGCTGATAAGTTATCAAAGGCCATCAGTTCAGGATCACAACCCCCTGGGCTCAACAGTCACCTGATTGAGCCAATCTCCACAGTGTAGCTTCTTCAGTAGAACCACCAATGCGGTTAAAACCAGAAACAAACACTGTATAATCTGTAACCTCAGGGGAGTGGGGGAGAAAAAAAAAATAGAATTGCTGCGTCAATCTCATTTCCTTGTTAGGCTCATTATCATAATTGAAGGCCTATGGTTTGGAATGCCGCTCTTTGATACCATTTTGTCTATCAAGAGCTGCTGAAATGGTGGATTTCGCAGTCATCTTCTCCTTTTGATCCCCTTGACTATTTTGCTTCCTTATTCATAAACATGAGCGACTGCGCGGCTTCAATTAATGGGCTCAAGTTAAATGTTTCAGCAAGAAAAAAAAATAGGGCCAGTATGTCTGCTCAATGAGCAGTTTAGGTGACGGGGGGGGGGGGTGGTGGTGGTTAAGATGCTGGCAGGAGTGCTCAGCACTGGTTTACCAAACCTTGGCACATGGGGGGGGCAAATCGTGTTTGCCCTCCTTACTCTGCTGTCAGTTGAGCATGGCACAAGAGGCGAGAAATGTTACCATTGCTCAGGAAGTTAGAAAGATAAATGGCTTTTGTTCTTTGAGTACTTGCTTTGTTCTTTGAGTACGCACCTCCAGAAACTGACACATTTCATGATTGATAGCCCATGTCTAGACTGGGTTTTTTTTTTTTCTTCAATCTACGACAAACACATTCTACTTCATAATATTTTCTGGAAAGATGAGAGCATATCAAGGAGTGGCATGGTTATTAGTGTCTCTCTCTATCCCTTTCCTTTCATCTGTTATTATTTTCCTGTATTTCTTGTGATAGCAGAAAACACTCAAAATTCCAGTCGTTTTATAGGAACAAAATTTAATTCATCAGACGCAAGAGTGGAGCTGCTTCTCCTATTTCTGGCTGTTCCTTACATTGTAAAATGTGAAATTCCACGCAATCCGTCTTGTTTTGTACTCCCATCTTTTTCCTGTTCAGTAGGCAGGTTCAGGGGCAGCCGTTTACAGAGCTGGTTTCCTTGTGATGACAGAGTACTGATCTTATAGTGTATTTGAAATATTCACTCATTTACAAATATATGTGGAGAATGGGAGAGTAGACAACCAGTTGCCCAGTCAAACAGCAGCATCTGTTCCCTCCAAAGTAAACAGCATGCCACTGATGCCCCCACAGCGCCTTCTTGCCATTCAGATTTAAAACATGGTCTTCTTTCCCCTTCATCATCCACATTGCAATTGCCTGAGCTATTTGCCTGCAGCTTCCACCCTAGCAGGTGGGGTATTAGTCACCTCCAGCTACACAGGCCAACACACATTTTGCTTCCTTAAACGTTACACCAATTCCTGGGTACATTTGGGGTGCCGATTCAAAAAATGACATCTGTTTTGCCCTATCACGTCTAGTTTTGGAGATATAGTATATAGCCTCATTAGTGAATGGTTCAAGCAGCTTCCTCATGAAGCTTCCATGGCTTCCTCATGAGGAAGCTGCTTGAACCATTCACTAAAGAGGCTATACTATATCTCCAAAACTAGACGTGATAGGGCAAAACGGATGCCATTTTTGGAATCGGCACCCCAAATTCATATCAAACCACCATAAAAACAGGTTTTGGGAAAAACTTTGGGAAAAACTTTTCTGACCCTCAATTTTGTAGGCCTGTGCTATCAATGCCCATTTAAGAAGCATCTCTAGCATAATCTTGGCAAATACTGGTCTTACTTGCAAGTCACTGTTTCCCAGCAATAGCTCCTGTACTGAGCTAGCAAGGAAATTCTGTTTGAGCAGATAAAACAACAGTATCCCCCATGTTTTACTGTTGCACAGGATCACTGTTCCCTCACATGAACTTATGAAGCAGGCTTATTCTGAGACAGACTCTTGGACAGTTTTAATATTGTCAGCACTGACTGGCAGTGATGATGTGCTCATCCACTTCCACACATTGCCGCTGCCTTTTTCCAAGGTTTTCCCCAGCAACGAAGGAAACACCTGTCCCCATTACATGGGAAGGGGAACATCACTGCCATAGTTGAGCAAGCCATCAGCTTCATTCCTGTCTCCGGAACCCACTCCTGATTCAGAAGAGCTCTCAGAAATTCTGTTGTCATTCATTGACTCATGGATACCACATGGTAAGGGGAATACTTTTGTGGACCAGCAAAGTAGTGGCAAATAAAACCTGCCTAGAAGTCAGTGATTTTCAACCTTTTGCTTCTCATAGCACGCTGAACTCTATGGTCTTCTCTATGGTCTTTGCTCCTTGTGATGTCACTTCCAGCTTCTGGGAGACTTTTCTGGGTTCTGCAGCTCTGTTTCCAGGGCAACTGTCTGTAGTAACGAATTGTCTGTCCCTTTTACTCCAAGCTGGCAGAGAAAGAGGACAATTTGTCACCACAGACAGTTGCCCTAGAGCTGCAGATCCTGGAAGAGATTTTCAGCCATTGTGCTCCAAATTCCTGCAGCACACCTCTAGACTATTCACGGCACACCAATGCACCATGGCGCATCTGTTGAAAATTGCTGTTCTAAGTGGTGTATGTACCACAGATGTACACTGACTGTAGATTACGAGATACAAAACCCTTGTTCACAGGTGGTGTGTTCCACATTTCAAGGTGTCTCCTTCCTTGTGAGAACATCACATTTAGGCTGTGAGCAGCCTCTACAAAGCATTCAAATGGGATATGGAAACGAAGGCCATTTTCCCTCAACATTGGGTAGTCAGAGGTACTTTTCTCTCAAGATCAACCTGAAACCTCCTGGTATTTGAGCTGGCATGCTAAATGCTGCCTCCCTACCTGACAACAGAGGTCAGCGGCACCCAGGGTGGTGATGTCATGACGCAGCTTGACATGGCATGACATTATGACGCCACTTCCAGGTTTTCCTGGAGGAGGCATCTCAGCCTCCCCTGTTCCTTCTCCTTTGGAGACTCTCATTGAGCCTCCAAAGGGTGAGGAAGGAGGCAACAGCCAGATTGCCAAGCTGCCAGATAGCGGCAACCATCTTGTGACCATGGCTGGTGCTTCTCCCGCTGTCACCATTCTGGCTAGGCCTCACAGAGCACCCCCTTCCAGCACTGGTGCAGCTGAGGTAAGGGAACACATGTTCCCATATCTTGAGGAGGCTTCTGTGACTGCCTCCCCTCCTCTCCCCTCCCCACCTCATGGGCACAGCTGCACCAGCACCGGAAAACTGGATAGGATTTGGCCCTCAGTTAGCCTCATGGAGGAGTCGGCCCTGCAGCCACTGAACATGGAAGTTCTGGTGCTCCACATTCCAGGGCTGACTCAGTTCTGAAATTAGGAAGAAAGCAGCATGCACCCGGTATTCTGATTTTCTCAGCTCAAAATAATGTTTTATTTGACTGAGTTGCGGTGTTTGAGGGAAATAGGAAAAAGAAACTTGAAATATCAGCCCACCAGGCCGCGATAAAAATGTTTTACATTGACGCCGCAGGTAAGCAAGCTATACCTGCAGCTTTGACTGTACTTAGCTGGGTCGGTGCTCAGTGCCAAACCCCACCAAACTCTGTAAACTCAAGTTTAATTTGCCACTTTGTGGAGTGGAAGGTAGTTGAAGTCTTCCAGTGCTAGATAACCACTAAAACATGCAACCCTTTTTAAAAGTCCCATTGATTTCAGAAAGGTTTCATAGGATGTCCTATGTCGACTTGAAGGAGTGTTGCCACCTTTTTTCACAGCCACTTGATGCACAGTCAGGTAGTCCTGTAATGTTTATCTCCAAGCTGTGAACAGTTTCCCCAGCCCATTTCTACATAGCAAACCACTGTGAAAGGCATAAGAATTAGCCAGGCTAGACTTTTTTTCCCCTTGGTCAACTGGCAACCTGTCAAGGAAAGAAAGCAAAGGCTCGGCTGGAATTAGAAGTTAGCTGTTTATTGGAGTGCTTTGGACAGCATTCCTTGATGGTATGGGAAGGCTGACAACTTAATGAACAGTTCACAAGACATATATAGGGTCTTGTGATGACAGCTGGGTTGGTATACACAGAAAACAGATAAAGCCCATACACAAGAGTGATAAAATAGATATGGAGCAGGATATATCCATTAAAGAACTATTCATGCGCAGACTCTGGCCATGTCCTGCCCTCCTGACCCTAGTAGTGTCCTCTGAAGTTTAGTAACTGATATCAGAGGTTCAGGGCCCAATCCTATCCAACTTTCCAGCACCGGTGCAGCCACAATGCAGCCCGGAGGTAAGGGAACAAATGTTCCCTTATCTTGAGGAGGCCTCTGAGACTGCCTCTCCACCAAAGGATCCAGTGCACATCCCACTGACACCATTGCAAAACTGAATGGGAACACATCCCACTGACACCATTGGAAAACTGAATAGGATTGGGCCCTCACTAGCTGGCCTAGCAGCTTTTGAATCTTGTGATACACAGATGGATATGGATTCCAATATGGATTCCAAGTTGCCAATATGGATCCTGATTTTCCTGAGAAATAAACCTTATTTCCCCCACAAACCTTAGAAGTAAGTCCCACTAGTTCAGAACAATTTTCCAAGTAAATATGCCCAGGATTCCGGCCTTCAGCATGTGATCGAAATCGAACTAAATGGAATTTTGCTTCCAAGTGAGCAGAATCAATTCAAACAGGACTCAAGGCAGAAATGGGAGAGGTTTGATGGGGGGATCAGATAGCAAACCCCATGTGACAATGAAGCACTCCTGCCATTAAGAATAACATAAGGCAGAGGTTCCCAAACATTTTCAACTGGCACCTCCCTTGACCTACTGGGCCATTGGCTATGGCTCCCCATTAGTGCTACAATCCTATTGCATAGGGCAGTGGCAAGGGGGGGGGTTCATGAGGATTCCACGGCTCCCCTGTCTGGTTTCTGAGGCTTCCTAGGGAGCCACGGCTCACAGTTTCGGAATCACTGCCATAAGGGAACCTGCAATTTGATTTTGCTAAAGGGTTTATTGTAATCCTGATAAATTATAGCAGCGCAAAAGGCAATTGCCTAGCTGCAAAGAATCGGACGCAAGAGCAATTTGGTCCGATTAATCTTTCTCCAGAGGAGTAACTAGGGTGGAGCCTGAGGATCACCTGCCCCAGGTGCCATGCGGATGGGGGGCCTGCAACATGCAAGACAGTCACTTCCAGGATCTCCCTGGAGGAGGAGGTGCTGACGGCTTTGTGCTCCCATTCCTTCTCCTGTGGAGGCTCCCTGAAGGGAGCTGATGTCACGAGACATCTTGATGTCACTGCCCCAGGCGCCAGGGCTTCTAGTTATGCCTCTTTTTTCTCTCTCGCCACACCGATTCTTCGATTTAAGCTGTCTCCCATCTCACCCATACATCTCCTTCATTTCTCAGCCGCAGCTCCCGACAATAGCATCTCATTCTCTTGTCTCTCCCTCAGCCTTGTCACGCTTATCCTTAATGTACGTGTGTATGTGTGTGTATCTATCTGAGCGGCGCATGCCATTGTGGTGCCAGCCACGTGTCCAGGTCATTAAAGAGTTTTTGGAAAAAAAGAAAATCACCATCAATGCCCCTGAGATGGGCCAAGCCCAAGAATGAGCTTCTGCAAATGCAACATGATTAATCTCTGGGATTCATGGAAATCTGACATGCATGAGTTGCAGCAGCAGACCCGCCGCCTCTCCTATTTCGCCATGAAGCGGCTTTTGCATAATGAGCCACAAAATGTCCTCTGCGCTCTAATCAGCCTTGACGGCTTCCCTGGACTCCCCAATACTTTTATTTATTGGCATCCTTTTATTCCATCACTAATAAATTCGGAGCAGGGAGGAAGGAGGGGGGCGCGGGGATCTTGCCGGCTGTTGGCAGACGGGGGGGCCAGGTGAGGAAGGCAGAGAGGGTTCAAGAATGAATGGCAGTTAGGCAGCCTGAAGGTGCATGTGTGATCCTGATCCCAAGGGACACCATTGCTGCCCCCCCCAAATAATGGGGTGAATAGAGATTCCACTGCCAAGCTCCAAGGACAATTCCTTTAACTTAATTCTGGTTTCATTGTGCAGTTGTCCTTTCACCAAGGATGCCATCCTGCACGCACCCAAACTGGGAGCGGTGGCATAGCTAGAGGGGGTGTCAAGCACTAAGTTTTGCAGGGAGCAGCATGGAAATGGCCCCTCCACTTAGGAGTCAGGAATTGGCCTCCGTTTTGCTCCCCCCCCATGGCTTCAAAGGGAGGTGGAAGGGCCGCTTGGATGCCTTGGGGAGGCTCCCTGCAAAACTTAGTGCTTTGCACCCCCTCTAGCTACGCCACTGCTTGGGAGTTAGTCTCGCACTGGCGTTACTCCCGAGTAACTACCGCTCGGAGTTGCTCCATCCCGGGTACACCAATACAGGGCTCAAGAGCCCAAGCCTAGGCATGTCTACTCAGAAGCAAGTCCCATTAGAGTCCATGGGGCTGATTCCCAGCTAAGTGTAGGCTTGCAGCCCAAGTCTCTGATCGCACCACCAGGGCAGACAATGCAGCTCAATTGTGGCTTCCTTGGAAGGCGGTCACACCGGGTTGCATGAGGGTTAGAGCCCAATCCTATGCCTGTCTACTCAGAAGTAAGTCCCATTATAGTCAGTGGGGCTTACTCCCAGATAGTGTGGATAGGATTGCAGCCTCAGAGCCCAATCCTATGCATGTCTACTGAGAAGTGAGTCCCATTATAGTCAATGGGGCTTACTCCCAGGTAAGTGTAAACACACCTTCCTGGGAGTAAGCCCCACTGAATGTCATGGGACCTACTTCTGAGTAGACAGGCATAGGATTGGGCTGTTACTCCCAAGTAAGTGTGTCTAAGAGAAGCACCTCCAACTCATCTCTGTCTTCCCCCCCTTCTCCTCCTCGCCCCCTGCGGCACTGACTCCGCGCACTCAGCAGCGCCCCTGGCGCCCTCCCCCAGGCGATCCCTCCTCCCCACCCCAGGCCGTCCCCATCAGGGGGTGGGTGGGGTGGGGGGCTCCCTCCCTGCCTCCCTTCTCCCTCCAGGCATTGGCAGGGCTGCCTGTCAATCAGCCTGCCCCCCCAGCCCCGCGCCTCCCCCAGCGCCACCATCGGGAGCCCGGGCGGCGGAGGAGGCGGACGGTGCTCCGGAGAGGGAGAGATGCTGGCGGAGGAGGAGATGCAGGCGGCCGAGGAGGGCCCCAGCGCGGCCAAGATCTACAAGCAGCAGCGCAGCCCCTACAGCGTCCTCAAGACCTTCCCCAGCAGCCGGAGACCGGCGCTGAGCAGGCGCTACGAGAGACCCACCATGGTGGAGATCCCGCAGGTCAGGGCAGCGTCCGCGGCCGGGCAGCACCCGCACCAGCACCACTTCCAGCCGCTGCCCTCCTCCTCCTCCGTCGGCGAGCAGCAGCTGCCCTACCTGGCGCACAGCTCCTACCCCAGAGCCTCCCAGGGCCCCCCTGCCAGGACTCCGGCTCCGCTGCTGGGACCCCAGGCGGCTCCTGCCGCTTCCTCCTCCTCCTCCAGGTACAGCCACAGCCACCAGGGGGCGGCCAGTAGCAGCGGCGAGGGAGGCGGCAGCCTGGAGCTCAGCAAAGGTACTGGACCAACTTTTAGGGCTGCCCCCCCATGTGACGCTTCTGGGTCTCTGGTGCGCCCAAGCCTTGGTGTAAGGCTAAACTTTCTCCCCCCCCCCATGTATATTTGTTGTATGCCGTGGCTCGTTTTCCTGGTTTAAAGCAGTGCATGCGCCTCTGAGCATGTGCAGAGTGCAAGATGCCAACCCCTTAATGGGACGAGCAGAGCGCTTTTAATGCGTTCGAAGTGCTCTGCATGCATCCCGTCGAAACTTTGCAACAGTATTATAAGGCAGGCCGGTATTAATGCCTCTATTGCAGGAGTGTGTCTTGTCTGTCTTGAGGCTAAGGCTGCTACAGTTTCCTGAGAGTAAGCCCCATTAAACAAAATAGGACTTACGTCTGAGTAGACCTGGGTAGGAGTGTGCCCTAAGCGAATAGTCATGTCAAGGTGTGTTTACAGCCCAATCCTATGCATGTCTACTCGGAAGTAAGTTCCATTACGGTCAATAGGTCTTACTCCCAGGTGAGCGTGGTTAGGGTTGCAACCTTAAACTGGGGGGTTACTAGCTCGCACTCAAGTGCACTGCATTAGCCATCACGTGGAGCTGTAGTCATCCTCATGCATTTTGGACGGTGCGTCCTAGTTTAGAAATGAATTAATCACTGCTCAATTGTATGTTGGAGATCCTTTTGAGATGGGCTTTCAGGTGAGAAAGTCCTAATCGATAAGCTTGCTGTGATCTAGCCTGGCTTTTGGATGTTGGGTTTGTCCAGTTATTAAAGGCTGTGGATGCCTGAGAGTAAAACCAGAGTTGGGGTTCTCTCAATCTAAGGAAGTTCCCTGTTTGGAGGGAGAAATTTATTTGTATTCTGTCAGAAGGTGTGTTGGTGAAGTAACTCTGTAGTATGGGTTAGTCTTTCCTGTGCAAAACCACTCCAAGGTGCTATTATAAAGGGGGCTTGCAGAAGATTAAGGGTGATCTTCCTTTCCTTATATCTCTGGCTCCTGCGTACTTAAGGAGATGATATTGGGGAGTACATCTACTCTATCCCAGAACTCATTTCCAGTATCAGGGTGTAGATCTAGAACACAGTAATAGTAAGAAAAACAGCCTCTGTGCATGCATGCACAGAATATTCATCTCCTAATAACCCCAGCCTACATGTTTAAGGCTTGCAGGTATGATTTACAAGCCAGTTTCTGGGCAGGCTTGATCCCCAGCATCTCATTTTTTAGAAACTAAAGGGGAGCAAAGTAGGCTTGTATTCTGGAGAGGGGGTTTCGCTGGGAGAGCAACCTTTTGATTACCAGTGTTGGGCATGGAGAAAGGCAAGTACCTTGTAGAGAGAGTGTGGTTTCTTAGAGCATCCAGTTACTGAGGTCAGCAGCTGGACTGGCTGCTTGAGGACACCATCTGCCCAGTCCAGAGCCAAGGAGTGAGGGCAGGCAGCAACAGGACTTCCAGTCAATCCAATCCAAAGGTTAGGAGTGGACTCCTGGTCTCCATCCAGCCCTTCATTTCTTAAGAGTGGCTTTCCCACAGAACCAAGTTGCTGACCTAGTCAGCTGACCTGCATGGTGTTGCTCTTTGTTTTTGCAGTGAAGAAGGAGTAGGACACCTGGAGAAGACCCTGGTGTAGCTTTCAAACTTTTTAAAGTAACTTTATCTCCAGAGCACCTCAACCCCCTGGCAGCCATCTTTTTGGCTAGCAATTGCACCAAATTCTGATATCACCTACTTATCTGTGGCTTGGGCTCTTCCTCCATCATTGGCATACCAGTTCTAACAGGTTATCACAGATTCTGTATTAAAAACTGCAAACCAAGCAGGAAGAAGAGAAACAGCCACTGAGGCTATAAGTTTCCATATCTTCCCTTATTTCCAACTGCTTCCATGGTTTGCCATACCAAAGTGGGTGGGTGCAATGCTGAACTTCTCCTGGGAGACTTTTCCCCCCTCCCTCAAGCTTTGCAGCACTCCCTCCAGGGGTCTTTTGCCTGCCACACAATGAGAAGCATTGCCCTTAGAGGGCCACCCAAGGTAAAAAAAACTGAAGGATCAATCTCCTTTACAATTTAGAGTGTAGATAATCCCAAGGATTCTCTGCATATCCCATATAATTAAGTGAGTTTTTTCTCGACAGAATCTGCTTTGTAGCCTAGAAATGGCCTCAGTGAACTCAAGTCACATTCATGTTTACTCTGATTTGTGTCTGATCTTGTTGCTGTTTCCTGCAAGTGGTGGAAGGAGTTAATGTGGAAGGACATGGTGTACTTAGTGCATGTGTCATTCTTATCCAGTCCTTCCCCCTCCCCCTTAAAAAAAAAACAACTCTCTAGTGCATTTTTGCCAATCTTACATGCCTGGTTATTTCACACATAGGTTATTTCACATAGGTTATTTCACATAGGTTCACATGCCTGGTTATTTCACACATGTGCAAAATCTCATGTAGTTCAGAGGGTCCTTAGCTTTAGTGATGGAGCATATACTTCACATGCAAGAAGGCAGCAGGATGAGGCCTTAGCATCTCCAGTTTAAAAGGGATAACAGCTTGAAATGACTTCAAACTGATGTCTTAAGAGAGCTGTGATTTGCTGGAGCAGGTGGTTTTGTGGCAGAGATGGACCAGGGGCCCGACTCCATACATAATAGCCTCATGCATTCAATTTGTTAAACAGATTTCTTTTTCCATTGGGCGCAGATGATTTCTGCCCCCAAGGGATCCAGTTGTCACCCTCTCTGAAGGTGTCTTTCATGTCTCATCTTAACCTTTTGTCAAAGGTGGATTAGTATGCTGTAGCAAAATCTCAGAATGGTCTTGTGGTTGAGGTTCTTGCAATTCTGTTCTCTTCCGCAACCTGGTCTGTTAGAAGGGCAACAATGAGATGGGAAAGGGCAAGACGGAAGCAACCCCAGTTTTGAGAAGGCACCCCTCCATGACTCTTCTGTGCAATGTGCAGACTGTAGATATAGACTGTTCTCAGGAAACGGGCTAAAAAGGGGGCACCCCAAGGCCAGATGCACAAATATGTTTCATTCCTTCATACAGATACATTTCTTGAACCTCGGGGGTTGTTTCTTTAAAAAAAAAAAACTGAGACGAAGACAAGATCAAAATATTTTTCTCTCTGAAGATATAACCTGCTAAGATGTTAAATGCATCTTCTCTCTCTCTCTCCCCCCCCCTTCCTCCCCTTGGTGTTGGAGCTCACGTAGTTCTTGATATGCTGCCTAAATCTGGCACCAGGAAATGGGAAATTGCATCTTTAAGCAGACTACAATCAAAAATGAATTACAATAAATCCTATATAATTGCATAGGTCATTCTCTTTAATGAGATTTTATTAACCTGACTGTCAAGCTTTTGAGTCAGGCAGATATTTTATCTTCTTCAACTGATAAAAGTGTCAGCTATAAACCACCATATAAATATTCATAAATCTACACATCTGTGGCAGCCTATCAGCATCATTCTTTTGGACATTAAAAGCATTCTAATTACTTTCTGTCTAGCAGAGCTGAAAGGCTGCCTGTTATAGTATGTGCTTGGCAGGCATGATTGCTTTTGTTTGCCATCACAAATAACTGCATCCCCGCTTTATATACTGTGGGTCCAAGGAAACAGTCAGGGTTTGACCAAACACACTGAATACTGGGAGGCAACCATCTGGTTTGGACAGCACTGGGCATCTCAATTCATCTGTTCATTTTGAAGCATCCTTTTGTTTATTTATTTATTTAGGAGAAAGGAAGAGGGGACGAATGGAAGCCTGGTAGCTATGACAGTTCATGTTCTCTCTCTCTCTCTCTCACTCTCTCTCTCTCTCCTAATTTTCTCCCCTTAACAAATGCAATTGTTTGGTTTTTTTTAATGACTCCTTCCATCAAACTTGTAACATACATCAGATTGGTTCATGCAGGTTCCCCCCCCCCCTCCTTGTAGGCTACATGCGCCATGGTCAGTGGGAATGAGGCCCCCCCCCTTTGTGCGTACCCACTCCAGGGGGGAGCCGCTTCTGAGTGGTGCTGTCCCACAACACTGAAGTGAATGTGTTCCTGAAGTGGCCATGTCAGTTGGGCCAACTGCAGAGAGGTCCCCCTCCTGATAATCATCTGTTGCCCTCCTTCCCAGTTGATCAGGTTGAAAAGGCCCATGTGTGACTTGCTTGTTTCTTGTGGCTCTTTCATTCTCATACACATTGTCCAGTGGCATGGAATTGCACCATGGGGAAGTGTCTTCCACTCAGCAACAGGTGCATGTGAAAAGGTCCTGTATCTTGGGCTAATGCATGCCTTTCCCACCACATATGTGAGAGACATCACCCAGCTGTGGTCTGTATGGGTACAGAAGTGTGCTCTGGGCATTTGACCTGTCTTAGGAGGAATGCATGTAAGTCCAAGACTTGTTATCCATCACATATGAAGACTACATGCCAGGGAGCCATGCCAGGGCAGGAGGTCTGGTCTAGAGGGTAGAGCCTACGTCTGCCTGAAGATAAGATCCACAAGGTCGCCACTTCGAGGCCACCGGCACCGTGCGACCTTGATTCAGCTGACAAGCTGAAGCTGAGCAATTCCATCTGCTCTGAGTGTGGGAGGATGGAGGCCAGAATGTGAAGCCAGATTGGAATGAAACACCTTGAATGTAGTGGTTCTTGAAAGAAAGAACCTTCTTTCAAATTGTAAAAATCCCTATTTAATAAGGGATTTAAATAAAAAGCCTGCCTATGTAAACCGCTTTGAATAAAGTCTTGAATAAAGACCAAGAAAGGCGGTATATAAATACCTATTATTATTATTAATTATTCTTTTGTTACTTTAACCCAGCAGTTTCCAAACTGTGGTTCCAGGACCCACCAGTGGATTGTGACCCAATTTTTGGTCAGTCACGAAACTGACAGGGCAAATTAGGCTAGATGCATCAAGGGTTAAACAAGCTGGTATTTTGGGGGGGGGGACACTGCTGCCCAATCACCATTATAGCCACACCCCCTGGCAGTTATAAATCAGGCAGCAGCCTTTAGGTCTTATTTAAAAAGTTTGGGAACTACTGCTCTAGCCCATGGGTCTCCAAACTCTGGCCCAGTGGTCAGATGCAGCCTGCGGCCAGCCTCTTGTCCCCTGAAAGACTCTGGCCCATGGCTCTGGTCATACATGACTGGAACTGAGCTCTGGTTGCATCTGGAGGGTGTTCTAAGGGTCAGAGAGTTTGAATGAATGAGCCTATTCATTCATTTATTCACTCATCTAAGTGCCATCTCTAATTTATTTATATAAATTATTTATTTATTTATTTTTCTGGCCCTCAGCACCATGCCAGGTATTTGATGCGGCCCTCTGGCCAAAATGTTTGGATATCCCTGCTCTAGCCTATTGGTCCCAATAGCTTTTTCAAAGCATATCTACAGGATTCACCCAGTTTAATATTTATTCCCTTTCCAGGGATCCCTGACAAATTGCCAAACTACAATTCCTAGGATTTTTTATCTAGATAAGTTACACTGATGTAAAACCCATATCTTTTGTGTGCGCACTTGTGCCTTTGTGTTCCTGGGTACCCTTTGTATTAGTTTTCTTGATGACCCAGTGCTCTCACCAATGATAGGAATTTCTGTAAAAAATAATTTTGTTCTACATAACGGAACAAGGCATTGAAGCGTCAATTATTCAGATTGTTGTTCTCTGCCCTGAAAGTTCTCAGGTACCTGTGTTTAACTGTCAATCTTCCATTCCGACCCATATCAGTTACATAAACAGTTTTTCTAAACTGATAATTATCTGCATTTTTACTTTGGCATCTCAAGGGAATTCAGGTTATTTAGGGAAGAAGAGAGATTATTATATTGTTTCATTATCAAAACACCAGTGCTGTCTTTTCTGAAGTCGAATGCCCTTCAGAAGATATTTAATTGCCTGGTAAATATGATTGGGTACAGAATGTGATTGCGTTACTGGGCCAAGAGAATGAAAAGTACATGTGGGCACGAGGTGTCTGTGTAGGGGCGTTTCAGAAAGTAATGGCAAAATGGCAGCTCACCAGCTGTCTGTTGAAATTGCTGCTCCTTATTAAAACATATTTTGCTTCTTTTTTTTTTACTGTCTGCTGTCAAGAGGATACAAACATTTCAGCATCTCAGTGTTTTTCTTTAGGTAAAGTGAGAAGGAAGAATGTGCTGTATACAAAACAAGGCTCATTAACAGTACACACATTTTAGTCACTTTGGATAGTCAAATAAAATAGCTGCTGGCACCAGAAAATCATCCCTGGGGAAGAGTACAAGTAGTCATACCCAAGGAAGAGTGAGACCCTGTTTGTCAAAGTGAGCGGAAATGCATGCTGGAAGGGGGACCTTGTGACCGCTTTGTCCATTTGAGGTGTAGGATGGGTCTAGCACCCAGTTCTGGTAATTCTGCTATATTCTTCCCATGCGCAAGATGGAGAGAGAGGTAGCACCTTCCTGTCCCATCTGTCCCACTCTAGCTTGCCCACACACACATCCCTACTTATCTGTGCAACTACATGTGCATGTGATGTTTGAATAGATAGTGCATGCACAAAAATGTAAGGCATCATCTTACGGTCAATTCTTGGATTTTGAGGGAGAAACAGACTTTACATATATATGTATACATGAATGTTTCATGCCCACACTTAATTCAAACATTACACAAGTTTGGGGCCCATCCTATTCCACACCAGTCCATGGCCTGCAACATCACCAACAGTGCATGTGCTTCATGTTATGGTAGAGGGCGGGTATTTAGCTCAGGATAAGTAAGAAAATATCTTTTTTACTCCCTCCCTAGACTGCCTGGCCATCAGTTGGTCTCCTCGGACCTGTGGCAGGGAAAGTATTTGCTCTGAACCAGGCCTAGGAGTTCATAGTTCTAATAGGCACTCAGAGAGACATTCTTCTGAGTCACCACATCCCCGTTCTACCTGAAGATGAGCATGTGAGGCATGAAAGCATGCATTTTCATAATAGCATGTATACTTAACTTTGCAAATAAGTCCATGACAGTTACTAGCGTGCACAAAATGTCTTACCTGCCCACAGTGGTGTCACTAGGGGTTTACTTCACCCAGTATGGGAGGCCAGTGCATAACCCCCATGATGGACCTCCTGCCATGCAGTGGGTGGGGCCATGCCCTGAAAGATGCACATGGTGATGCACCATTGCCCTGTCCCACTGGTTTTTTTGGCTATAACTTTTGATAGAATAGAGAGATTTCAACATGGTTAGTTTCATTGTATTCTGCATGAAATTATGAATCGAATTATATGTCTCATGATGGTATTATTCAAAAATACCAAGATTTTAAAAAAATTGGCCAATAGTGGTGTCACTCCCCCCCCCCGTTCGCATCACCCAGTGCATCCCACACCCCCTAGCAATGCCACTGCCTGCCCATATAGGCCAAATATCAGTCATTTGTGACCTATTTCCAGCCTGAAGACTAGGTGAAACTAAAATCCATTTCTGTTCAGTTTACAAAAACGTGCAGGCCTGGGGGGCAGTTCTTACTTGCAGACCACAGTGGGATGTGTGTGCTGTCTCCATATCTGGACTCTGTGTATCTTGCTGCATGAGTTTCTGTCCTTACTGTCCTTACTGACTGTCCTTATTGCAGCGGTTTGTCTGTCTTTCACATCTTGTCACCAAAGTATCAGGCTGCAGGTGAGAAATTGCCTGTTTGAAAGTCATCTGCCCCCTCCTCCACTATGTGTTTTTAAAAAATCCCTGCATTTGTAAAGCTAGTGACTCAAGGAGAGTTATAGCCTAGCATATCAAATTGTCTAGGTTCACTTTCCATGTGCAGAGTTTTCTTTTGGTTGTTTCTTAAAGCACTGTTTCCCAGCCTTTAGGAGCCTGTGGACCACACTGAGAACCTGTGGTCCAATCGTCGTGGACCACATGCAACCTCCCATCCCCCTGCTAACTAGAGAACATTTAGATATTTGTTAGATTTATTATTTATGGAGAAGATTTGTGGGTTGCTGCTTTTGTGGCTGGCTGCGAGCAGTCCGTTCTCCCTCCTCTCTGGTGATCTGTGGGGGACAAGACACTGGAACTGATTGAAGGTGATTTTTTTTTCCCCTGAGACCTCTCAGACCACACCTTAGGGTCTCACAGACCACCTGTGGTCCATGGACCATGGGTTGGGAACCACTGTCTTAAAGAGATAACATCCCAGGATGGGTTGCTTTTTGTACACACTTTGATTGACTCTGTCACAGTGCATTTTCCAGTAATCGTTAGATTGATTCTAAGACCTTCTGTTTTGCACTCTTGCCTACATAGATAACTCTGTGGGCTGGTTTGTAGTTAGTGTTAGCAAGATTATACTTGTTGATTCAGGACAATGTAACAGGGCTTGCTAATATTCACAGCATCTCCTCTGGCTCTTGATATGAACAACTATATCACTTAGGGTGCAATTCAAAGTGTGCTTTGGGCCAGCTCAAGTCCCTTGCGCCGGCCCAGCAGGATCGCAAATGTGCCATAAAGCATGTTTGCACCTCCTCAAAAGTCGGCTGGGCTGGCGCAGGGACGTGCGCTGGCCTGCAAAGACTGAATCTAGCCTCCACGCTGACTCTGACTGGGAGGGTTGTGTCAGCTGAGCTTGGCCGACACAAGGGTCTGGGATGGGCGGGGAGAAGGTGGGAGGGAAACATTCTGGGATGGGGGTAGGGTGGGCGGAGGGCTGTCCTGTAGGCAGGAGGTAGGACTGGGATCCCTTATGCCGGATCCCAACCCTGTTTCCCAAACAGCGTGGAACGGTTGCAAGCTGCTCCGCTCTCCTCAAACCCATTGAGGCCTCAAACCCGAGTCTGAGGAAACCCAATGGGACTGCAATGGCTTACCCAGGGGTAAGGGGAAGAGTCTGCTTTTACCTCCGATTGAGCCACTTTGGGCCCTTATCTTGCGGTGGATATAGCACAGGTCTTCTGGCCTGCCTGTTCCAGCACAAGATAGGACTGCGCTGTTACAAATTTATGAAATAAAAAAGAATAAGGGAATCAACAGGACAATAACCGCATCACCCAAGGTTTAGCAATATCATATCAATTTGCTTTCTGCTGATTTATAAATATCAATTACTCATTACGTTTCAATTTGTGGTGTCAATATTGGATCATTCCTTTTGTTTAGGAGAAACCATAATAGCTGTTCAGGTTTCCATTCAAATGTTGTTTCCTTTGGAGTAATGGGGGAGGGGGAGGAGAGGAGCGGACAAAGGATACAAAAGAGGAACTCCTGAAAATTTAGGAGCATCCCGATTAAAACCGGCACAATAAATAGAGCCTTGGGTCTCGAATCTGATTAAAGATTAAAACGAATGAAAAACTGCTGTGTATTTGAATTACAAAGTTCCAATCAATATCTTCCTTTGATATTTTTTCAAAAGAGAAATGGAGTGAATGAATAATGAGGGAAGGCAACCTGATATTGAGGTTTTTCACTGCTATTTAAATTTCATGATTCTTTTATCGTCTCATCAGAATGTTAGCAGGGTGTCCAATGCCACCTCTGATGGCAATGGAACATGCAAGAGGGCCTCCCCAGGTGATTTCAAAGGACTGGCAGATTGCTATGGAGAGAGGCAGTACTGATGGTACCCTGCCCTGAAGCTGCTTAGGTCTTGAAAGATAACGAGGAACATTTTCAATGATACATAGAAACAAACTGGCAACCAAATAAGGGTTAAGCACCCCCTCCCCATCCAGAGGCACCTGGGGGTGCATGTCACTTGGTGTAGTGCTTGCCTACAGGAGCTTGGCATTCCAGAAGTTTGGGGTGACATAATGATGTAATCATGTCTCCCCTGACCTTCCTGGCTATCACATTCCTTTTAATGCCAAAAATCTGCCTCCTGATCGCCTCTAGACCACCTCCATTTGGCCATCTTAACATAAGAACAGCCCCACTGGATCAGGCCATAGGCCCATCTAGTCCAGCTTCCTGGATCTCACAGCGGCCCACCAAATGCCCCAGGGAGCACAGTAGATAACAAGAGACCTGCATCCTGGTGCCCTCCCTTGCATCTGACAAAGCCCATTTCTAAAATCAGGAGGTTGCACATACACATCATGGCTTGTAACCCGTAATGGATTTTTCCTCCAGAAACTTGTCCAATCCCCTTTTAAAGGCAACCAGGCCAGATGCTGTCACCACATCCTGCGGCAAGGAGTTCCACAGACCAACCACACGCTGAGTAAAGAAATATTTTCTTTTTGTCTGTCCTAACTCTCCCAACACTCAAGATCTTCAGCTTGCTCCAGGCCAGTAACTTAGTGTTCTTGCTGGCAGGCAGCAAAAACACTTGTTGGCAAGAGCGCAAGGCGGCAGGGCCCAGAGTGGGCCAAAGATTACTGAATGGAAGCTTGAGCAGCATGTCACCCCCTCCTGAGGGTGACACCCGATCTGGAGAGTGGCACCAGTCACACCCCCATTGTGATGTCACTCTCCCTATCTTCTGCTCCTTTGCTTCTGTCTGCAGCCTCTTGTGTTTCATTTTTTAGAAAATTGGGAGACTTACTTGAACCCACTTTTAACATCTAAGTTTGTCTCTCCGCTAACTGCTCCTTGTCTGCTGCTATTTTGCAGCCCTGATCTACCCACTCTCCAGAGGTATCAGCACGGGGATCAGGTATTGACTAGAGTTGCTGCAAGAGATTTTGAGACACAGACCTTGGCACTGCTCATTTGGGCAGCTGTGGTGATATGCTCTTGACCAGCTCATTATTCTTAAATGCAGCTGTTTTTAAAAAGGATTACGATAAGGAATAGTTGGACTCAATTTTTTTTAAAGTCTTGAGACGTCCCAGTGGCTTTGGATGTTCTAACATCTTGCATGAAAATCCTCATATGGTGTCTAAAGGACAACTCCTTTTTAAGTGTTTCCAACTGTGCATCCTATAGTGCCCATATTCCCATAATACTAGTGCAGGGAACACACCAAGACATCCTCTGTTTGAGGACTCCGAGGATTCCAACAAACTGCAGGATTGTTAGAAGTGAGTTGTCAATACTCTGAGACCTCAGGTTCTTGGTTATCGTGCTTACAGGATGCTGTTGTAGGAAAATGCACAGGAGCTGGGCTTAGCCTTGGTAACATGGCAACCAGTAGGTAGGCAGGCAAACCTGCTGCCCTCCCACTCAGGCACGCCAGAGTGGGCCAGTTGCTGAGTCTTCGCCCAGAGTCTGTAAACAGAGGATGTTATGAAGAAGTGCATATCTAGGAATGTGTATTGCAGTCAAGCCAGAGCCAGCAGGTTTCTTAGCAGTGCAGATTTCAGCAACCTTCAGTAATTTTCCTTAGTGTCATCATGTGTTTTGAGAATGAATAAAAGTCTGAGGAAGCTAGCCGGGAGGGCGGACTTCTCTCTCGATCTCATACCGTCCTACTTCCGGCTTAGCTCTCCCTGCATCAACTCTCTGAATGTCTGCTGTGTCTCTCATTGCTCTGACTTCTTGCTGCTCGAGTTCTAACTTTCAAACCCTCAGAATGCTTCTGCTTTTAGCACTCTCACTCAGGCACCAAGGTTCTAAACCCTGGGTGCTTCCCAAGTAGCGTTGTGTTACAACATGCTGTAGCTCCTGATTTATCATCAAAATAGAGACAATTTGAAAAATACATGGCAAAATGCGACATTCCAGCAGGGTCAACCCCTCCATGAAGCCAGCTGAAGTGGCCATCTCAGGCAACAGGTTGGTGGGGGGGGGTGCCCATTCCTGTCTAGCTACATGTCTCCACTGCTTCTCTTTCTATTCCCTAGACTGGAAACGGAAGAGGGGAACAGAGAAGGAATAGGGAGGAGAGGAAAGTGTAGAGCTAGAACACTGGAGGATGGGGGGAATAGAGGCTGCCATGTCATCAGGTAAGGGGGGCAAGTACTTGGCATGCTACCTCAGGTGTCAGGAGGTCTTGGGCCAGCCCTGGTTCCAGTTTGGTTTCAAACTTACTCAAAGGATATATTAGGGCAGTGGTGACGGCTCCCTTGATCTCCCAGGCCATTGGCCGAGGCTCCCCATTAAGGCTACAATCCTATACATTACATAGGGCAGCGGGTTTTTCGCGAGGATTCTGCAGCTCCCCTGGCTGGTTTCTGCAGCTTCCTGGGGAGCATAGCTCACAGTTTGGCAACCACTGTACAGGGCAATGGTTCGCAAACTGGGGTCAGGACCCACTGGTGGGCCACGACCTGATTTTTGGTGTGTTGCCAAAGGGTGATGAAAAGATCAGATCACTAATTTCCCCAAGCCCTGAGTCTACTGAAGAATCAGATTCTGTAGCTGCTAATTACTCTGCAAAGAGTACAGCTCCTGCAGTTTGCAAGATAGCTGCTAACTGCCCTGCAAGCAGCTGAGCTCCTGCAGTTTACAAGCATGTGTAAATATAGAGAGATAGAGGTCTTTTTTCTGGTTATTATTACTCATAAATAAATAATTACATTAAATATTAGTTCTTTCTAGATCTTTTTTTAAAAGTCTGGTAAAGCTAGGTGTGTCTCGACAGAGTGTCGTTTTAAAAAGTGGGTCCTGGTACTAAAACGTTTGGGAACCACTGTACTAGGGTAATCATATGGCTCACCTCCTGGCATGAACACTTCTCACTAAAAAACTACCATTTGATGGAGAGAGCCCTGTATATTTTTCAGCAGCTGCCTGGAGCCCCAGATACCCAGAAGCATCTTTGATAGCAGTCTGCCACAACCACACCACATCTCTTAGGATCCTCATATCAGGCGTCTTCTCTTCCAAAGAGGTCACTGTTGTGCTGTTAGCACCAGGAAGGAAGGAATTAAAATGCCATTTCTGAGGGTAGAATTACACCATCTAGGTAAAATGAGGAAGCTGGGAGATATACCACCAAATGCTTGTTCACTTCTTCACAACATCAATGCCACTTATCTTTGATGTTGCATTGTATGTTTTATCTGCCTGCTTTAGCCAATGAAGTGGAAGAGGAGCAGAGAAATGCCCAGAATGGGGACACCAACGGATGGGGAAGTTTTGGTACACGTTGCTTGGGGAGGGACCAGCTCGACATGGGAGCTTTGCTTTTGGTGGTGTCTCATGTCTAGTTCTGCCTTTAAAACCCAGGACTGCCTTTTATCTGTTTCTCCATCAGTATTTTTTTTCTTTTAAATAAGAGGTATCAATGTTTTGATTATTGTCTCATGAAATTGTAACAACTGCACTGCTGAAGAATGGGCAGGCTTCATCCAATTTCTCATCAGGGTGCGAAACAGGAGACACTTGTCTCAAATTGCCTGGCATGTAGCAATTCAAAAAAAAATTAGGGATTTTTAAATTTGCAATTAAACCTTCTCCACCTTCAAATCCTGATCCCTCTGAACAGGCACTTGAGTACATCATGGCTACCATCACTGCACACTGATTAGTCGGCAAGATGGAGACATAAAATATAGGGATAGTTCAAGCAGGGGTTTCATACATTTCAGGCCATGCAATCAGGCACTGCAAATATTTGGACTTCTGTGTTGGTCACATCCATGTCCTGTTTTTCCCTTCAGGGTGGCAGATGTAATCATAACTTCTGTGATCCTGACACAACCCTGTGTGCAGTTGGAGCGTCAGGCTGGGAGGCTTCTTAAGGGACTGGCAAATGGTCTAAAGCAGAGGTGTCAAACTTGTTTCGTACAGCAGGCTGAATAGCATTCATGGCACCTGCTGCGTGATGTCATTAAGCAGAAAATGATGTCACTAAGCAGGAAGTGATGTGCATAAAATGTACAACGAGAGGCAATTACTAGAAATAAGCATTTTTTTTTTTCACTTAGGAACTCATTAGCTGCAAATGACAGAAAAGGAAATACACAAATCTTGATCATATCTTCAAAAAGATTGCCAAAAGGGTGGCTTGTGTGACAATTGGGCTTTTCCAGCGCCACCCATTTGGCAGTGCCACTTCTGTGGGGGCCAGGAGGCCTTGTGCAACCTCTGGAGGGCCAGGCATGGCCCCCAGGTAAGTAATTGCAGTGCTGAGCGCTGCCCCTGCCCCCAGATTTTTTTATCCTTGGAATTTGGTATCCGCGGCAAGTCTTAGAATGAATTCCCACAGATACGGAGGGCCAACTGTAAATAAAAGACCAGGGGCATGGTACGGTTAATGTGCTCTGGTGTTACGTTTGGTTTTTCATGCCAGCCAGTGTCACGCTTTCTCATGTGTGCCCACCCAGTTAGCTCTGTGACTAGCAGGTGACTCTGGGTTTCTGTGATCCATCTCTTCTTCCATTTCAGAAAGCCGTATGATTCTGGATGCCTTTGCCCAACAGTGCAGCCGGGTTCTTAGTCTTTTAAACTGCGGTGGAAAACTTCTGGACAACAACCATCGCTCTCAATCACTGGCTTCCTGTGTAAAACAAGAAGGCACGAGCTTTAATGAGAGACCAGAGCAGTGCCAGCTTGGGAAAATGGTCCATAGTCAGACGTCAGACAACTTAGACCTCGAGTTGCAGTACATGCACAAGAAGCAGCAGACTTCTGCTTTCCTGAGGGTCTTTACTGATTCTCTTCAAAACTATTTGCTTTCTGGAAGCTTTCCCTCTCAGAACACTTCCTCCTTGAGTGATTTTGGCCATTTGGCCGAGGTAGATCCACTGTCCACCTCCCCAGCGCACACTTTAGGTGGATGGACGTCCCCAGCAACTTCTGAGTCCCACGGCCACCCATCATCTTCTACGCTTCCAGAAGAGGAAGAGGAAGCAGAGGAAGGCTATTGTCCTCGTTGCCAAGAACTGGAACATGAGGTAATTTCGTTGCAACAAGAGAACGAGGAACTCCGAAGAAAGCTGGAGAGCATTCCAGGTAATTTAACAAAATCATTTTTGAGACATTAGCATTTTATAAATACAGGCGTTCCCCCATATCCGCAGGGAATGTGTCCCCCCTTCCACAGATACAGAAACTGTGGATAAATGGGGACCCTATACAGAGAAGTACAGTACTTCTCCGTGACTCCCCCATTCCCATTACCTTTATTTAACTTCTTTACCCCTGTGCCAAGCAAATCTGGTTCGTTTACTGAAACCTAAAATGGGAACATGAAAGGCAGACCATCTGCATGCTAGAGGAAGAAACATTAATAGGATGCAGGAATTGTCCTCCTTCCTGTTAATGTTCTGACTGTCCCCCTAGCATGCAGGCTGCCTGCCTGCCTTTCGTAGTCCTGTTTTTGAGCTCAGTAAAAGGAAGACACAGACTTGCTTGGTGCCAGAGTAAAGAAGCTAAACAATGGTAGTGGCAGTGGGGCATAGCTGATAACTGCGAATAACTGGATCTGTTGATATGGGGAGGTACATGCCTGTATGCAATAATATCTCTGATAATGCAGTTTCCTTTAGCAGTGTTTCTGTACAGCTTGAGTTGACTGACAGCTATTACAGCCAGTAGGAGTGGCACATTCTGACCAGTTTCAGCAACAGATCCCCGACATTATTGCAATGAATTCCGACAACAATGCAATAAAATAATACAATAAGTTAGTGCATTGGATCCAACTCAAGACATAACATCTATAAGCTCAATTGACATGAGTTAGGTCTACATATATACAAGTGAACAGTTCATATACTTTATGAACTGAGACTGTGGGCGTGTAATGTATTGAGAATCTGCTGTTTAGTCTATTGCACCATCGGAAACATACAACCCTGATAGGTATACTGGTAGTATATTCTATGGCTGGATCTGCAAACACTTGTTTCTAACACAATTCCCTACCACAGGGCAGCCTATACAACACTATAAAGGTGTGTTGGTGAAATCTGATTCCAGTCGTGGGCAGCAGAAGGGCCCAGAACTTAGTTGCTGCTACTGAGCATGCTCCATTGCACTTGCACATGCTCAGGAGCATTAAATATGCAAACCTGTCAAGTGTATGTAGAAAGTTGCTATATGAACCAGTTTGAAGCTAAGTGCTTTGCATTAGTTGAGAGTTTTAACAGGTCTTTTTTTCCTTTCCCTGCCCGCATCTGTTTATATTTTATTTGAATTATTATCCTGTCTTTTTTTGTGAATGAGGTATGTTTAATTCTGCAGCAGTCCTGCAAGGCTTTGATTGAAGGCCAGCGCAAAGCCGGCAAAGGAGGACAGAAGAATCTCTTCTACAGATTTATTCCCGTTTATGAAATTATTTTTAAGCTGGCTGTTATGTGAATTGTTTGTTAATAACCAGCAGCATCTGTACAATAACTTCTACTGTCTCTTACACAGTGCCCTGCCAGACTGTTTTAGATTACCTGAAGACTGTTCTCCAGCATCATAACCAGCTTCTGGTTCCTCAGCCAGTGGACCAGCCAGCAGAGGTAGTATACTGCGGTGATAAGTAATGCCTTCATGCTTGACACATCAGCAAATACTTATGTACAGGGACATAAATAAGTATGTGCTGGAACAATATTTCTGTTGGTAAAATATTTCGCTATTAGTTACTTAATCCTGTGCATAAGCCTTGAGGTCACACATCCTCACTCCTTGGGCATATAAACTTTAACACCAGCTGGAGTTTGTGTGCAGAAATGTTTAGGCACTTAACCTCAGTCAAACAATCTGTCTGCTGCTGGATACTAGGTAGACAAGTCCTGTGAGTGAGGCGTACTGGTGAAGACACAGGCCCCAGTTCATGCCACACATTATACATAGTAGTGGGGGAAGTTGTGCAAGCCCGTTTCAACTTCTGCTCCTGTTTTTTGTGCGTACTAAGCAGTTCATGTTGCACTCAACTATAATCTAGAGCAGGATAGTCCAAACCGCGGACTGCATCCGGCACAAAGGAAAAGCTGTTCAGGTGCAGCACTTTCTGTTCTGCGCTGTAGCCTGCTGTCTTTCAAGCCAATCTGCTCAGAAACTCAGCAGCTCTTTTGCCTGGAAATTGTGGTGCTTAGCCTGCTGGGATGATGGCTGAAGCAGCCGAAGCAGCTGCCAGGCACAAGTTTCTGTGAAGAATCAAAATTATGCAGGGGATGGACAGAGTGGATAGGGAGATGCTCTTTACACTCTCACATAACACCAGAACCAGGGGACATCCACTAAAATTGAGTGTTGGGAGAGTTAGAACAGACAAGAGAAAATATTTCTTTACTCAGCGTGTGGTTGGTTTGTGGAACTCCTTGCCACAGCATGTGGTGATGGCGACTGGCCTGGACACCTTTAAAAGGGAATTGGACAAGTTTCTGGAGGAAAAATCCGTTACGGGGTACAAGCCATGATGTGTATGCGCAACCTCCTGATTTTAGAAATGGGTTATGTCAGAATGCCAGATGCAAGGGAGGGCACCAGGATGCAGGTCTCTTGTTATCTGGTGTGCTCCTTGGGGCATTTGGTGGGCCGCTGTGAGATACAGGAAGCTGGACTAGATGGGCCTATGGCCTGATCCAGTGGGGCTGTTCTTATGTTGTTTTCTTATGTTAAGGTCAGCACAAAAGATAGGAGGCTATGGCATGGAATGGAAAGCGCCACGTCCAGATAGCTTTTGTGTTATGCAGTGGGCCAAGGTTTGGAGACCACTGGTCTAGAGCAGCAATTTTCAATCACTGTGCTGCAGCACATTGGTGTGCCACAAATGGTCCGCCGGTGTACCACGGGAGTTTAGGAGAGCATCATTTATTAATAGGGCCATTGGGGGTTGTGAGTTCCCTGCTGACAGTGTGGTGCACTTTCTCAGTGGTCAAAAAACTGAAGGTGTGCTTTGACAATCTTAGAACCTTATCAGTGCGCCTTGAGATGAAAAAGGTTGAAAACATCTGTTAGCGTCACTTCTACTTAGGATAAGCTAGTCATGTGCTTCTTCCTGGGGTATAGTGAATTTTCACTCTCGCAATGGAGTGGTCCATTTCTTTCTAAGGGCATGTCCCAAGTAGTTTTAATAGTAATCCCCTCTTCCTTGGGAATTGTAGTAAGGAAGGCACATAGAGAACTGAATCAAGGAATACTCTGTACCTTACAATAGTATAGAAGAAATACAGGTGTATAGTCTAGTTACAGCCTTCATGTAACAGGAGAGGAGGAACCAATTTGAATATTGCCTGATTTTACATGTCTCCATGTGTGGGGCCCTGACCCTGTTTGTTGGAGGGTTTTTAATTCTGTTTTGTAAGTCTCTATCTGTCTCTATAGATAACAACCTGTGCTAGTACAGAGATTACAATGTTCTTTATCCAAATATTTGCTTCATTGCCTGAGATTGTGCCAAAATCCAGCATACTTTTTACAAGAGATTATTGTATCCCAAAATGAGTTATTGGCACAAAGAGGTGCCATTGTCTCTCAAGTGCAGCAGAGCAAATGGTAATTGGATCACTGTGTGCACATTTAATAATAATGGAGAGGTAGGTTATTAAAAGGGGGTGGGGATTCCAGTGTGGTCCTTGTAATTAAGTCAGGTTTAATATCTTCTCCCCAAGAAAAAAACGAAATGAGATCGTAACAGCCCCTGCCCCCTCCAGCCATATGGACCTGTGTTTAGATTACAATTAAAGACTTACATGTCCATTGGCTAAATTGCTTAAATTCTGTGCTGACCTTGAAAATAGGTTGCCACTTATTAATTTCTAGAAGTGTTGTTTCATTCTCCACTTCCACCCCCCAGCAGTAAGCTAACTGGGAGAGCCTTTACAATATAAGTCTGCAATCTTATGCTCATGTTTACCGAAGAGGAATTTTCCTTGAACTTTCTTCTGAGTAAGCATGCAGAGGAATAGCCTACATATTTCTTTTGGAAAGGGGAGCATTGGAGGCAGTAGTGTTACCTTTACAAGTATTTAGGCTGAGCAGCTATTCAGGGGGGTGGGGGGTGCATAACAGATCCATAACAACATAATTCTGGTTTTCTCGATTCCAAAGCCAAAACCGCAGTGCTACCTGTTTTCTTGTGTCCACACTGCATAGAGTCAAGCTTGACAAACTAGTTTCAGCCTCCTAGAAGGTTCCAAGTGCTTAGAACAACTAAAGGTCCAATCCTAAAGGCCCACAGCGCTGGCACTGAGCTCCAACACCATGCTGGGTGTCATAAACGTGCTGTAAAGCACGTTTATGGCACTCTCAGAGTAGGGAATGCCGGGCCAGCACCTGAAGGAAGGTAAGTGCTCCGGGCAGCAGTATGGGCTTTCAGAGCAGGGGGAGGGTGGGACGAGGGGAGTAAGTGACCCAGGAGGAAGGTGGGACCGGCAGAGCCCTGCTCCACCAGATCCTCTCCTCTGTGTCAGGCTGACTTGAGAAGGGACAAAAGTTCCCTTCCCCCAAGGAGACCTCTGTCAGCTTCCCAGTGTTTGGGCTAAAGCAGTCGCCATTGTGGTGCCACTGTTCTTCCAGGCGTCAAGGAGTATAGGATTGAGCTGCCCGACCCCTCCAGTGTTTGTTTCCCTTTGACAAGAGCACAGTCAAGTCAGAGCTTAAAGAGGAATCTATTTCTGTACAGCAACATGGTTCACTGCAATATGAGGGACCCTGAATCCATAACTTTGCAAGAATACAAAGAATTGCCATAATGAGTTTTGGGAGGGGGCAGGATTAGGGTAGTTTGGGACCAGGCATTTGTATAGCATGCAGAGCCAGGATGGTGTAGTCAAGTGGTTCAGGAGTTAGACTTTGAGGAGTCAGGTTCAAATCCCCTCTCAGCCATGAAGCTTCCTGGGTGACCTTGGGCTAGTCACACTCTTAACCTAACCTGACTCGGGGCCAAATCCTATCCAACTTTCCAGCCCTGGTGTAGCCATGTCAATGCAATATGCATTGGACCCTGCAGTGTGAGAGTAGTTAATGGAGGCCTCCACAAGGTAAGGGAACATTTGTTCCCTTGCTTCTGGGCTGCATTGCAGCTGCACCAGTGCTGGAAAGCTGGATAGGATTAGGCTCTCACAGGGTGATTGTGAGGACGAAAGGGCAAGGAACCATGTACACTACCCCGAGGCTTTCAGCATGCACAGAACTTCTTTCTCAATCCACCCCACCCATTTTCTCTCCTCAGACATCCACCAGCAAAATGGCTGGTGGATGTCTGAGGAAGACCCAAAGGTGTTTGGGCAGCCTACCCAGGGGGTAAGCAAACAATATTTTTACTGACCTCCTGATGATTCTCTGATCGCCTCCCCCCCCCCCACACCTTTGGATGAACATATGGTCCGCCACCGTGGCTGCATCAGTACCAATAGTGGTGGACAGGATTGGGAGGTTAGTATTGCAGATCAGTCCACCACTTCACCAGTGAAACTGCCATATGGATCACTACTGTGTAAGAACCCCAGCCTTGTGTGTACAAATGGGACATTTTTAGGAATGTTTACTAAGTTCTGGTTTTTAAGACCATATTGTTTTATTTATAAAGCACTCTCACTTCACATAGTGCTTTACAGAATTTGTTGTTGTTGGCAACCTTCAGTCTCGAAAGACTATGGTATCGCGCTCTGAAAGGTGGTTCTGGAACAGTGTCTAGTGTGTGAAAAGGCCGATTCGGGAGTGACAATCCCTTCCACACTGGGAGCAAGTGCAGTCTGTCCCTGGTCTGTCTCCCTGGCTATGGGCCTTCCTTCTACAGAATAGCATACGCTAAAAACCAAAAGATGGGTCCCTGCTCCTGAGGAATTTACAATCTAAATTTCACCTCTGAAGAAGAGGAAGGGAGCGGCATATATAACAGGAAATCCAGTTACACAATGAGCCAGCTTGGATAAAACCGGACACCTGGTGTGTGAGGAGAGGGTGTGCGCCACCCACCAGGGATAACACATAGTCACATGGGGGGAGTAGACCATCCAAACTGCTCAAATAATGCAAAATTAAACCTAATAGCTATGCAATGAAAGGCACTTTATACATGCTTGTCGCCTATGTGATCATGCAGGGGCAAAACAATGCTCCAAGTTTGGAGGAGAAGGGTGGCCCAGTTAGACATCATCTGAACCAGCTCATAAGTGAAGCTTAATTTCAAGGAGAATGACTGAATCTGGAATTTCTCTGCTGGTGTCAGGCTGAGCAGTTAAGCCAGGAGAGTTCATGGTAGGGGTTGTCATTAGCAGCTGTGTTGGAATTTGTGCAAAGCAGCCGTCATTTTGCATCACGCCAAGTTCATTAATCACTATGCTGCCTTGGAAACTCACAGTTTTAACTTTGTTTGCTGTAGAGTTTTTCTCTGCCACATAACTGCTGTCAGGTTCTAGGCGTGTTAAACCAAATGTAATATGTTAATTATATAAATAGATTTTCTTTTTTAAAAGTGACTTCTGAAGGAGCTATCCGTCAGCTGCCATGAAAAGTCCTGTTTGATCACACTCTTCAAAAGATACTTTTGCACATTTTAATAGATGAAGGGAGAAGATTATATTTAAATTGCTTTCCCAATCACTGGATCTTGACACTTTTTTAACCTACCTGCGAAAGTATGTTATAAATAGCTTCTTTCTCTCTAAAGGTGTTCATTATACCTCACTGGTTCTTGTTATAGAAAATGCAAATGTAATATTTTTAAACGCATGTTCTCAATATGAGCAATGCCGTGTTCCCGTCAGTGTGTCTCACTGTCAGCAATTCACAGTTGCCTAATGTTTTATTGTACTTTATTTATTAGGCAACTGACATCATCTTCTTGGCCCATCTTTAGCCTTCTGTAATAATGAGAAGCCCGTTATTCACCTTTTCAGGGGAGCAAGCAGTTGCTGAACAATTACCCCGTCTACATCACTAGCAAACAGTGGGATGAGGCTGTAAACTCCTCCAAGAAAGACGGTCGGCGGCTCCTTCGGTACCTCATCAGATTTGTCTTCACAACCGATGAGCTTAAGTACTCGTGCGGCCTTGGAAAAAGGAAAAGGTCAGTGCAGTCAGGAGACACTGGTCCTGAAAGACGTCCTCTGGATCCAGTAAAAGTAACATGTCTCAGAGGTACTGCATCTTTTAACTCAGTGTCCACCATATGCAATCTCATTTCACCACATTGACGCTGCCTTAACAAAAATATTTGGCTTCTTGCAATGTAGAGGGAAGTGGGGGGCTTCCTGTAAAATTAGGGATCAAATGGAGTTGATTAATCACCTGCCTTCTAATCAATTTAGTCAGTGATTTTCAAATGGTGTCCTACAGAACCCTGGAGTTTTTTCGAAGGTTCTCAGGGCTTTCTCAGTGAGAAGATAAGTAATGGTGGACAAGCTTACCCGAAAGTCAGCTGGCCCACTATCATTACTGATTTTCTCCTCAAGGGGAGAATGTTCAAGAGTGCATTTTCAGAAAGCTGGGTGATGGTGAGCCTCAACAGGCCTGGACAGTGATTCCAGTGGACTAACTGTGCCCAAATCATGTTCCAGAATTTACTATAGCTTACTTAAGGGTTCCTTGGCAGACAAGCCAACAAGGAATGTGGCCATTAAGACTTTTGGAAGTTATTGATATAATCAGTTATACATTAATCAAGTATGCATATAACCTCAAAATACATGGATCAAATGGAGTTTGGGAGGAGGTGGCATTAGCAGTGAGTTTAAGGGAAGTGGCACAAATTCAAGGTGGAATCTGCTGAATCTGCCATCTTCTTGGACCCCTTGCAATCTGCCATTGATGCAAATTGCGTCAGCTAGCCTCATGGATAGGCTTGCCCTGGTTTAAATAGAGGTTGTAAGGTATGTTAAGGTATGTAATACATCAAATTATTTCAGGAAGGCAGAAGTTAGGTGCTCCTCTTCTTTCCCTTCTCTTTACAATATCCAGAAGTAATGCAGTGATACATAAATACATTGAAGCTTTAAAGAAGGGAAAGGAGATGTCTACTTATACTAAGTACACTGGCCCCAATCCAGCTCTTGGAGCATGGCACTGCTTGCAAATACATGATTCTAGAAAGCGATGGGCATCCTGAAAAAGAGGAATCCAACCAATTCAGTGGGGATGCTGAATAAATGGTCTGTTGTGCATCTGCGTTTGGCTGCAACCTGTCACATGAGGTCATGTGTGGAATTTTCCACTTCATGTTGCTGATCAAAAAGTTTCAAATTTTGGAGCATTTCAGATTTTTGGATAAAGGATACTGAACCTGTATTAAAATGTGAAAGTGGACTGTGGAAGTCTGCTTCTTTATACAGATCACTCATGCTGGACAGAGGCAATTATTAAGCCTCAGTGGCAACTGATACTGGTGTGCTTGTCATGAAATCAAATACAATAAATAAACTTTCAAATACAAACTTTATAAAATGCATACAGGCATCCTTGTTCAGGATATGCAAATATTAACTGGGAGAACTGGCCAATAATTCATTTTTCTTTAATGTGATGTAAGCATCCTTTTACAAGACACTGTTTGAGTCAATGTTTGGGATGGTTGGGCTGTTTGTCTTCCCATTGTTACTGACTATACAATATTTTTGGAGGGTTTGTTATGGTGGAGCTTTCCCCCCCCCTTTTTTTTTTTACTAATGCAGCCCATGCCTCTCACCATTTATAATACTTTTAAAAGATTAAAATGCAACCAACGCATCAAGCTGAATTCTGCACATTTTGGCCTTAATAAATCTGCTCTGAGAAGTCTAAAAGAGGTTGGATGCTGGAGGGGTGGGGGTCAAGCACCCAGCAAGTCACAATATGAGTTATACAGCTTGGCACTGTGTGTTCGACTACATTTAAAAAAAAATTCAAAATTATCATCAGATGTTATAGCATCACAAAATTGTTTGCTGGAGCTTAAAAGAAGTGACAGAAATGCTTTTTGTTCACTACATAGTTTGTAGTCCCTACATTATATGCACAACATCTGAAGTTAATCTGGAACTAAAGGGTTTAAGAGTTGAATGCAAGTTCAGCTAAATGCCTTTAATTTCAAATTGTCATTTATGTTCAGGCAGCTGCATAATATCTAGCTGTGCTTCTCTCGCACACACACTCTCTCTCTCAATCCAGCAAGGGTGATATGTGTGGAAAAACAGCTTTTGCTCAATGTTCTCTGTACCAGATCAATGCATGGGTGTGTAGTCTGGATACAGGTACACATCTATGCAGTGACATTACTTTTTGGATGAGAGGCAAACCATCCTCTTTTTTGGGTGGGATGTGCTACATTATGTGCAAGCATGTATGGATTGGGTCCACTGTTCCATTCCCTGGCATCCACCTAGAATATCAAAGACTAGTTGCCAGTAGGTTGCTGAGCCTAGCAGTAGAAAACCAATTGTGCATTGAAAGACATCTAAAAGAGCTTTGTTGAAATCAAGAAAGTCACTGAATAATTTCAAAAAGTTGTCTAAAAACTAAAATACGAAGAAACTTCTTTTGACTATAGAACATCTCTGAGAAGCAGAGTATCCTTAGGGCGCAATCCTAACCCCTTTCCAGCACTGGCATACTGGTGCCAATGGGACACGTGTTGCATCCTGCAGTTGGGTATCACTCACGGAGGCCTCTTCAAAGTAAGGAAATGTTTGTTCCCTTACATCAGAGCTGCTGAAAAGCACTGACATAAGGGGTTAGGATTGTTCCATTAAATACTAATAATGAGTGAACACCATAGGGCTACAGTGGTATCAATCTGCATAAAACGAGCTCTAAATTAGATATTTGGAACCAGCCATATAGAAGACTGTGATTGATAGTGGTGTGATCATCTCACTATCTAGACCCTGTGTGCTTTTGAACATTGAAATAGACAATTTTTTTGGAGTCCTATCTCGGCTTTCAGTTAAAAAGTGGATTTTTAAGCACTTTTAAAGCTGCAAACACACAAGTGTTTTCTTTGAAATGTTTAATTCAGTGGAGATATCCAGGAGATTCCCTTTGATAGGTGGTAGAGCTGTGTGTAATGTTGTAAATCTGCAGGGGTGCAGAAAAAGAGCAACATTATTTATAATTGTTTGCATTTATATTGGCTCTTTCTTCAAAGAGCTCAGGACAACAACTTTCTCCCCCCAGCCCTTTTATTGTCACAATAACCCATTGAGAGATGGTGACTAGCCAAAGATCACCCAATGAGTTGGGAGTTTGAACCTGAATCTCCCTGGTTTTAGCTCATCACTCTAACAAGGTTTCAGTGATCTGGGCATCTGGACTTACTGTTATGATCTATGACTAGAAGCACCTAGCTTCCTCAGTGATTGCAAAGCTGTACTTGAAGGTCAGTGGGCAATGCCTGCTGAAATCTCAAATGCCCTGTTGAGTTGAAAGCAGCTCTCAGTGTCCTGCCTCAGTCCAGGCCCCTCCGTTCCCCTAGCAAAGCCAGAATAAATTATGCCAAGTAGTAAGAATGACTAAATAAATGGTGCAGAATGTAAGAAATTATGCCAACGTGTTCACTTTGTGCCAGTAGCAAATTTCTAATTTTGGTGCAGGATTTTGATTGCCTGGATAGATATTTTATTTTATTTTGAAGTACCAGATATACACAGCCCTGGTCAATGAGCAGTTTGTTTCCGGTGCACAAATTTCCACACTTTTTTGTCCTTATACTCCTGCCCCTCAATCCCTGTTGTTGTTCCTTAACATTCCATACATCCCATCATGCCTTCCCCTCCAACACCACGGTTGGTAGCCCAAAACCCCAAAATATGCCAGAAACCAATATAACGCAATCCCATAAAGAAACTGGGAAGGAGCACATGATTTTAGATGATGCATTCCATGACTGCATCTTGCATGTGTTTAAAGAAAGTCTGTTTTATTAGGGTTGACGGCTTTCTTTGCAAGGCTCAATCACTGTGCCGTGGCACACTGGTGTGCCATGAGTTGTCCACGGGTGTGCCACAGGAATTTGGGAGAAGGTCATTTATTAGTAGGGCCAGTGGGGGATGTGAGCCCCCCACTGGCAGCATGGTGTGCCTTTTCAATTTCCAAAAACCTGATGTTGTGCCTTGACAATTTGTGTGCCTTGTCAGTGTGTCATGAGATGAAAAAGATTGAAAATCGTTGCTGTATAGTATAGATGAAGGGGCATATTAACACTCTCTACATGCCACTGCCCAACTACTTAAAAGTAAATTACTTGGTGTAGTTAGTGGGGCACATTTACTAAATCCATGTTTTCCCACAGAATTCATTAGGATGCACTGCACGTCCAACCCCGATTGGTGGATGCCTTCTGAAGAACAGATAAACAAGGTGTTCAGTGATGCCGTAGGACATGCTCGGCAAGGGCGCGCAGTGGGGACGTTTCTCCATAATGGCAACTCGTACTATGAAGGGATTGACCAGCTTGTTTCCCAGGATGATCTCTTCAGTAGGGGTGTCCACGATGGTTCTGGAGACTGATGGTCAAGGGGAAGAATCCATACAAATGTACGAGGCAGTGAATGAGACCATGTGTTAAACGTACTGTTTTTGATGTGACTTGAGAATCCAAAGCATGTTCAGAGTCCTGTTTCGTCCAAGGCCTCCTTGTGAAACTCCATAGTGTCTAAACAGTCCATCTCTTAGGGCTAATGATCACAAACCACAAAAGAAAAGATAGATCTGTGACAGGCATGTGCCACTTCAAATTACAGGTGGGACTTCATATGACTGAATACTCCTCTGCACCAAAAAAAAAAAAACCTATACAAAACTCCCTGTAGAAAATGAGCATTTCAGGTGAGAACCTGTCTGCCTAACATACTAGGTTTATTTGTGTAGGGAATTTTTTGTGTGTATGGTGGAGAATTCCATACTGAACCCTCACCTGCAATCTCAAGTGGTATGGTCTAAGCCCAAATTGACAATTTTCATTTGCTGACTGTGAGAATTGGGCCCAAGTTATGCAATGAAAGCTAATTTTCCATATAAAAGTATTCAAAATGTCCAAATCTGCAATCTGTTTTTTTCCCACCTGCACAAAATGTTTCACTTTATTCTGAGTTCATGTGCAATTTTAAGGTTGAACAAAGGCAGTTGCCTTATCTGAATGTCCAGATAACAACCTTATTAAAACATGGAATGTATCAAATTCAGGACGAGTTCTGCCAACTTGGAAGGTTTCCTATTGTTAATTAATACTGTGTGTTTATTTTTGTCCAAAGCCTAAATGTCTTTTGTCCTAATTTGTTTTTGTCATTTAAAAGACCAATTTCGTTGAAGTTATATAAAAATTTTGCATTGTACCTTTCAGTTTTACACATAACTGAGGATTGCACTGTTCTTGGCAATAAGACGAGCAACAGAGTTTGCCCTCCTGCTTGACAACTAATTCCTGACCGTATTTTGAACAAAGGCTGGACTGGGAAACACTGGCTTTTTTGCTGACTCAAGCTGGCGGGCCATAACACAGGAAAGGGCTTGTCTGATTGCCTTGTCTCTGTGGTGAACACCTACAGAAATGTTAGAAAAGCCCTCCCCTTCTCCATCTAAGTGAAACCCTCCTATTTGCTTGCCAGTGGGGGGAAAAAATTAAGGTATGGTTGTTACGTTGCTCCCAAAAAGAAGCAGAACTGAAATTGGTCCAGTTAATTCGATAGCCCAGATAAGTTTTTTTCTTGTAGCTGTTGACCACATTGGGGGGGGGGGTTGAGAGCATATTGCTCATCCCTACCCTCTGCTGGCATGCTCACAGGACCCCCTCCCCCCCATGATTAGTGTTTGTCTACAGCAGCAAATGCTGAACACAGGTTGAAATCCTTCCAACAATTTCCATTCTGGGCTGTCATCAAAGCCTGGCTTTGGTAGGCCATTTGAAAAGTTTGTTTTTGTGGTGGTTTTGCTTGTTATTAAATGGCTTCTGTTATTGTATGGCCCCGGCCAGAGAAGTGGAGTGAGGTTTTGCAAGAAAGGTTCTGTTCAGTGCAAGAGCAAGGCGCAATTCACACAAGCACAGTGGCAGGAGAAGTACTTCAATACAGCATGATCTTAAAACACATGTATGAGAAACTCACCATCTCTTGAGTGGGACTAGTGGATCTTTCTTTCTTTCTGAGAGGAAGGAGACTGATTGGCTGTGCAAAATCCATGCAAGATACCCTGCCAATGAGATTCTTGGATTAAGACACCTACATCAGTAGTATGGAATTATTGTGGGTGGGACGAATGGAACAAACCTTGCTTTACTTGGGACATTGTGAGAATCCCTTTTCTGAATACAGGTAATACACACTTAGATGTTGTCTCATAAATAATTTGTTTTCCACATATTTTTAAGAATAGGGCATGATCCAGCAGGAGCTAAGCATTCTTAAGTCCCTGGGATACCTGTGAGAAAGTCAAGCAGATGGTCAACTCCCATTTAATGCAACAGGACTTAAATAAGCTTAACTTTAGCTGGATCATACCCTCCACTTTTTGTGATGTTGCTTTGAGAAAAATACCATCTTGGAATTTTGATCATGTTAATCGGAGTTGTCCAGTGCCATCTGTTTCTAAAACAAATTGTTATAATCAGCAGGACACTGTCATTGCCACAAGGAGTCCCATAGAGAAGATAAATGCAACCATCCTTCATAAATTACAGCATTTCCATTCTAGCTGTTCCTGCTGTACTTAACACATACCATCAACTATCATGTTGCAAAGCTGATGCTGGTGAATGTTTCCTGTGGTGACCCCTGCTGATCTACTTGGTAAAAATTGTCAATTAGAATGCATGAGTCCACGTTTGTCCACAGTATAATCTCGCTATAGTGTATTTTTGTATAAGCAGTGTGAAAATCCAATGTTGTGTATGGCAGTAAAAAAAAAGTTCATTTGTGTTATGCACACCAGATTCACGTAAACAGACCTCACTAAAGCAATATCATTTGGGGTTTTGTTCAGGCAATAGCTCTGTTTGAAAATGAAAGGTGCCCTCGAAGTTGCTAGCTTGGCTCCATCTATATGTTCTACAGTACAGTGTGGAAATTGCTTCCGTATGCCTAAGAGTCCTAGTACCATCTGCAAAGAGGAACCAAAATGGATCAGGTCAAAGAAATGGCTCCCTTCCCTAGGAAGAAAACAGCTTAGTCACAGCATCCATGTGATCCCTCTTTAATGATGTTCTTCACCCAATTCATATGGATTCTCTTAACAGGAGTAGTTGGTGCAAATGGGACTACTCCTATGGAAGCTGCTTCCACACTGCACTGGTAACATAAGAAGCAGGTAAAAGGGCTCCTTTTGCTATTACCATAAAGGTGTGTGTTCCTCCTGCACCACTCCAGTAACGAAGAATTAGGCCACACCATCCAACTCTTTCTCATGCAGGCATTACCCCTCCTGGAAACTGGGGCTGTGGCACAGCACAGCCATGGGTTCCTGATGTTGCTAGCCTAAGTTGCAGTAGCGTGAAAGGAACACACAGTGGCAAAAATATCATCTGAAAGGAGCCTCAGGCCAAATTATACATGATGCTGGAAGCGTAATGGTGCTTCCATTTTTTTAAAAAGCAGCTGTGGGTAGAATAAATCTAGATTGGCACCAATGGCAGCTTCCCTCCTGAAGCAAGTAGTAGCTGGGGAGTATTTTTTATGGGGACCATGATGTTAGGGAAGCCCCACACCAAGGCTGTAATAAGGATTGGATCCATCTTCACCTGCCACTCTAAGACCAAAGCATGACACATTTAAGCATCCTGTGTGGTTTGGCTGCATAGTTACATGTGCTGTTGCCTCAACTATACTGCAGACATTTTTAAAGAACATCAGACCCATTCCATGAGCCCTACTTCCACCTCATATCCACTCCAGCCAATATTTTGTTCTCAGGCAGCTGAACAACATCATTAAACATTGAACAAGACATTGCAAAGTCACCAATGGGTGCAGTGCAGAATTTTTACAGAACTCCAAGATAGCAAGCCTGGGATGTGAAGTTTTGTGCTTTAAACTTAAATGACAGCTTCCAGGAGGAAAATCTCATCTTAATTACTGTTGTAAAGTTGCCATACAAACTAGGCTCATTGTCCCACACGCCAGTTCAGGGTAGGGTGAGTCTGGAACAAGCTGACCTTGTGCAAAGTCTTCCCTGTCTCTTTCTTCTACCCAAGGAGTATTTTCTCACTCAGATTATAATTTGCAAGGCCTTAAGAGGAGAGTGTAGCCCTGCAACCTCAGCGGAATAAGGAAAGACTAAGGTCCAAAGGAGACTGTGACAAAGAAGCTGATGTTTCAAGTTATTCAATTAAAAAGTTAATAGCATGAACCTGCTCTTAAAGCAGCTTTGCACATAATTCCACTACAACTACTAACTGACACTTTTTTTACTTGCCTGCCTGTCTGCCCACACCTACCTATGCAAGGACCCAATCCTATTCAACTATCCAGCGTTGATACAGCCTGAGTGCAGCCTGATGGAAACAAATGTTCCCGTTCTTTGAGTAGGCCTCTATGACGCCACTGTACCACAGGATGCAGTGCTTGTCCCATTGGCACAGCTGCACCACTGCTGGAAGGTTGGATAGGATCGGGTCCTCAGTCCTTTGTGGTCTAGGAATATACTTACTGCTTGCAGACCACGGAGGCAACTGCGAGAGGAACTAATACGTTTTAGAAGGCCTCATTCACACAAGCAGCAAATGAGGATTAAAATTGTTGTTGGGTTGTATTGCTTCAGGCTACAACTGTGAGATTGCATGGCTGAATATGTTTCCCTAAAGCAGGGGTGTGCAAACTTTCAACTTTAGGGATCCTGGACCTTTAACAATTGTATAGAAGAGGGAATTTCAGCAGGGGTAGCTTGTCATCTCCCAGAAATTTTCTCTCCTACACAAAAGCCCTAAAGTTGAAAGTTTGCCCATCCCTGCATAGAAGGAAAAACAAGTTTTATGCATATATGAGCGACCCATTTTGGGATGAGAACTAGGCTAGAACTCTTTTTTCCCTGACATAGTATCTTCTGGGTGCAGGGTTTCTGCTATAAAGGAACATGATGTTCTCCACTGATAAACAGTGACTTCCCCCCTTCATCTGCTGTGTGTGTAAACTGCTTCAAAAACAGCCGAACGATTTCACCAAATGTAGCTACAATGGACAGCACCTTATAGTCCATCTAAATATTATAGGTAGAACCAGTGGTAAGATTACCTCATTATCAAGGTCAGGATTTGCCTCCTGTTTTGGGTGCCAGAGCCTAATTTGGGCCATCTCACTGGAACCTCAAGGTTACAAGTACCTTATGAACTGTTTGTTTTAAACTCTGAATTACCTCTACTCAAGCCACCCAAGCTCTGCCCACACCAGTCTCACTTCCTCAGCATAGTTAACTGATAGGCAAGCCCTTGCATTTTAAGTCCTCCGGTATACTGCATTTTATAGAGGTAAAATTGAAATGGGCTACAGCACCACATAATTCCACTACCTTTTGGGGAAAAACACATCATTGCCTTATTCTCTCTGATCATTAAATCTTCCTCCCATTTCTGTAGCTACCTTTTCAAAGTTTGTGTATCAGTATCACACACATACCGGTGCCAACATGCCTTTGCTCTATTTTCTAAGACAAAAATATTTGTGGAGATACTGTGACCAAGAACTCATTATTCCTAATATTTTTATTGTTATGGTGTAGTTTAATTCTATTAACAGTTTGTCTTGTTTAGAATAACTAAAAGCTAGGAATAGACAAATACCTGAAGCTGTACAAAGTGAATAGTGTAATATAGACTAGTATGTTTTAGTGAGAATTTGTATAGGCTCTGTGAATTGTTTTCTGTGTGACATCAGGACACATATTTCTTTTAAGGAAGTAAACACAAAAAAAGTTTAGATGGTTTTTTAAAACAGTGATATTTTTTGATTATAAAGACACATTTGTTACTAGAATTTACTATTTCAGGTGTTAACTCTTATTTAAATATTGGGTTTTATTACCACATACCTCCAAATCCATTTGTCCTGTTGCATAACAATGCACAATAAAAAGTTAGCTTCTGCCTACAGTTTGGTGTGTATGTGCGAAAACATTACATAGTAGTATACTTCTGCAGTTAGCTATCACTCGATGGAAGGAAGCAAGTTGTAGGTAAAACGAACCTAGTAAATGGGGGCAATTCTTTTGTCTAGCCACCATAACATCCCCAGCTTGAGAAAAGTCGAATGCAGCAGCTCCTAAACATTTTAGTGCCTCATCCTTCATGGTGGGTCACAACGCAGTGCTCGCTTGCAGAGCTGGATTGTCTTATTGGGAGACCCTGGAGGCTGCTTCGGGGTTGCACTGGGCCCATAACCCACTCCACTGGCCTTTGCGGGCCACAGAATGTCCTGCAGAAGTGACTGGAAGCAACTTCCAATTAGTGGACACAACTTTCAGTTTGCTTCCGGTCACTTCCACGGGGCATTCTAATGACTACAGAGGCCAATGGAGTGGGTAACAGCCCTGTTACGAAACGGAAGTGGCCTCCAAGGGCTCCCAGTAAGGCATTGTGGTGCTATAGGGAGCGTTGCATGAGGCCCAGCACACTTGGGGTTGCAACACACCAGTGGGTGACAGCCTACAATTTAGAAAATGCTTGTTTCGTGTATCATTATTACAGAAGTACATTTGGCCAATCTTGGTCCCAAGAGTTGTACTCCCTTCCTAGACCACAGCGGTCAAGGTGGTTTCTTTTAGTCTTTCAAAGCTATAAAGTGAAATGATGGGAAGTTATTGAGTATTCAAAGCAATAGTTCCATAACCAGAAAGAACTCTGGGGCAGACTTATCCCAAGTTTAACAAGATGGAAGATATTGCTGTGATAATGCTCTGGAACGCCTTATCACATGATCATTTGGTACACCGGTCATCTGTAGACCCTTCTGCTGTTAGCTTAACAAATTATATGTATTGCATTTAAATACTTTTTCCTATAAAGGAGTTCAAGGTGAGGTACAGCAGGTTGCCAGGGTCCCCACACAGGAGCTAACCAGACCTATTTTTTCCTTCACTCCAGTAAGACAACTATGTCATGTGCCTTCAAACCATGCTTTAGAACAGGCTTTCTCAACGTTTATCCTTCACTGTACCACTTCACATGGCCCACCTCTTCAACGTACCACCAGAAGTAACTGGCAATGACATCACTGTCAGTTACTTCAGGATTGGGAAGCCAGATGCAACATGACAAACACCAGTAAGAGGCTCAGGGTGGACAGGAGGGCTTTCTTGAGTGTGGAAAAGCATGCTTTGGAGCCTCCTATCACCGTTTGTTGTGCTGCGCTCCTGGTCTCTCTGCCAGGCAGCAGGTGCCCAGGGGTCCTGCAAGTATCACCAGACATCACCTCAAGTACCACCGGTGTTATCCATGCCACTGGTTGAGAAACACTGCTTTAGAACCAATCATACTATGAAAGATACAACAGCATATCTTTCTTCTGCACCACCAACATGATCCAAGGCTTCTGACTTTCCTGGCACAGGGAAGGACTGTGCTACAGTTGCTGTCATGCTACAAAAGTAACACCAGAAAGTCCTCCATGCTGCCATGCTAAGAGGTAATAGTACCCTTTACAGTTCTCCCAGATTTGTGACTGGATGAAGTGTAGTAAAATTTGTGTAACTCGATAGGTCATATGTGTAAAGGCCACAGTAGTAGTTTTGGTAGTTGATATGGGCTCATAATGTTGGTTAACAGCCCAATCCTATCCATGTCTACTCAGAAGTAAGTCCCATTAGTGTCAATAGGGCTTACTCCCAGGAAAGTGTGGATAGGATTGGACTGTTAGTCAGTTACCAATAGGGAGTTGCTAATGCATAGGATGTAACTGTCCATCCATAAAACTGGTTGAGGCAATCAGGCAACAGATAGACTAGAGCAGCCTCCTTAAAAAGAGGAAACAGAACAGCAGATGTGGAGGGAGAGGCAAGGGGGAAACCAGAGCTGTAGTCCACCACTCTTCATCCTTCTGCTATCAGTCTGTGCCCCCCCCCCCGTTTTTGAGGAGCAGAGGCAGCAGCTGTGTAAGAAGGTTGTATTTAGTGTGCCACCCATTTAGTGGTCTCGGGCCAGTCGTGCTATTCACCCTTTGATGAAAGATGTGGCAAAATGTCAGAACACGGCCAGACGCCACAGGTACTGGTTCCACATGACATTTCAATCACCCCATGGCAAACTGCCAAACTGTCACCTGTAGTCACCAGATGCATTTGAAGTGTGTGTTTTTTTAAAATCCTTGTTCTGCAGACAGACAACATCACCCCAAAGCCCTATGAAATTTCATAAATGTACTCAATAACTTTCCATCATTTCATGAGGATAATGTAAATTCTGAACTCAAATTAGAACACGGAGGGGGCGGATTTACCTTCAGTTTTACTGAATTACAATCATCAGAGATACAGTCTGTACTAATATGAAGAAAAAGGTATAAATTAACACAAATCCTTCAGAGTGAGAAAAAAATCTGTGCTTTAATCATCATTGCACAGCAGCTCGTTGGAAGAAAAAAAAATTTCAAAAGTCATTACCGAAGATGGACAAGAGGACATAACATTTGTGAAACAAATGTGGTTGCATTAAAGGAAATACATTTCTTACGTAGTTCCTGTTTAAAACATCCAGCATAAGAAAATTAACAAGAAACACAAACTGGGCACGTTTTCACTGGTCATATTGCTTTGTGTTTCAGTTTGCCATACAGTGCCCAAATGGTTAATCTTTGCACATATCTCTTACTTAAACTCTTCAGAGTTCTGGATTTGAGGGTAAAACAACAGTTGGCTGAAAGGTTTAAAAAAAAAAATCACACTGTATGGGTACAATGGCACATAGTCAAATTACTTTGGTGTTTAAAGGACACAGTAAATACGGGGCAGGGGAAGATATCTTGAAACACTTCGGAGTAGTGAAGTAGGATGTGCAACTTCAAACTTTTCACTCCCAGAAAATAGCTGAATCAGCACACTGAATGGATGGATACACCAAAGAAGAGGGAAAGCATAGGAAAATCTGTGTAGGCAGCCTTAATCATAAATTTACCCTAGAAGAAAGGGTGGGGCAATATCCAGAAAAAGGAATATACGGGACATTTGCTTAAAACTAATGGGGCCAAGCTCAGGACGAGTTTAAGTCCTATGGGTGGATTCCTTTAACCAAGAGTCATGCAGTATTTGTTCCAAAGCATTAGACATTATACTAATAAAGGATTATTGTATCATTAAACATGACACCTGTACTGTACAGGGAGCAATGTGGGCTTCTGTCAAGAGGTAACCAATACATTTTGGTACCCTGAAACAGAACATCCAAATTCTTAAAGTTCTCACTTAAAAGTTGTTTCATTCAACATGGTTTTGTTTTAAAGTTGGCCACCAGTTCTCAATCTTCTGACCGCCACGTTTTCTGCAGCTGCACATTGTAGGGCTACCGGAATCCACTTCTAGGTCAGACTGGGCCCGCGACCCACTTCCTTGGCCTCGTTGCACCCCAGAATGCCTTGAAGGTGGCTTCCACAAGGCATTCTGAGATGCGATGATGCTTTGTGGCACAATAAGAAAGCGTTCAGTGGGCCCACCACTTGAGAGAATGTTATTGAGCCCTCCTACGGTAAAATTTGTTTAGTCCCAAGTTGTTCCACTTCTAGTTGCAGTTTCCAAGAACCTATCAACAACTTTTAAAAGTTATGACTTGCTGTACTACCAAGATGGTGGTTAAAACAAATAATTTAACATTTTATGCTGACCATTGTACCCGTTGGCTGAGACAGGTCACCTCATTCTGCCTCATGACAGTGCCAGCCCTGCTTCTTGTCATACGGTTAGAACACTCACTAGCTTCCCCAAATACTGAAAGCACTGCACAGGGAAGTACCTTTGTGGGTGAATACTGTAGCTGAACGTCTCTCCATGCAGTTACAAGTACCATTTTCAAGTTTGTAAAGCAGCTACCACACAGTTTCCAGTCATCTGAATCCACCTCGTTTCCTTCACAAAAGATAAAAGTAGCACAATTCAAAGAATCAGCAATCGGCTGTGGGAGATCATGGGAGGTCTGTGGGAACAGACTTCACCAACTTCTTGCAGCAACTGTTACCCTGCACCTGCCTGATCTTGTCTGATCTTGGAAGCTAATCAGGGTCAGGCCTGGTTAGTATTTGGATGGGAGACCACCTGGGAATATCAGGTGCTGTAGGCTTATACCATAGTCTTTCGAGACTGAAGGTTGCCAACCAAGTTAGGCCACCAGTTGTGCTGCTTTTATTCAGAAATGAGATTAAGCCTTCCAATTTTCCTTCTGCTTTAGCTATAGACTGGTCATTTACGGTCCCATGGCAATTAATGCCAAAAAATGTTGAACGAGACTCAGCTAAATGCTATTAAGTTCTCAAAAAAAAAACAATTCTGCACTTTCTTACATTCTTCCACTGAAATTAAGAAAGGTTAACTTTGACAGAATCATTCCCCTTTTGCCCATGTGCAAAACACAATAGTTTGAAAAGTTGTAAAAACGTAAATTAATCTACTTTAGGCATTAAAAAGCATCTGAGAATCAACTAATTGTATGCTTTTGAATGCTAAGCCATCCAAACTGCCTTGACATGATTGTATTTCCCCTCTGTGAACGGTGTGTGTTTGTGTGCCTGTGGATTCATAGAATTTTGGCGAATGGGACCATTCAGTGAGCTAGAAAAACCATGAACACACAGAAAATAATTTTACTGTCCAGTGTTGTGATGTCCATAATGGAAGGCAGCCATGGACACAGAGATATAGGTTAGTCTTCAGGAGCTGCAATGCCAACACAAAGGACATCTGAGAACCAGTATGGGAGGCTGTGAGGCCATCTCCACAATGAGGTTGACCGAGATGCATATACATGGCATATTCATGGGTTGTGGCTGCCTCCATTGATTCATTCAGCTCCACTGTCCCTCTTCCCACTCACTGAACAGAGCAAGAGTTTGAGCCACCCCTCTCCTGTCCTCTATACTCTCTCTTCTACACTTCTTCAAGTCAGATAATGGGAGCATAGGCTGGCACATCACCAGATAAGGAGAAGGCAACTTTTGTTTTGACACAATGCCTCTGGTGCCAGGAGATCTATGGCCAGCCCTGGGATGTTGCACAAGACCCAACCCACCTCACCCACTCCCAGCACACACAATGCTCTTGTGTTACCTTTACCCAGCTGTGCTACTGCAGGGATTCCTGAGACCAAGGTAGACTGCAGGTATAATTATCCATCAGCTAAGGTAGCTTGCTCAACAAGAGGATTTGTTTGTTAAATTTAGGAAGCAACTGAGCCCCATAAACCATGGAAATAACTGCATGGTTCTTGATAACCTGGCCATATCACAAAACTACCAAAGACTGCTGAAAGTAACACATGGCAGGTTTAATACTCTAAGGCAGTGTTTCTCAAACTGTGGGTCCGGACCCACTAGGTGGGTCGCGAGCCAATTTCAGGTGGGTCCCCATTCATTTCAATATTTTATTTTTAATCTATTAGACTTGATGCTACCATGGTATGTGATTGCATTTGGGGAAACGTTACAGACCTGAACTTTTAACAACCTACTCTGTATATTCTTTTAACAATGATAGTAAATGGGACTTACTCCTGGGTAAGTGTGGGTAGGATTGCAGCCTAGGATTGTTAAAAATTTTCCTGCTTGATTATGTCACTTCCAACCATGACATCACTTCTGGTGGGTCCTGACGTATTCTCAGTCTAAAAAGTGGGTCCCAGTGCTAAATGTGTGCTAAGTTTGCAGACGACACCAAACTTTTCCGAGTGGTGAAGACCAGAAGTGATTGTGAGGAGCTCCAGAAGGATCTCTCCAGACTGGCAGAATGGGCAGCAAAATGGCAGATGCGCTTCAATGTCAGTAAGTGTAAAGTCATGCACATTGGGGCAAAAAATCAAAACTTTAGATATAGGCTGATGGGTTCTGAGCTGTCTGTGACAGATCAGGAGAGAGATCTTGGGGTGGTGGTGGACAGGTCGATGAAAGTGTCAACTCTATGTGCGGCGGCAGTGAAGAAGGCCAATTCTATGCTTGGGATCATTAGGAAGGGTATTGAGAACAAAACGGCTAGTATTATAATGCCATTGTACAAATCTATGGTAAGGCCACACCTGGAGTATTGTGTCCAGTTCTGGTCGCCGCATCTCAAAAAAGACATAGTGGAAATGGAAAAGGTGCAAAAGAGAGCGACTAAGCTGATTACGGGGCTGGGGCACCTTCCTTATGAGGAAAGGCTACGGCGTTTGGGCCTCTTCAGCCTAGAAAAGAGACGCCTGAGGGGGGACATGATTGAGACATACAAAATTATGCAGGGGATGGACAGAGTGGATAGGGAGATGCTCTTTACACTCTCACATAATACCAGAACCAGGGGACATCCACTAAAATTGAGTGTTGGGCGGGTTAGGACAGACAAAAGAAAATATTTCTTTACTCAGCGCGTGGTCGGTCTGTGGAACTCCTTGCCACAGGATGTGGTGCTGGCGTCTAGCCTAGACGCCTTTAAAAGGGGATTGGACGAGTTTCTGGAGGAAAAATCCATTATGGGGTACAAGCCATGATGTGTATGCGCAACCTCCTGATTTTAGAAATGGGTTAAGTCAGAATGCCAGATGTAGGGGAGGGCACCAGGATGAGGTCTCTTGTTATCTGGTGTGCTCCCTGGGGCATTTGGTGGGCCGCTGTGAGATACAGGAAGCTGGACTAGATGGGCCTATGGCCTGATCCAGTGGGGCTGTTCTTATGTTCTTATGTTCTTAACCACTGTTCTAAGAAAAAATAGAAAAAAGGAAATTGTTGTTCAGCTGTGAGGTTTCAAATGTGCTAGAAAGCATCATTGACTGCAATCTGCAGAACAATCAAGGCTGTAATGACTTGGGAGGGGAAAGAAATGGAAGGCAAAAGTATAAGCACACTGTTCCTAACAATGTGAAACAGATGACAAAGAAAATCACATTGGTAAACATTCAGTGTGCCTGAGAGTGACCCTTAATTTCAATTGGCTTTGGTATTTATAGAAAGCTAGGTTAAAGGTCTGTGAAATTTCATGGCAGGGGAGACTTTTCTTTTAGGCAGGTCTATTTGCTTCACCCCTTCCCTGGATTTGCAAAGGAGGAGTCAAAACACACACTGGACAATGTGTCCTTGGGCTCCAGCTCCCAAAGCTAGGCCACAAGGTCAGAGACCCCCTGCCACTTCTGCGTCATCAGTTACCTGCCTCTGACACACACAGAGCATACCACCTAAGAGAACAATTTTCAACCACTATGCGGTGGCACATTGATGTGCCATGTAAGGTCTGCAGGTGTGCCACAGGAGTCTGGGGATGGTCATTTATTAGTAGGGCCATTGGGAAATGTGAACCCTCTAATGGCAGTGTGGTGTGCCCTGTCAATTGTCCAAAACACTGGTGTGCCTTGACAATTTTAGCCCCTTGTCAGTGTGCCATGTAATGAAAGAGGTTGAAATATCACTGACCTAAGGCATGGCAAAGAAAGAATGCTGAGAACTGGTTATCACATACAGAGAACTGCAAAGCAGTGAAAGTTTACACCTAACTACGATGTTTCAAACCAAAATGCAATCTCAACAAATAGCTAAGAACAGCAATGGCTGCTGGGAAGGTATCTCAAATTCAACTAAAAAAAGGTGCCCAAAGTTCTAGGACCTGTGATACATCAAAGCAGCTAAGCCAATGACATCAGCAGAGGTGGGGCACTCAGGAAATTACAGCTCAGGAATAACATTTCAAGAGAAAAGAGGCTATCAGAACATAAAATATAGCATTCAGTAAGATTCTAGATCTGCAGACAGTCTAACAAAATATTGCATAGACTTTGTCTGGGGCCAACTGCAATCATATATCACCCCCCTTAAAGAACTACAGCTCAGATTAGACCCTCAGGTTTGAGCATATTCCAGTCCATTGTAGTGATAGATCCATTTTGCGAGATGTGAACTCCCAGTCCCATAATTAATCAACATTTCTGTTGTGCAAAATCTCTCTGTAGATGTCATTTGTGACAACCCACCGTGGGTTGAACACATTTGCACCTGGTGTGCACAGATTTTTACATCCCCTTCCCTCAAGAAGGGGGGTTTTCTTTTGTTGCTGCACATTTTAGTCAGATGTAACCAACACCTTTATAGTGAAATCCTATGAATGTAGCATGCCCCATTAAGCTGAACAAAGTATACGGTAAAGTGTATACAGGATTTTGCTATAATGTTCTGAAAGCTTTAAAAGTAGCAACGTACAGGTTAAAGAAATGATGGGGAAAATGACATTTTCACTATGGCTGAAACTGTCCACTTAACCCATCATTTGTCAAACTTTATGAACTTCAACCTTCCCTGCTTCCTCCCTCCTGAACTTATTCCATCTCACAGCCACATCTAATCAAACAGCAAGAATATGAAACATACTGGGAGCACAGAGATCCCCGTTTGTGCTGCACACAACCTCCCACTGGATGCAAGATTTGTAGGATTACTGATCCAGCAGTGCCAGTCAAAGAGGAATACAACATTCTGTCTTATCCTAGAATCTTGGACACCCATTTTCTGGTATCCTATTCCCCTCCAAGACTCCTTCAGCAGTTTGAGAACCAAAGCATTAACCCTTAACAGATTAAAATGCTGCCAGCAGACTAGGAGGCAGAGAAGCTCATCTGGGAAGACCACTGTGGATTACAGTGCACAACAAAGGATAATTCAACATGTACCAAAGTTATAGTTTTATACAAATATTTACAACTTGCCTTTAAAAATATAGCTTTTAATTACACACAACTTTAAATAACTGAGACAACAGCTTTATTTTCCATCTATGGATCCATCTAGGATGCAGTACTGAGCCACCCTTGCAAAGAAGTCCATTGAAAAGGTTCTAGTTTGCCCCTCTGAACGTGTAAGGAATTGGTTGGTCAGAAGAAACAAACAAAAAACCTCATCACCTGCAGAAGTCCTTATTTACCATAAGCAACTATGTAAGTGGTCATTTACAAATCTGACCATTTTACATAGCATTAGATTCAACTCAAATTAATGCTACAGATGGCTCTTGACACAGAGTCCACTAGTGCCTTTAATTGCATAGACAGTTCCAGTGCAAGTGAACTTCCCCATCCACTACCATAGGAGGATCAGTTCCATGTAACCAAAGGGACTTACATAGTGAAGCGAACAGAGAAATGTTTGTCTTCACAAGGTATTCATGTGCACCTAAAAGCAAAGAGTATGCAAGGAACTGCAGGCGTAGCATGAACATGATAAAGAACAGGGCAGTTGTAACCTAGTAGAGGGAAAATTGAACCACTACAATTAAATATGTACTTAAAAAATTAATGAGTAGCTCTTTTAAATATATGCAACAAGGTTATCAATATACACTGAATTACAATATGTACATCTTCATTTCAGAAACCTAAGCTTAGGAACATTACTATACTGAAAAATGCATGCGATTGTCAATTTTCAAAATTGTCAAAAGGCATGCTTTTCAATCCTTCCAATTCAAAAAGTCACATTTTAAATTTAAAAGTTATGAACAAGGCTGACATTTTGGTGTCCACCATAATCATCAATCTGCGTTGCCTTCCAAAGCCTCTACATCACTGAGAACTCCAGGGATTGGTCTTCAGGACAAAGCTGGTCCAGTAAGCAACCTGACTATTTTTAAAGTGCCCAAAACAGTTTCACTTTGCAAAGCAAAATTACCACAGATGCTTTCATGACTTACACATCCCCGTGGTGGTGGTGTGGTGGCACATCCCCGTGGCAAGTGGTGACTTGCAAGTATAAATGATCACAAATCAAACACCACAGACATAAAAGTTTAATTAAACTGCCCCTCATCTCAAACAGAATGCGTTTCAAACTGAACGATGCATACGCATGTGTCACCAACCCTGACACTGCATGATTCATGCTCACTTTGGGCCTCAATAAAAGCTGAAAGCTTCAAGGGTATGTTTCCTCTTCTAAAACTCTTTTCAAACTAAATAGGCCCAGGATCTCCATACAAGCTTAACAGCTTGCAATCTGGATTTCCACTTTCCCCAACTCCCATTGTGGGCAATGTTCCCAATCCAACTGCAAATATATTAAAACTTTCAGATTACTGAAAGCAAATGTAGGATTTTATTTCCTACAGTCAAGACATTTCATTCCATGCAACTTCATCTGTCAGTGAACTACACATAAGCTGAGCCAGTCAGCTACTTTAGTTGCCGTTTAATGCAATGTATTTGGATTTTTAAACGATTATTTTTTCTGCAAACATAGACCCATATGCGGGAGAAAAGGGAGTGCCATTTCAGAAGCACAAGTCCGAATCTCTCCTGGGAGCATGGAATTAGTTGTACAGTTCTTTGGATCTTGAATCCCTCCTTTTGTAGGTAATACAAGCTCATTGCATCTTAGGGTATGTTAAAAGATCAATTCCATAATTTTTGCTGCAGCTCAGAGACCCTTAAAACAGAACAGAGGAAACTCAAAGAGCAAAAAAGGTTTAGAGCAAACAGCATAATGAGTGACTACCATTTTTTAGCTTCAGGCATAATGAAGAGAGAGAGGCAAGTTCAGAAAGTTAGGAGGTGGATTAAAAAATTCTGAAGGGGCTGCAGAGGGGGAGAACCAGGACATAAGCCCCATTCATATACTATCTCCAAGGGTGTAGCCGCTGCTATGTCACAGTTGCTCCCATGCCACTCTGAGTAATACTTGCAACTGCTACTCATGTGGCTAGGGAGAACTGTCCATTACAGAAACATGCCACTATCATGGTGCATGACTCAATCTACCCTAATCATAGAGATGGAAGTTGCCAACACAGCTAGGATTGGCATGGCAGGAAGCGCAGGATCATGGCCAACCACACTACTTAATGTAATGAAAAGAAAAGAAACGCACCATAGGACAAGTCTGCATACACAGATACTTACTACACAGTAACTCTGTTTGCTCTGGGATAGTCAGTGGCAGCATTCAGGTTGGTCTGATTTCTAAAGTTCTCAAGAACTGCCAATGCTACAGGAAGGAAAATTTCCAACTCATGATATTGAGGGAAGAAGCAAGGATTGTACTGAACTTGTACAGGAAAAGCCAGAGAAAGGCTACAGTACTAGAATACATCAATTTGACTTGGAGGAATGAAGCCTTTAAGAGGGTATAGACACGCCTCTTAGTTCTCTAATAAATATTTAGAAACAGCAGCTGAATCAAAACTAGTGTACAAACTGCTACAAAAAAAACTGAACTAGGGCAGCAAATATATATTGTGTATTTTCAGAAACTGATATTTCAAATAACTTAAAGTTTCTAGTTCCAAAAATTCATCTCTACTTCAGGTTCACATGTAAAGAGATGACAAAAAGCTGGCCTGGGAAACCAGTTCAGAGAAAGTGATTGTTCTTCTGGTGAAAAATCAGCACTAAAAAATCAGGACGTTTAGAATGAATCAACATCTTGAGATCCCTGCTCGGTTTGGATGGCTGCTCTGTTCCCAACGAAGCTGATCCAGAAGACATCTCAAAAGACTTCCGCCAACCCTACAATATTTCCAGATCTACATGTCGCACCTCCGGATTACGTTGCTGTGAGAAGATAAAATGAATCTTTTAACAAGCATGAAATACAAGCACCAACATGGTGTAACAGATCACAGGTTGGACATATTTCAACCTTTCCCAAACTGTGGGTTGTGAACCCATGAGAAGTGGGTTGTAGGATGGGCACACCCGCTCACCCTTGCGTCCAAATGGCTCCAAATAGGAGCAACTCTGGAGGAAATGGGCAACTCCTGAGGCTTCTTCTAGGTTGCGCTGAGTCAGCGACACACTCTACTGGCCTCTGCAGGCTTCGGAACAACCCAAAGAAGCCTCTGAAAGTCACTTCTGGTTTTCAGAGACAACCTGGGTCAGAAAACCAGAAGTGCCTCAGAAAACCAGAAGTGACTTTTGGAGGCTTCCATGGGCTATTCTGAGGTCTGAAGAGGCCAGTAGAATGGGTTGTGAGCCAGAGAGACCCCCCCCCCCCCGACACCATCAGCATCACAACCCAGATGATGAGGTGGGTTGTGGTGCCGATAAGGATGGGAAAAATGGACTTCTTACCTGTGAATATCCTGTTCTTGGAAGAGGAAGGGGTTCAGTTCTGGATTGTGTGGGACACCCCTCCCTCTGCACGAGACAGGACCGGACTGCTGACATTGTCGCCTCTCTTGGTGGGGCATCCTGTCCTGCCCCAGTCTGGAACTGAGGAGCAAGCACCAGGATTCCCCGGAAAGGAATGCCACTACTTCCTAGCTACGTAAGGCAGAAGGTCAAAGCCTGCTGCCAACACCCTGGCCAGCATGCCAGTAGGAAAAAACAAACGACTCCGGCATTAGGATAGGAGGGAGATAGGGGACCTGGCCTCAGGATGCCCTAGCTACCAACCCCCAACCAATGGAGAGGCCACCGAGGGAACACAATAGAGGGATCTCGCCAAGGAAGTGGTGGGCAGAATGAACCCCTTCCTCTTCCAAGAACAGGATATTCACAGGCAAGAATTCCAATTTTTTCTGGAAGAGGGTTAATTCTGGACTGTGTGGGATATGCCAGAGCTACATATCACCTGGGTGGCCCCGGCGAGAACCTCTCTATTGCGGCAGCACTTTCTGCAACACTCTCCTGCAAAGGCGGTTTCAGCAGAGGCAGTCATATAAATGTTGTAATGCTTGGTGAAGGTATTTGGAGAAGCCCAAGTGGCTGCCCTGCAGATATCACCAAGTGAGGCCACCCCTTCAAACACTGCGGAAGTCGCTGTCCCCCTGGTGGAGTGCACTGTGATCCCCTGGGGGGGCACTTCCCCCAGAGCTCTGTATGCCTAGACAATGGCCCCCTTGAGCCACCTGGCCAGGGAGGCTACTGAGGCCCTCCTGCCTGGAACCAATCCAGCAAAGGTGACGAAAGAGCATCAGTTTTTCTAATGCGCTCTGTATAGTAACACAGAGTCCTGCGTACATCCAGGGTGTACCAGTCTTTCTCCATTCTGTGAGCAGGCTTGGGACAGAAGGAGGGTAACACTATGTCCTGTGACCGGTGGAATATCGAAATCACCTTAGGGAGAAACAACGGGTTTGGGCGCAAGACCACCTTATCCCTGTGAAAGACACAGAGATTGGCATTGACTGAGAGGGCCCCCACTTCTGACACCCTCCTGGCAGAAGTAACAGCGACCAGGAAGAGTGTCTTAAAAGTGATCTCCTTCAAGGGAACTGTTGCCATGGATTTGAAGGGAGCTTTCAGCATGGCTGACAGGACTTCCCCAAGTCCCAGGTAGGGAATCTATGCACTGTTGGGGGGTTGAGCAGGGCTGCCCCCCCTCAGGAAGTGTTTAATATGCAGGTGGGTAGAAAGGTTACGCGTCAGTCCTGCCCCCAAAATGCTGTTCAGTGCTGCTACCTGTCTTCTAAGAGTGCATGTGCTGAGCCCCTTCTGGAGCCTTTCCTGAAGAAACTCCAGAATATGTTTAGTCTTGGACCTAACGGCGTTAACGCCCTTGGAGACGGCTCAATGCACAAAACGTTTTCAGGTCGAGCCATGTACCTTGTTGGTAGACTGTCGCCCGGATGCCAGAAGGGTATTCAGCTCCCCGTCGGAACAGCCGCACTGGGAGAAAGACGTCGGAGGTGGCACCCCGCCAGGAGTCCGTGAAGCCAAGGAGGCGCCCCCCAATAGGGCAAGGGTCGCCGCCATGCCTGGCGTCATGCCCCCCTGTGGTCCTTGGTGGACTTGGGAGCTTGTCCTGCAACAGGGTTGTTTTGGGGTCTGTTTCGGGGGAAGAGGCGGGATCTGGCCCACTTAGCCCTGGACTTTTGCATGTCCCAAGATCTGAAGCTAGATCTGAAGGAACGAAAGGAGCTTGGCTTGTTCTTACTGGACTCCTCCTTTTCCGAGGGTAGCACCTTGTGTTTATCCTTGGCCTCCACCAGGAGGGGATCCAGGGCCTCTCCAAAAAGCTTACCCCCTTGGAAGAGAACCTCAGCCAATCTGGATTGCGAGGCGGCATTGCCATCCCAGGATCGTAGCCACACTTGGCACCTGGCTGCCACATTGGAGGCCAGCGCCCTAGCGTTCAGCTGCATAGCATCAAGCGATGAGTCTACTGTGAAGGCTGCTGCCAGGGCTATCTTTTTCAAGGAGCTCCTTACTCTCTTAGATAGCCCATGTTCTGAGGCTGCCAGTTCCTCAGCTCACAGGAAGGCAGCCCTGGACATGATGGAATTGGTGGCCACAGCACGCAGGGCGAGGGAAGTGACCTCAAAATTGTGCTTTAGGGATCCCTCAATTCGCTTGTCACAGCTGTCCTTAGGGCCTCCTTCCCCTTCGGATGGTAGCAGTGCGCTGGAGGATAGTGCCACAATGGGAACATCCACCACTGGAACCTTCAGAGACTGGAGGACCTTGTCTGGCAGGGAATACAACTTGTCTATCAGCTATGGATAGACTATGCTGGTGCTATGCTTCTGTTGACTGGGATTGGCCCATTCAGGATCCAGAATGCACTGAAAGACATCTGGAAAGGGTACTACTTCGGGTTTGATGGGTCCCTTAGGGAACAGCCCATGCAAGTTTGCCAATGTCCCCCGCCCCCCTTAGTCTGGGTGACCTCAGTCTCAGGAGCAAGGTTAAGAGACTGGGAGGCTTTACCCATCATCCTGGGGAACAGGTCTACAGGAAAAGGCCTATCCACCTTTTGTGGCTGCTCACAGTCATCCTCATTGCCAGAGAGCTCCCCTTCCTCCCTCTCAGAATCTGAGGAGTGAGAGGAGGAAGAAGGGGAGGAGGAGGAAGAAGGGGGGCTAGACTTAGCCTTAGAGATATCCTGAGGGGTGGGGGAGATGGTTTGACCCCCCCCCCTTGTTGGTAGGACCAGAGTTGGAGATGCCCCCTTCTGAAGGGCCACAATCCTCCCCCTCATCGAATCCAACTTTTGCCATGGATGGGGCACCTGCACACACCTGTGCCTCCATCCCCTTACGGTGGCTGAGCAGGTTGGAGCTGCTTCCATGCGCCTGGGTTGCTGCTCCTCCGCCTGTTGCTCGTCCTTGCCTTGTCCAGGTCCCTTCCCTCTCACAGCCAGAGGCCAGAGAGGGGAGGGTGTGTCTCCAGGGTCCGCGACCGCACCGGAGAAGGGCGGTTCACGCCCGCCGCCTGTGCAGCTCTCGCTCGCTCACCACCAGCCCGGGGCTTGCAGTCGCACCAGGAGAGGCAGTGTGCGAGGGTGTGCGGCTGGCCTCTCTTCTGTGCATGCCCAGGACTTGCATGATGGGAAGGAGCTCTGGGGCTGACGCCATGCCAGAGCAAGGCAGGGGAGCAGGTGCCTCAGTTGCAGTCTCCCCCTCCTCCTGCACGCATGCGGAGCGTGTGGGAGGGGAACCTCTGGGGCAAGGCCTGTGGCCACTCTGGAGGTTGGGGGGGGGGGGAGAAAGAGAAGGAGAGAAAAAGGGGGAAGAGAGAGAGGCTGCTCCTATGGTGGCGTGCTTAAAAGCGCTCACTCGCAGGGTAGCTTACCCCCCCCCCACCTGCACCCAAAGGGGCTGGTGCTCTCCACGCTGGCCTCTGGAGCTGCCGCCCACGAGCTGGGCCTGTGCTGCAGCTCGCAAAAACCCCCGACATTGCCCACAAAGTGGGCCCAATCCCTGACTGAGAAGAGGGAGCTGGGTCGGGAAAGGCAGGAGAGAGGAAAAATGGAGGGGAAAGAGGGCAGGGAGAGGATCTCTGGAGAGGAAAGAAAAGAGTTGGAGACAAAGCTGAGCTCTATGGAGCCAGCCAAAAAACCCGACCTGTCCCTTAGCGAGCCAGGACCGGACTGGGGCAGGACAGGATGCCCCACCAACAGAGGATACAACTCAGCAGTTCTATCTCGTGCAGAGAGAGGGGCATCCCACACAGTCTAGAATTAACCCCTTCCTCTTCCAGAGAAACACTGATTTATTCCATTATGCATTTCATGACCGTGCAAGCCCCGAGAAGACAGGTTCAGAGTTCTCAACCTATCTTACTTCACTGAGATGTGGAAAGGATAACAAGCTAAGAATCATGTACACCTGGGCTGCTTGGATGAAAGGCAGGACAAAAATGTGATTGATAAATAATGAGTGTATGTCAAACAAGGAATTTACTGCTTACATGTTTTTACTCCACCCTTCTTCCAAGCAGCTCAGAACTGTGTAATGCAGTTTTCTCTTTACAACAACTCCATGAGGTAGGTCAGACTGAGAACACACAACTGCTCCACAGAGAGTTTCGTGGGTGGGCAGGGATTCAAACCCAGATCTTCCAGCTTTAGTCCAACACATCACATTAGTTCTCAGATCCTTGCGACTACTGCCTTTGGCAGTTGAACAGCAAATCTTTAACCCGTCCTTCAGCAGCTACTTCTTAAGGACTCTTGTGCAGTTCTCTCTCACTTTTAATGCGACTCATGAATGAGAATTTTTTAGTGGGTTGCATGCTAAAACTATATGGCAAGGGGAACAAAGGGAGGACAAAATGCAAGTTCTCTGGCCACTGTCTGTTCTACGTAACTTTTTGCCACTTCTGAAATGTGCTCCATGGCCTCAATGTGCCCCTATTATGAGTCACGTAGTCTAGTTTTTTCAATAAAGTACATTATAAATTATTCCTTTTTTACCAGCTCTTACCTTTAGCTCTTTCTCTAGCCGGTCTACTTCAGCTCCTAGTGTGTCAATAATATTTTCACCATGCTTAAGCATGAAAGTCTCTAATTCCTCAAAATTCTTCACCTGCTGGATTTCCTGCCATGAAATTAAGCATTTGAGGTTAATAGTATGGTGTGGAACACAACATGTCATTTCCATTTGGCTAAATAAATGAACAAATTGGTTATTTTCAGAATCCTCTACAATCCGCCCTTTTTATTCGTGGGGATCTGTTCCAGGATCCCCTGTGGGTATGCAAATCCATGGCCACTTCTGGTTTGACGAGCAAATCAGAAATGGCTTTCCCCTGGTATCCACGGTGAGTCGAATCTGTGGATCCCGGTGGTGCATTGTATTTAATATTTTTGTGTAAGCACAGCGCAGCAATATCAGCTAGATATTGTAATATTTCAAGCTCTCTTTAAAAAAAGTTTCTAGTCTGCTTGCAAACCTAAACTGTAAACATCTGCAGACAATGACTGCCAAAAACTCCAGAATTCATGAGGATTTTGCATGAGTGAGAGAGTAGTCTGTAAAGCTCACTGGCCATCAGACAGAAACAGTGATGAACAGTGAAGAACTGCATAAGTTTCCATTACTCATACAGGTCACTGAGTCCAACTTTCCTCAGGGCAGAATTTGGGTTACGCTAAGACAGGCTTGTGTTTCAAAAAATATAGACTATAAATAGTCCTGGCTGTGTTAATATTATTCACAAGTTGAAAACATTCATCATTTTTAAAAAAGCAAATTATTAGAGGTTTTATATAAACATTTTGGAAGTGGATAACAAACCATCCTAAGACCTAAAGCTAACATAGCAGAATTAAATATGAAAAGGACAGGATGCAGCCCATTAAGCACTCAAGACTGCAATTCTATGCACACCTACTGGAGGGTAAGCCTCACTGAATTCAGTGGCAATTCTGAATAAGCACACCTATGAATGTTTGGGCTCTGTCCAATTGAATTAAATAAGTAACTGAAGTGCATACTTTTTGTCTCCCACTAAAAATGCAAAAGCTTAAAATTAGCAAGATTAGTGCCCTAAAATGTCTGAATCAGTTGGCAGAACAGAGTTGCCTTAGAGTCTGACTGACCATTGGGTCAAGCTAAGCTAGTTCTGCCTGCTCCAACAGGCAGAAGCTGTCCTGAAAAGGATCCGTATTTCAGCAAAAGGTTCGCACCTCTGGTCTAGAGAAGGGGCATGAGAAGTGTAACACTGCACAGATGAAGGACAACAACTACTCCTGAAAGATAAGGAAGCAGTTCTTCAGAACCAGTTCAGACTCCTTATCACTGTAACGTTATTTTCAACTATTGGATAAGTCACCCATGGTTTTTGCACACGCTCCAGTTGCACACGCTTCCAGCAACACTGGAAAAAGAAAGCCAGTGGGTAACATCCTACTGAGTGCTTCAGTCACTTAAATTAAGATGGGGTGGCCAACCTGCGACATGTGAGCCACTAGTGGCAGGCAGACTCTTTCAAAGTGGCACTCACAGTCATCTGTCATAGCCATGCTGGTTGATGCAGGGCTCCACAGCCACAAGTACACAGCGCTCCTCCCAGTTCAAAGCCCAGAAAATGAGCCGGGGCAGGGCAAACATAGTAGAGTGGAGGCTCAGCAGATCTCGTGTGTTGGCAAAACCACCAAATAGGCCCAGAGAGGGTCAAAACAAGATGGAATGGCACACTCAAAATTTTGTATGAAAAAGTGGTATGTGGTTTCCTGGGGGCTGGCCACTCCTGTTTTAAGATATACATTCAAGCTTCTTATCAGTATTTCATATTTTTAACCAAATAAGCAAGTAGTTTTAATGGTCTCAGCCTACTAGAGAACACAAAAGCCACAAGTGGAGGACATGACTCATTATAAGAGCTTGGTTATTTTTTAAAAGCTGCCATGTGTCCAACAACCATGGATGTCTCAATCAAAAGTTGAAACTAGCACATATGCACAGATGCCAAGAAGAACTATATAAGAGGAACTATATAAGAAGAAGTATATTAAGATGCCAAGAAGAACTGCCATGTGTCTGAGGAGGTGACCGACTTTTTCCCCCCAGAGCTTCTCTCTTGTTCGATTAAGGGCAGCAGGATTAAATGGCAAAGCTTTTTCTTGACTTCAGGCTACAGGTGGGGAAAACTATGTTTTCGAGGGTTGGGGGGGGAGTTTTGAAACTCTCCCCCACCAAACCCTCCTCTGATGCAGAAAGGTACTATATCAAGGCAACAACTAGGCTGAACCATTCTTCTCTGACACACATGGTTTTCTAAGTATAGGAGTTTTGCTCACAGGGAAATATCTAAACATGCAACCAACCACCACACCTGCAGCCTAACATGATACAATCCAAGTGGGACCCCTTTACCTTAAGACAGTGGCTCCCAAACTTTGTACTGTGGTGCCCAAACATGCCATAGCAAACTCACAGAGGCGGCACAAAATGTCTCACGCTGCCTTCTCTTACTGACCACCATCTTGAATCACATGAAATCATGCATGATCCAAGATGGCAACACCCAGGGAGAGCTGAGTGATGGTGCTGCTGTGACATGACCACAAGGTACCCTAGTAAGTTTGAGAACCCCTGCCATAAGAGGAGACTAACAGCAAGCCTTCCAAGTTGCATTCGGTGCTCTGAATGTTTGTGAACATTCTAAGGCAAGGCACCAGTTTAGCCAGAAGCATCACTGTGCCTCCCAAAATCCCAGAGCACATTACAATACCGATGATGAGTAATGCAGCAATTTAAACTTTACATCACTCTTATTCTCCAGTAACTCTCCAGTTATTTTCCAGTAACTCAGTAAGTCTCTGCAACGGATCATGCTGGATAGATCGCACCAGTAGTGCTTCAGTGTTGGTGTAGATTAGAAATGCTAATACAGCCCCCAACAAAGTAAATAAAATCTACTTATTCAAACATTTATACCCACAAAGCAGATTTGTACTTTCAGAGCCCACAAACATGAGATGAACTGTGCAAAAATACACTGGATTTCATACTAGTAAAATCTCATTTTAGCACCCTCAAGTTTTCCAAAGGCAATCACTTGGAACAGTTGAAAACAGTAACACATTTTTAAACATACTTGAAGCAGTTGCTCAATGTCTTGCTTCTCCAGGTAATATCGAGTAACGACCCGTCCATCAAAGTCTACTTCTGCCTTGAATCTCACTTTGCTCATTCCCATATCTGTGGCTTTAACATCATGAATTGCTCTAAGATAAATATTTTGTAAAATGTGGTGGGATAAAGCAAACAAACAAACAAACAAACAAATCAGACATTTTTAACACTGACAAATGCAAGCTGCCACAGGACAAAAATTATTCATTTTTTCCTCTTAAATATTATCCCGACAGACTTTAAATCAGGAGTCATCTATGTGCTGTTTTTAGTGTTCTGCTAATTGGCTGAAAAAGCATTTTGAGATTAAGGTCTTCAAATCCAACCCTCTTACCTTACTGCAGGATCATTCTCCAGTAACTCAGTAAGTCTCTGCAACTGATCAGGTTGGATAGATCGTCCCAGCAGTGCTTCGGTGTTGGTGTAGATCAGAAATGCTGATACAGCCCCCAACAATGTTCCCACACCAAGGGAACCCAGGCTGTCGTAGTAAGGATTACCTGCAAAGATACATAAAGAGGTTCATTTCCTCAAAGGCAATCATTTTGTATGCCTTTGAATGTTTCTTTACAGTGATGATGGCTTGGAAACAAATGACCTAGAAAGTATATTAAGTGCTCTTATTCCCCCCCCCCCCAGTACCAGGGTAATTATGGGGCAGAAGCACTTAAGGCAATGGTTTCTTTTGAAAACCCACCTTCCAAAGATGAAAGAATAGGTTTAGATGAAGTGCCTTGGATTTGATGAAAGGAAGAGAAAGAGGACACTCTTATACTTTTTTTTAAATGCATCATAAAACAAAATCAGAAGTGGTATGTAACTCTTGCAAATCCCAATATCACTGTGGGTAGCACCTCAGCTCAGTGGTAGAGCACTTGCTTTGCATGCAGAAAGTCCCAGGTTCAAACCCCAGCATCTTCAGGTAGGCCAGAGAAAAATGCCTGTCTGAAACCTTGGGCAGCTACTGCCAGTGTGTGTTGACAGTACTGGCCTAAATGGACCCATAATCTGACTTAGTATGTCACAATCTGGCTTCCTACGCACTAATCAGAAGACTAGGCAGTAAGACGACGACGACAACACTGAAGTGCACAAATGGTGAAGGTAAGTATCACACACACCTACTAACAGATTGTCACACACATCTCTCAAGAAAATATATTAAGACCAGCTTACACAATAAACAAAATCAAGCAGTAAAGCTTTACCTAGACTACACCACTTCAGCTGCAGTTCGGAGAATTCATGATGAAACATCCACACATTTAAACAAAGAACTCCTTGCATGTAGCAATCAAGCATGTCAGGAAAGCAAGTTCCAGTTCAGCCTTATTCTCAGCATGCTATTTTACTACAACTAACATGTTTGGGTTGGGCTTCCCACCCCCAACTCCCCTCCAAATGATAGCATTCCAACATGTGATCCCTGACCTGGAATCTGCAAGCGTACGGTCCAGGGAAGACTTTGCCAAATGAGCTTCTGAACAGCACCCAAGTCATTTTGTGCACTTATTGTATTAAAAATGAAAACTACTGATTCTGTATAAACTAGCCTTGGTTCATGGCCTGCTTGCAAATTCCAAGAAAATTAAGCCCAGTCAAGCCATGTCTGTGTTCACTTAATAAAGATGCTTACCTGTTAGGGAGGTCAGGCCCATACAAGTAGCAGCCAACATCACACCCAGAACTGCCGCAGTATCTTCTAATAACACAACATTCGTACTCGGATCACGAGCTTCCATGACTGAGAATTGAAAAAGCGGTTATAGTGATACACTGCCAGTGCCTTGAATTAGCCAGGCCTACAGTTAGCCACACAAGAGCAAATACACTTCCCTCTGGATGCTTCATCAGAGTTAAGAGGGCATTCATGCAGAAGCATACTTCAGCAGTTATCTGCTTGGTGGCCACAAGTTTTAGGATGCACAAATGCAATGCCATGAAGATGGCCGAAATACTCGCATTGAGTGGTGAGTGAGGGAGATGGGAGAACTGAGATGCCCCCCTCTGGCTCGCTGCGCACTGAGCTGTTCAGTTGGCTCTCTGATCTTATTCCCACTTGCTCAGTGCAAGCAGGAAGAGAATTGGGCCAGCGCCAGCCACCGTCTCCCTGGAGTGCTTCTGGAGGAAAATGGGAAAAAGAACTCTTTTTCTTGCCTTGGCCATCTAGCTGCTTAGCAAAGCAGCTGAGTAGACAAGGGGAGATGCAGCACAGCAGTCCTATCCCCAATCCCACCCCCTTACCTACAGCTCCAGCATAGAGGGCATAGAGAACCTTCCTTCTTCTGTGCTGGTCCTATTTAAAATAAAGCAGCATGCTCCATTCTGCCCTTTTATGTTTATTTTAAACATGACTGGCATAGAGGAAGGAAGGTTGCACCAGAGCCATAGGATCACTGCGTTCTGCTTCTCTTTGTTTAACTTCTCTGTTTACCTGGCTGCTTTATGAAGCAGTCAAACAGTATATGGCCCCACCACCACCACCGTTTCAGAAGGCCCAAAGCTTCTGCTGGGCCTGCACATATGAACCAAAAAGGATTTGCTTCCAATTTATGAAGGTATTAAGGGATTAACTAAAGGGATTAAGAGGCATACATTCAAAATGGATCTAAGTTAAGGTAAAAAAACCAGATTTTCTAAACAAGGAAGAAAGGGAGTTAATTCCTCCCACATTAAACGTGTACATACCATATTGATAGAACGATACACCTTTTGCCCGGGCACTCCTTCGAATTTCATTTATTGCTACAAGAAGAGTAGCTGAAACAAACCAAAAAAGTGATAAGAATTATTTGGATAAAAGAAAAAACGTAAGTTAAAAAATGATAACATTCATTTCGGAAATCTTGCTAATAAAGTTTCATGGGTGTAAAGACTTTTTTCCAAAAGAAAAAAAGGAAGAGTTTTTAAAAAGGGTGAAATATGTGAAGATAAATTTCCAAGTTTCCATCTATTACCCCCTTAACTCCAGAATGCCTCCTCTGACTTTAATATGAATGCTCTGGACTAATGGGTTACAGATCAAATATCCATTAATGGACTGCATTTAAGAAACTACTGTAATGGACTTCTTGGCTGGGCCTCAGTTTGCCCAAGGGCAGGCTCAACCTTTTCCATTCATTGGTATATCCCTCTGCCACATCACAGACTGCTTTTGAAACTCAGTTCAAAAGGTCAACAGGCATGTGGATGCGGGAGAACCCGTGGACATTATATATCTGGACTTTCTGAAGGCGTTTGACACGGTCCCTCACCAAAGGCTACTGAAAAAGCTCCACAGTCAGGGAATTAGAGGACAGGTCCTCTCGTGGATTGAGAACTGGTTGGAGGCCAGGAAGCAGAGAGTGGGTGTCAATGGGCAATTTTCACAATGGAGAGAGGTGAAAAGCGGTGTGCCCCAAGGATCTGTCCTGGGACCGGTGCTTTTCAACCTCTTCATAAATGACCTGGAGACAGGGTTGAGCAGTGAAGTGGCTAAGTTTGCAGATGACACCAAACTTTTCCGAGTGGTGAAGACCAGAAGTGATTGTGAGGAGCTCCAGAAGGATCTCTCCAGACTGGCAGAATGGGCAGCAAAATGGCAGATGCGCTTCAATGTCAGTAAGTGTAAAGTCATGCACATTGGGGCAAAAAGTCAAAACTTTAGATATAGGCTGATGGGTTCTGAGCTGTCTGTGACAGATCAGGAGAGAGATCTTGGGGTGGTGGTGGACAGGTCGATGAAAGTGTCGACCCAATGTGCGGCGGCAGTGAAGAAGGCCAATTCTATGCTTGGGATCATTAGGAAGGGTATTGAGAACAAAACGGTTAGTATTATAATGCCGTTGTACAAATCGATGGTAAGGCCACACCTGGAGTATTGTGTCCAGTTCTGGTCGCCGCATCTCAAAAAAGACATAGTGGAAATGGAAAAGGTGCAAAAGAGAGCGACTAAGATGATTATGGGTATGGGGCACCTTCCTTATGAGGAAAGGCTACGGCGTTTGGGCCTCTTCAGCCTAGAAAAGAGACGCTTGAGGGGGGACATGATTGAGACATACAAAATTATGCAGGGGATGGACAGAGTGGATAGGGAGATGCTCTTTACACTCTCACATAATACCAGAACCAGGGGACATCCACTAAAATTGAGTGTTGGGCGGGTTAGGACAGACAAAAGAAAATATTTCTTTACTCAGCGCGTGGTCGGTCTGTGGAACTCCTTGCCACAGGATGTGGTGCTGGCGTCTAGCCTAGACGCCTTTAAAAGGGGATTGGACAGATTTCTGGAGGAAAAATCCATTATGGGGTACAAGCCATGATGTGTATGCGCAACCTCCTGATTTTAGGAATGGGTTAAGTCAGAATGCCAGATGTAGGGGAGGGCACCAGGATGAGGTCTCTTGTTATCTGGTGTGCTCCCTGGGGCATTTGGTGGGCCACTGTGAGATACAGGAAGCTGGACTAGATGGGCCTATGGCCTGATCCAGTGGTGCTGTTCTTATGTTCTTATGTAATTTCAAAAGATGTTTGCTATGCAGTTCAAGAAATTCACATCTTTGAATCAAGATGCTGGAGTTTTTCTCTGATCAGTAGCCTGCTGATACCAGGTTTTTAAAATTGCCCTCAGTTTCAGAAGCAGTTTGTCATGCAGTGTGTCACGTCATATAACTGAAAAATAAAACTGAAGTCCTCTTAAACTCATGGAATGTGTTAGACTGGAGTCATCGAAAATATACTGGCTAGGATCCAGTCCATCAAGTCCTTTATTTTGCACCTAACAAAACAAATCTTTAATGGAATCATTTGTTCATTTGAAGACTTCTAAGCACAACCATTACATCAGATCTACTAGATCTACATTCACAACAGGTCTATTTTTTTATATATCAATTACTTGTTTCACATAATAAAGTGTACTAGAAACCTGACATGCATTCAGCATATCAATGAGAGGGTTATATTGATGCAATACAATTCAGCGAACTGCCTGGGAGTTCCATAATGCTGCTGCTCAGTTGGTCAAGCAGTCGTGGGTCAAATTGAGGGCTGCATAGGAAACCAATGGGAGTTCCACATAAGCTACTTCAAACATATTTTGTAGAGGCAACTATAGCGAATAGATAAAAGGCTCCTCTGAACAGGCTACAACAGAGCAGAATATCATACTTTATACTATCATGTATATACCATGTTATATAGTATAGGTATATACTATCTGAAAATATGAACATATATTAAGAAGTATTAAGAAGCAAGTTGACTCCGACTTTAAGCATCCTTTAACACACTGGCAAAACAATGACAGGATAAGTCATGAAGCATTTTCCTACAAGGTAACATACCTCCTTCAGATACCAATGAACCTGCTAAAATACAATAAGCCTAAAAGAGGGAGAAAAATAAAGAATTTAGTTACATATATATAGCAGGGAGTCTTATACACTAGGCAGAATTCAAAAACAGTCTCCTACTCTTGAGATTAGCCTAAAGCAAGGAGATCAAAAATGCTAAGTTGTGGCAATGGTTTATCTTGGGGATAGCCAACTTTTCTATCCTCAGAGACTACTCTATTCTCCAGACAATAGTGTAGGGATTGGAACAGCATCTTCCTGAAAAAAGATGCTAATCTTTATAATTAAATCTTTATAATTAAAGATTAATTTAATTTAATCTTTATAATTAAAAGGCCAACACCTAGAAGGAGGGGTTGCCCAGTTATAAAGCATGCACATTCAGCTATAGCATTACATAAATAAATAAATTATTTTTACTAATTGATTGATTGATTGATTGATTGATTGATTAGATTTGTATTCCGATTTTCTCCCCGAAGGGCACCCAATGCGGCTAGTACAAATATTACGTATGTGCCACAAACAAAAACAAAGAAAGACAAGGATCATTAAAAACATAATACTCTTTTTCTTACAACTTGAAAGCCTTTCTTCTCTTCTTGTAAGTGAAACAGTGAATTATAATTACTCTGGGGCCTGATTTAGTCCACAGGTTACTAGTTGCCCATCCCTGCCTTAAATTATTAGATGGCTTTTTCCCAAACCACAAGAAATTATAAACCTCAGGAAAATAATAGCATGGAGAGATGCCTTGAGTTTCAAGTTTCCTAATCTCAGTCTTTACATTTTTTAGCCACGCAAAACCCCAGCTGCTTCCTGTGACTGTAAAAGCAAAATCACAGTATCACTGGTACTGCCCGTGAAGGTCAGGCCCCAACCAGTGGCCTAGGATCATCGCAGGTATCGACGGATAATTGACGCAGTTCCAATAATAGCAGCTCTGTGCAGCTCAGCGAGTGTAATTGCTGGTGCATTCAGTTGTTGCAAATAGTTGTGAAAATTTGCAGAGATGGCGCACCTATGATTATTGGCAACACTTTAGTGTGTTTCATCCACAATCGGGTGGTTTCTAGACACAGTTCATGGTACTTGTCTATTTTTTCATGTTCCTTTTCTACCACCCTGTGGTCACCAGGGACGGCAATGTCAATGAATGTCACAAGTCACTGCTCTTCTTCCCAAGGACCCAGAACAGTGAACAACACAAACCACCACGAAAATTACAGCAAATTAAACTGATGACAAGCAGCAACAACAATGAGACAACAGCATCTTCTGACTGAGGACCCCCCTCTAAACCTGCTCTTTCAATAACAGTTAATATGTGATGAACATCTACAAAACCCTTGGAAATTGGTTAGCAAATTACTGGATGAGGGTCTACAAGGTGATGCTTAAGCCACAGCTACACATAAGCAGATCCATGGAAATTGCCACCTTAGATATGATCAGTACCTCATCTCCTTCCGATCTGAATTTTTTATCCAAAAAATACCAGACCACAATCAGATATACAGAATGCACCTCGTTATCCAATGGGGTTCCACTCCAGAACCCTCAGTGGATAAAAAAAATAAATCAGTGGATACCAGATCAGTGGAAAAATAGCTTTAAAGTTTCATTTCCAGTTTTCTTGCTCCTCCCTTGTCATTCCAGAATGCATTGGTATAGATGCTATATTGCATTCAGTCACTAAATGGGGTGAATAATGGAATATAATGGAATGAAATTATAATTATTTAACAGCACAAAGATAGGAAATGAGATTTGTTGCTTTTTTTCCTTGCTACAAGACATTTAATGGTAGGCCCCAGTATCCATGGTGAGTCAAATCAATGGATATTGAGGCACAATTTGTAGTCTAACAGCCCAATCCTATCCATACTTACCCGGGGGTAAGCCATATTGACTCTAATGGGACTTACTTCTGAGTAAACAGGCATAGGGTTGGGCTGTAAACCAGCATTTCTCAATGCTGGTTTATGGTGGTTTATGGTGGCATTTCTCAATGCTGGTCTCAATGGTGGTTTATGGTGGTACTTGCATGGTTCCCAGCCTCCCACCACCTGGCAGCGAGACCAGCAATGCAATATAATGAACAGCAGCAGGAGGCTCAGCTCGACAGGCAAAACTCCAGTGTGCACTTTTCGCACACTCGAAAAAGCCCTTTCATGCACCCTGAGCCTCTAAGCGGTGTCTGGCATGTTGCATCTAGTTTCCCAATCTGGAAATAACTGGCAATGACATCATCACCACTTACTTCTAGTGGTACTTCCAATAGATGGATCAAGCGAAATGGTACAGCAGGGAAAGAACTTTGAGAAACTCTGGTCTGAGTAAAGCACTGGATTGCTAAACCCACTTACCCAAAGAAGAGATTCTATGGGCTGAGGATGCAGTAAACCTATAATACCATGATACCATGAAAGTCCTGCGCCCATCATGAAAATGCCAACACCACTAATCAAGGATGCAATGTAGCGCATGTTTGTGAAGCCATACCTGCAAGGGAGCATAGGAAAGTGTCACTTTTCTACACAATGATTCAGTAAACATTTAAAAAAACTGATGTCTCTCAACGTTTGGCTAATTTGGCTTTGGGAAAGAAATACAGGCAGCCCTCCTTACCTGCAGATTCAGGACTCGTGGTTTTGACTATCCACAGATTCCAAATCTGCAAGGTAGGTCCAACCTGTACCCTCTTGAGGAGACAGGAGTTGCACATGGCCTCCATGGCCCTCAGAAGGTCCTCTAGGACTTCCGGAAGGTCAAAAACTGCTGGTTTTCAACCAAAAACATGAAGTTGCAGTTTTCAGCCTTCTGAGTACCAAGGAGGCATCCCCAGGCCTCGGAAGGTCCTCTAGACACAACTGGAGTGCAGTTCTGGTTGTGTTCATAGGATTTTAGATGCCCAAACCCACGGATTTCATCATCTGCAGGTTTAGGCATCTGCAGGGGTTCCAGGAATGGAACCCCCACAGATACCGAGGACCCACTATACTTCATGTTATACAAGATCATACCTTTTTTCTAATTCTGCTTTATGCTTGACCCATTTATATTTATCTGCACCACAGCTTCAATGAACTACATAAAAATTCCTGCAAACATTTCTTCAGCAAAACACTACCCAGTTTCTTTCTAATAAAATGCTTTCCAACTTGCATTTGTCATGTGCTACCTTCAGGTATTTGCAAGATGCCCAAGAGAGCAGGACATGAGTAGTGCTTTACACAGAAAAACCCGAGAGGCTAATGAAAAAGCCCAAATTTTCTTCAGATCTTAAACCCAAGCACAGTGATATTATGCTGTGGTACAAATCAGATATATTCAAAAGGCAAAATACATGTCAGATTTGCTGAGATGTTCAGTCAGAGCAGTGACGTCACAACAAGAGTGCGGCTGGTGCAGGCCGCACCAGTTGTCACCCTCAAGACGAGGGGTGACACCTTGTGCCTCTGTTCAGCAATCATCAGCCCTCTCCAGGTCCAGCCACTTCACACTCCTGCCAATGACTGTGTTTTCGCTGCTCACCACCGAGAATGTGAAGCAACTAGGCCCAGAGAAGGCAGAAGATCACCAGACCTGGCCCAAAGGCCGGTGTTTCACATTAAAAGCAGTGTGATAGCCCAAAAGGTCAGGGGAGATGTAATTATGTCATTACATCACCCCCGAACTTCCAGAATACAAAGCTCATGCAGGTAAGCATCATACAAGGGGACATGGACCTTCAAAAGACCTCAGAGCCACAGATGAATTCAAGGCAGACACTAATTATTTCATTACAGGTAAGATCTATAAAAAAACAACGTGGCAATGTCCTTACGGGTGACTTGGGTCTGGTGTCCTCACAGACTGGCTTATTCCCAATGCTAGCAATGCCTGTATAAGGAAAGAGAATGTAGAGAAATGTTTAATTACTGATCACATTGGGAAAGTTTAAACACTGCTTCAGTAATCCTCCACATAGACGTATGTCAATTTAAATGTTTTCAGTTAGATCGGGCTGTCAAAACTCATACAGTGATCTGAAACGCATTCATGGTTCCTGCTGAAAGCTGGAAGTGATATTATTAACCAGGAAGTGACATCACTAAACAGGTGATGACCAGAAATAAGCATTTTTTTCTCACTTAGGAACTCATTAGCAACAAATGACAGAAGAGGAAATATGCAAATTGTGATTATGTTTTCAAGATACAGAAGACTCTGATTAACACCCTTTCAGCAGCTTAGCTTCTGCCAAGGCGTCACTTCACAGCTCAGCAGTTGAAAGGTAACCTGCAAAGTGATGCCTCAGTAAAAGGGGCACTGCTGAAAGGTTGTGTGACACAAACACATGTGGTCATGTGAAAGCACATGACAACTGGTTCTCCCAGCAACTTGGCAGCTTCTCCTTCCTCATCTCTTTTGGTCTGCCTCTTCTCCTGTATAATTCCTAAACTTCTGAGGCATCCTTCTGTCTCTCCCTCTAAGCGCCTTGGCAGAAGCAGCGCTGCTGAAACAGCGGTGCTGGATGAGCCCAATCACATTGGCTGTTCTTTCATAAGCGACATCTTAGCAGAAACAGCAATGCCAAAAGAGGGGCCCATGTGATAATTGGGCTCTGCCAGTACCTGCCTTTCAGTGGTGCCACTTCTGCCAATGAGGGACCAATCCAAACGCCCGGTTGGGCTGGCACACGTCCCTTGCGCAGGCCCAGAGATGTCACAAGAGTGCCATAAGGCACTGTTGCACCATCCCAGGAGGAGGCAGGCTGGCACACGGTGGTGTGTGCTTGCCTCCAGAGGTTGAATTTGGCCTCCAGTATGCCAGTGCTGGGTAAGTTTGCACCGGCTTGCCTCAGGCAGCGCAGAGGTCTGGGGAGGGCAATCTGAAGGCACTTTGGGGTCAGATCCTAACCCCCCTCCCAGGCAGCCCAGTCTAGTACCAGGCTGATCAGATCAGCACCACCTCTTTAAGTGGCATATATCCGAGTAGCCCCATTCAGGCTGCTGCCGTGTTACCTGGTGAAAGGGGATTTAATTCCCCTTGCCCTGAGTTGTGCCGCAGCCAGCAACAACTCTGCACTGGATACAGCACAGGCTGGCCAGCCTGCCTGTTCCAGCACAGGACAGGACTGGGCTGTGAGTCACTTTGCAGCTCAGCAACTGATGGTGGTGCTGGGAGTGCCAAATTAACACAGGGGCTGAATAAAGAGATTCCAAGGGCTGGATACAGCCTGTGAGCTGGATGTTTGACACCCCTGAGTTAGATGGACAAATGGCTTGACCCGATATAAGGCAGCTTCACAAGTACCACAGTTAATGGTGTTTATTATGAATCCCCCCACCCCATCACATCAAAAGATCTACATATCTTCTGGGAAACTAATCCCACCACACTACATTACTGAAAAGACATGAGTAGATAACTAAAGACCAAGAGAGTACTCACTTGATTGCAAGTATCGGCTAAAGAGTGTATGGCTTCTGAGAACATGCTTGCAGAACCCGTGTAAATCCAAGCAAGGATCTTAAAAAAAAAATTCAAGCCATTTCTGGGGATGGAGGAAAAGAAAAAGAGTGAATCACCCCAAACTGAAAATACCCAGCTATTCAAGCATTTGAAAATAAATGCACTCCCACTGGGAAGACAACTTTGGCACTGGACCAACTGCCAGACTATGTTTAGATGAGACAGTATACACATATTCCCTTCTCCCTTCTATAGTTTATTTCAGCCATAGAGTAGAAGTACAACTGCATCAGCGTTATAGATGGTTGGCATTAACACAAGAACATAAGAACAGCCCCACTGGATCAGGCCATAGGCCCATCTAGTCCAGCTTCCTGTATCTCACAGCGGCCCACCAAATGCCCCAGGGAGCACACCAGATAACAAGAGACCTCATCCTGGTGCCCTCCCCTACATCTGGCATTCTGACTTAACCCATTCCTAAAATCAGGAGGTTGCGCATACACATCATGGCTTGTACCCCATAATGGATTTTTCCTCCAGAAATCTGTCCAATCCCCTTTTAAAGGCGTCTAGGCTAGACGCCAGCACCACATCCTGTGGCAAGGAGTTCCACAGACCGACCACACGCTGAGTAAATAAATATTTTCTTTTGTCTGTCCTAACCCGCCCAACACTCAATTTTAGTAGATGTCCCCTGGTTCTGGTATTATGTGAGAGTGTAAAGAGCATCTCCCTATCCACTCTGTCCATTCCCTGCATAATTTTGTATGTCTCAAACATGATTCCCATCTAATCAGAATCTGCAGATCAATTTTAAGTCTTGACTTCAAACCCTGGTTAAGACATATTAACCTGGTTTCAAGTCCTCACTTCAAACCCTGGTTAAGAAATGATAAATGGCAAGCACTGATGCAGGCACTTGAACTACACCACAGAAAGGAGAGGGTCATTTACATGAAAGAGAGGACAAAGGGCATAAGCATGCAGCATTCACTAACTTTTTATTGAAACATTAGAATTTCACTTTCAAAACAGCCATTTTCCAGAATACAAATGCACCTTCAGCTGTATGCATAAGCCTCTAAGGGCACAATCCTAACCAGGTCTACTCAGAAGTAAGTCCTATTTTGTTCAATGAGACTTACACTCAGGAAAGTGAGGTTAGGATTCCAGCCTAAGTTCATTTTAAATTTAAGTGTTTAGCATAAGCTAAGCACATGTACATCTTGCTACAAAAAACACACATACACAGTACACACTTACATGCAGATAGCAACCATCACCACTTTTCCTGGTCCCCTTAGAAACATAGCTGATGTGCTGGAGCGTGGCTGTATTAAAAACAAAAACACAGATTAAAATACATCACACCTCTCTTTTCTCTCTATACATGCTTCTGTGCAATGTTACAGAGTTATAATTTGAAATACTGTTATACTTATTAGATTATACTTACACTTTTAAAATCAGCCCATTAAAAATATCAACACACACACACGCTCTTTAATATATTTACATATAAGCAACAATTCTGGAAAAAAACACATTTTATACTAAGATGATACAATCCCATAGCAGACACCATCTCAGAACATTCTCTCACCTTAGTTTCTCCTAGGAAATCTTTGTATTCTTTCAGCAATTTTTGGTTTCTAAACAAATCTGTAAAGATATAAGTTACAGCTATCAACCAAGAGGGGAAAAAGAGCAGAATTTTAACATCTCTGTTACACATAAAACTATACTGTATACCACTCTTATAAAAAAAATCTAAGCCTATATATAAAAACATTTAGAGCACGGTCCAAACCTGCGCTGGAACAGGCAAGCGAGGAGGCTTGCGCTGCATCCAACGCAGGTTTGTGGGCAGCAACGGCTCAGCCAGAGACAAGGAGAAACTTTTCCACCTTACCCCTGGGTAAGGGCTGCTGGCCCCAATGGGTCTCCTCAGACCTGCACCACCTCTGGAGGTGGTGCAAGTCCGAGGAGAGCGGAGAGGCTTGAAGCCTCTCCATTCTCCACGGGGACAGGGGTTGGGATCCGGCATAACTGCTGGATCCCAGCCCAACCTCCGATTCCCCGTGCACCCCCCCCGGGGCCGCCCATTGTCCTCCCTCCCCCCACCCAGGAACGCCTCTCTCCCTCCTCCTCCCCACCCCGCTGCCTACCTTTGACGCTTGTGTCAGTGCGGGCACGCTGACACAAGCAGCTGTGGGGAAGCCGCCACGGAGGCTTATGTCAGCCGCCACGGCTTCCTCGTCAGGAGGCACAAACGTGCTTTACGGCACATTTGCGACCCTCCCTGGCCGGCCCAAGTCCTCATTAGGACTACGTCCTTAAAATGCTAAGATAGGTCTGCTCATGTTTCCTAAGATGACAATACAGGACAATCATCAACTTCACTAAGATTGTCACAAGGCACATACTGATGAAATAGCCCTTGTTTCTTTCTGGAAGATTAGAGTTATCAGAACAATTAAGCACGTATCTAATTCTGCACTTACTTTCTCTGTATTCTATTTCTGCTTCTTTACGCCTCTTTCTCTCTCTAGCAAGAGCCTCTGGGCTTCCCCAAACTTCCAAAGACCTGTATCAGGGAAAAAAAAAAGAACAAAGGAAACAAACACCTTCCTGTAACTGGTGTTAGTTATGCTTTATAAATAGTACAGGTTTGTCCTGTCCCCCTCTTATCTGAGAGGTTATGGAATAGAATATTGTCAAAAACAAGAAATTGTTAAAATGCAGAACAGTCTTTTTTTAGCTTGCAAATACATTTTGGTCACCGAAAAACTTAAATAATGCACTACACAATATTTGCAAATGCATACAAAAGTTGAACAATACACCACACACACACACACACAACAGTACAATAAAATGAACAAGCAGCACATGGTTGCAGAAGTGTGTGAAAGGTTGTGGAAACAAGATGATATAGGTCGAAAGAGTTGATCGCACATCAAATGTGTGGGTTCTGGTTATAATTGCAAAGGGTGGAAAGAGCGGATCATTGAAAAGCGAGGGAAGCCCTTATACTTTGCTTTCCAATGCCAAACAAGGGCAGCAGCTTAAGTATTCTTCCTTCCCCCAATTGGAGATTTTAAACACTGATAGATTTGGAATTATGGTCTCACAAAGCTCATACCCAAAGCCCACAAAGAGAGAGTACAAATAATTTTGAAAGTTCATGGGAATATTCGCAAATCAAGTTCATTCCACTACATTCACACATACTGCAGCCTCATCACTTCTCCTGGATATACCGTCTCCCACTTGAAACAAAGTGATTTTCCACAGCAACTGGTGGACAAGCCTTATATTTTAGAAGTTAATAAATGATAACAAACAAAGTTCCAGTTGTGTCTGGGAAATCTCTGGGGGGGGGGGAATCTGAGAGTCCAGTATATCTGCGGATCTGTGGGTAAGGCAAATCCGTGGATAAAGAGGCCCCACATGTATTATTTTTTATTATTAACACTTTGAGCACACAAAGTACTTCACACATATTATCCTTGATGTTTTCCTTACAACAACTCTGTAAAATAAGCATTATTATTGCAGCTGCAGAGCTGAGGCTGAGAGGAAATTGCTTGTCTAAGGTCACTTGATGAATTCTTGGAAGAAGCAAGATCCAAACCAAGGATGTTCTGAATCAGCTCAGTCCCTTAGCTGCTGTTTTAGATAACCAGAATCAAACAATGTTTTCAGACATGCCCTTACTTTGCCTCCACATCTGATCTCAAGAACACAGTGAAAGCCTCTGTATCGTCGTGAGGGCTTCGCCGTCTAATTTTCCTGAGCTGATCAAGGTCACTGTTGAAGAATAAGAAAGGTTTGTTGAAAAGAAAAAAGTATTACAAGACAAGAAGGTACCCGTTGAACTTGAAAATGAGCAATATACACTAACTAGACCCTATCCACCTTCCTCCCAACCTAATTCTAGTTTTCAGCAATTTTATAGCATCCTCCAGAAGCAACATATAGTTTGCTCATGGACTAGCAATGAGAAAGAGTAACTGTACATTTCAGTAGGGCATTTAAGAATATCAAGGCAAAGCCTTGGAAAAAAATATGATCTCCCCCAAATCTACAAGCCACTCACGGCATAGGATAAGGGTGTCCACACTTGCTTAACATAAGACCCACATTCAACAAACTTGCAGTTTGAGAACTGCAAGAGATGTTTGAAAGTCACAATATTTAAGAAGCATTTAAATCCTTAAATATATTTACCCACCAAGAACATTAAATATGTTTCAATCCAGTGGATTCTGTTTATACCTGGTAAATAATCATAAAGCTTGAAAATTTCGTATTTACAGTCTTCCGATCGCCCAATTACATGCAGGGAGATTGGAGTTTGTTATGGCCTGGCCGGAACACGCGAGCCCCTTCCCCTGCGAGGGGATTGGTAGAGGGCAGTTGCTGGGGGGAGCAGAGGTATTATAAGGACACAGCAACAGCCCCCCTTCCTTCTTTGCTCGTGGGCACCGAGCAGACAGCACCCAGCCAGCGGCTGAGCATCAAGGGGAGAGGGATCCTCCTCGTGATGTGTGAGCAGGCTAGGCGGTGCTGGGGGGGGCTATGGGAGCATTCCCTGGGAGGGGGAGGCTGCCTGTAGAACGGGCTCCCGTGGGGTGACCATTTGAAGGGCGCTCATGCCCCCTCCCCTGCCCCATTTGGGCGAGCAATGGGACTGCCCCCCCTGGCCAGAGGGCCCCCCTCCCGCATTTAGTGGGGCTCCAAGGCGCGGCCTGCAGTTATGTCAGCAATGTTGCTACCAACCTGCTTAACAGGCAGTGTTACCAACCGCTTTTTACCAAGCGCCTGGTTGAGGCACTGCAGGAGTACATAGCACATTCAGCAGCGTGAGAGGAGCCCTGTTCCAGCACGCAGATGGCTCCCCGCTGACTTTATTCCAGTCTAGGGTGGTCTTTTTGCATGCTCTCATAGCCCCTGAGTTGCAGCCAAAGGGGTATAGCCTTAATTCCCTGCATATCAAAGCGGCTTCTGCATCCGCAGCGTTGTGCCTGTCCGGGGGCGACATTCAGTGGATAGGACATTGGCGTTCTGCAGCTTATAGGCGTTACATTCGGTTCTTTTAGAGGCAGGCTCCTTCATTGGCACCCCCCCCTTTATGGGGGGGGGGCGCTGCAAAGGGCAGGGGTTGTGGCAATAACCCTTTCTCCTTCTGCAGGATGCAGTGAAAAGCCGGTTCGTGGACTGTCTGCAGCCATTCCATGGTAGTTTGGGTTTGCAAGTGGGCAGCTGCAAGGCAATTTGGAATGCAGCTCGGGCTCGGCCCCGCCATGCAAGCTGGTCCATGCGGTGGGGCCAGCTGCTGCCTGCAACGGCAGAGTAATTGAAGGAGAACTTGCCGCCTGACGTATTGGTGATCCACCTGCGTGAAAATGATCTGTGTGGGATGTCCGGGCTGCCGCTCGGGCCCAGAGCAGGCAAGGAGCTTGCTACCCTTCAGGGTTGGCTGTCTGGCATCACAGTGGTCTGGTTGGACTTCCTACAGTGGCGGGTGTGGCGTGGTGCCAGCCGCTATGCTAAGGTGGAGAGGATGAGGAGGAAGGTTGCCAAAGAGATTGGCCAGTTTGTGGCACGGACAGGTGGACAGGTCATTGTGCATTCAGCCTTTGCCTTCTCGGTGCCTGCTCTCTATAGAGGAGATGGGGTACGTGTCTGAGCAGGAGGTGGACATAAGAACATAAGAACCGCCCCACTGGATCAGGCCATAGGCCCATCTAGTCCAGCTTCCTGTATCTCACAGCAGCCCACCAAATGCCCCAGGGAGCACACCAGAGAACAAGAGACCTCATTCTGGTGCCCTCCCTTGCATCTGGCATTCTGACATAGCCCATTTCTAAAATCAGAGCCTGCAGGATGACCTTAAGGCGCTTCTCCCCGTTTGGGAGCGGGGGGTCAAGCGCTAGGCTGACCCCTCCTTGTGGCAGGTGGTGCAGTAGAGACGTGCTTGGGACTTTGAAGTGCACCTTCAGACAGCATAGGCAGGCCAGAACTCAATAGCAGTCCTCAGGGGCTCAGCGGCACGAGGACATTGACTGGGGCCCTGGACAGGACCACGGGGGTCCTCCTCAGAGGCTCAGCGGCACAGCCCGCGGTCCAGCTGCCTTCCCCTTATGGGACAGACCTGGATGAGCTGCGTCGCCCAAGCAGCTTGGAGTCGGGTGCACATCTGGCCTGGGGGACAGATTTGGTTCTGGGGCCGCCCAGTGGTCCCGCCTCCACACCACAAAGGGGTTTTCGCTGCCCCTGCAACTGCATGTCTCAGCCTCCTTTCTGTATTAAAATACTAATAAAGTGGCCCTTTCCCCTATGTGGGTTGTCTCGAGTGTTCATTGGACGGTGCCCAGATAATATATTAATTGTGATGCAAAAAGGAGCTCAGCCAACATATTTCTGAGAGCTGCACATGGCTCACAAGCCATGGTTTGGCCACCCCTGGTATAGTACATATATGAGAATGTAGCTTATGGGAGGGTAGGGTGGGAAAAGAGACAAAAGGGGCAAGCTGAGGCCATGTCATGGTGGCCTAGCTGGAGCTGCAACTTTTCAAGTCACATATTCGCATCAAGTGATATGGAAAAAGCTACAAATTCCACAAGCAATAGTGGGAAGGGGCATCTTTGGCTAAAATGATGAAAAGATTATATATGAAGTAGTAGGAGATAATGCAATATCATCACAATGCCAATGCAACAATCATACCTGGACTTGAGGCAGAACTCATTTATTGCTCTGACACCAGTGATAAAATTATTCTTCGTGTATTTTGGTCCATATTCCCTCTTTTTAAGCACAGCTTTCACTTTAATGAAAAAAGAAGGATGATTCAGTTCCAGAAGCCACCAAAAGACACCCTACAATGGAAGCAACCATGATACATGCAAACATAGGTATGCATTCATTTATATAGGCTCGAAAGAAACTTGACAAGCATTCTTGGCAAAAAAGAAACTAAACACGGCAAAACATAGAGCAAATAGAGCCAAAAGTACACTGATAGGAAATAAATGACAAAGTACATATCCTCAGCTACTGAAGATATGAGAATTACACATTATTAGTCATTAAATCAACTACTCACGTACCCTTGGATTTAAATAATCTTTAACAGGCTTATTTGAGAATTTCTGATTTCCTAGTACTAAATTTTTCTAAATCACCACCACACACATGCACAGGCTGTATCCCAGCCATGACTAAATGTCAATTAAATCAGTAGGCCTTACAGTGCAGTCCTATGCATGACTACCCAGGAACATTTGATTGAATTCAATGGGACTTGCTTTCAAGTATGCATGCACAGGGCTTCTTCCTTAGTGATAACTGACTAAATTTAGTTAGCATAAATTGACTTTGTCTAGACCCTGCCTGAGACAAATATGAGAACGGATGCATAAGTAAATGAGAGTTCAACAAACAAAATTACACTCAAAGGCAACTTTCTTCCTCCTTCCTCTGCTGTGCTACAACTATAGTAATACTTTTTATAACACTGGGGATCTGTTCTAAAAAGTTGCATGCCATGTGAAACAGTACCATAGGAGACACTGTTAAGGCAGGAAACTGGCACTGATTGGCCCTGCAATTCCCAGAACGCACTGCTCCCACTGGTGAGAAAAGCTGTCAATCACATCTGAACAGATCTCTGTAACAAATCAGCACTAATGGAAGCAGCACTGGGGGAGGTATTACTGTATACCTATATTACCTATTCCAATGTTTCTCAAACTGTGGGTCCGGACCCACTAGGTGGGTTGCAAGCCAATTTCAGGTGGGTCCCCATTCATTTCAATATTTTATTTTTAATCTATTAGACTTGATGCTGCCATGGTATGTGACTGCATTTGGGGAAATGTTACAGTCCTGTACTTTTAACAAGCTGTTCTGTATATTCTTTTAACAATGATAGTAAATGGAACTTACTCCAAGGTAAGTGTGGGTGGGATTGCAGATTAGGATTGTGAAAAATTTTCCTGCTTGATGACATCACTTCCGGTCATGACATCACTTCCGGTGGGTCCTGACAGATTCTCATTCTAAAATGTGGGTCCCAGTACTAAACATGTGAAAACCACTGACCTATTCTATTTGAAAACCAGTTCTGGAACTCATTCAGACTTTTTCAGATTCTGCAAACGTCTTCAGGCTGGGCTGTATTGTAAGACCATTCATCATGACTAATGTTAAAGTTCATAGGATATAAACTGTTGTAGAGTCTCATATGATAGTGGAGTGAAAGTTTCCACCCACTACACAGATAATGTAGTGTAGTCTGCAACACACAGACACTCCACTTGGATGCCTGACTGCACAATCCCCTCCATATTTTAGAGGCAGTACCATCACACAAATTGGGCACTCTCATCATGCACAAGATTATTTGTATTCATGAATGTTTGAAGAGGTTTTTGATAACCTCTTCAAACCAACTTCCAAAAAACTATAAAAAATATTGATGCAATTAGCACAAAAGCCAAACAGCAATTAAAAACAGCAGAACAAGACACAAGTTTGATGTTTTTAGCAGCAGTCTTGTGCATGCCAGTACTTTCAGTGCAAGGCTTACTCCAAGCAAATCTTCACACACCTATAATGCTAAATTATGAATGCTGATTACCTTTCACTTGGATCGGCTGTTGTGACAAAGGTGATGTTTGACTGCTAGAATCCCGGGCTGTTTTTTTAAAAAAAGCATTTATTAGCAGGAGCAAATTCTTTTTTCCTCTTTCCAAAAGTAAGTACTTCCAAAAGCTAAGAACTTCCACTGATTTCACTGAAAAAAACACAAACATGTACCCACCCACCCCCATTCCTCTATACATCTCTGTCTTAATTAAGTATATCGACAGAACTAAGTTCATATGATTCCAATAACAAAAGGCAATACATTTTTGCTTCAGTCTCTGGATTTTGGATGCTTGCCATGCATCCGTTATCAGTAAAATTGAAGCTAATTTTACGGAAACTGAAGACGTTAGGATCAGCCCTCTGAACTCAACAATGCTTCAAAGAGGTCACTGTTTTTATTAACAGCGGCCCCAACATGTGGTATGAATTATTCAGAAGTTAGGTCTCCTTAAAAACACTCTTTGTACATGCAACTTATTTTTTAAATCAAGTAATTAGTTCCTGCCGTAAGTTACAGAAAATGAGCTGGCATACCTTACTCTGTTTCCGAGAGACAGAGAGAAGGAATGGCAGGATAATGGTTTGCCATTTTATAATGTAGACATTGAGAAGATGTAATGAACATGGGAAGTTTTTTAAAATTATCCCTATAGAAAAGCAACTTTGCAGACACCACTAAAAAAAACACACTCTCCATGACAAGAAGCAGAAAGAAGACCTAGTAATCCTGCCATAATCCTGTAATAAGGGAGTTCCTGCTCCCTTATCTTTATAGGAGTAACAGGCAGGTTTTATACTGATATCCCACTGCTGAAAGCTAATGTCATTGTTTCAAACAGGCTTGCCAGACATAACAGACTGTTTTTAGGATAATTTTATTTTACTGTACGCTGGATTCTCACTGTGACATTATTTAACAAAAGGTCAAACCATAAACTTTGATTGGGAAAAATAATCACTACCAAATGTCAAGATTCACTACTGAAGATTCAGGCAACATAGCATGCCCTTTTAAAAATAAATTTATATATATGCCTAGAGGCATGTAAAAAGCGCAGTGGGTTGAGTTAAAGAAAAGGTATTCAAATACATGGTAGCTGATTTCTGGATTAAGAAAAGTTTTGGAGGGTAACATTTAAAGTCTGAAAAAATTACTCTCCAGAACACCAATATTCCATATTGAGAAAAAAGAAGGTGACAGAATCTATTATGTACAGTCTTTGTCCCTCGTATAATCAAATCTGCCAGGGAATGAGGGAAGCAAACGACAGAGAGAAAACAATATGGAATCACTTGGTAACTTTTTGTAACACACACACACAACAAAGAAGTCAGGCATCAACCAAAATCTGGCATTGACTGACTTCTCAGTGTTAACCTAACTATTCCTTTAATATGGTAGTCAAAATGGAAATAACACACTAGGTGCAGAAGGCTGAAATTAAAACCTCTATTATATAACCCCTGCTAACTGGTTAAGAGGCACTTTTTCAAGTGGGTGCTCCTCTTTTATTTAGCAGAGGGAGAGTAATTAGCCCACCTCACCCCCAGCAGTGTCTTTTCTAGTGGCTGTCTGCTGGTGTTGCATCTTTTTAGATTGTGAGCCCTTTTGCGACAGGGAGCCATCAGATTTATGATTTTCTCTCTAAACCGCTTTGTGAACTTTTGTTGAAAAGCGGCATATAAATACTGTTGTTGTTGTTATTAGCATGGTAGCCTTGGGGCAAGTCTCTGGATAATCACCTCAACTCTTTCACCTGTAAAATAGGTGCACTGGCCTACCTCACTGAGTGGGCATGTAAAGAACCCTTAGTCCACTCAGAACATTAAAGGTGGAGTTGCACATTACTAGGAAAGTCAGTAGTTACAGATAAACACTCTCTTCTGCATGCTGCCTTGGGGGCAGTGGCATGGCCAAAGGAACTGGCAACCGCGGCAAAAACGTTTAACACCCCCTGTGGGCCTGATGCCCAGAATAACCCTTGGGGCATACAGAAGCTGATCTGAGGTGCAGGGAGGCGTCCCACGTCTTGGAAGGCCTGCCAAAGTCTTAGAAAGGCACTATCTGTTTTAGTAAAAACCAGAAGTGTTTTCTAAGGCCTCCAGCACACTTTCTGAGACCTTACGGGGTTCAGGAACGCAGCACACAGCCTCCCCAGGCATCAGAAGGCCTTCAAAAGGTACCCCAACATCCCCCAAGGTGTGGTACCTGGGGCAATTGACTCCCCCCCCACCTCCCTTAGCAATGCCACTGCTTTGGGGGATGAAGAGCCTGCATCTTGTGCTCTTGTACTATTTCTCTGGACATCATTTCAAATAAACACCACACGTGACATGAAACTCATGACTTCCTTGGGTTGTTCTCAATGCCCTTGAGAAGATGCTCAACATCTCGAACCACAATCAGAACCAGAAGTTGTCCACTGCATTTTCAAATTAAGCTCTGCAAAGCACAAAAACAAATCTGGCCAAAAACTGCAGAAGATGCTGCAGTAGAAACACAGTGGAATTCAAGATTGCAACCAAAGAAACACTGCAACATGGCATCACTGTGGCTTGAAGAAAGAGTTAAGCCAAAATATGCAGACCTGCTGCTGTCTTCTGTCCACTGCTCTCCGGAGCTGAAGAACCTTTTGTTCCTGTGCTATTCTTCTGGCCATCTGAGGTGTAAACTCTGACTTGACTCGCTGAATGAATAGGCAGGCGACTACATGGTAGAATGGGCAAGAGACTTCCAAATTTAAGAGGCACCTGCCATCCTGAAAGAAATAGAGAAGAAAACAGGTTGATATTTTTAAAGTCAGCTGAACAAGAGTAGAAAGCAAAACTCCAAAGTTCTAGACTTTTCCCTGCATGTATGTCATGGGTCTCTCACATACAGCTGGGGCACAGTAAAGATTGTTATCACTCAATCAAGCATTACAGAAACATTTCTCCAGCAGATTCCTTGACTGCTCATATTTCTTTCCTCTATTCATGTTTTAATGTACATATTGCTCCCAAAACCTCACATATCATAAGCTTAGCATACTTTAGCATGTTCACTAACAGGCTTCATTAAGTTTAACTGCTTTTACAAAAGCTCTACAGGCAGGTAGAGAAGGAAAAAAGAGAAGAAGATTTAGGAAAAAAAGGTTTGCAAATAGTTGCTTACAAGGCATTTTTGTCAAGTAAGCTGTGTTTATAGGAAACCAGGTAAGGATGCTTTTCTGAATTTGAAGCAAATCAATGTCTTTCTTCCAGGCTGTTACTATGCCCCATATTATACACATCCCAATGGTATGTGTTGCACCAGCAAGAAAGAACAAAGCAAGACATTTTTCTGGGCACATTTGCAAGGTTGAGCTATTATCACATTCACACACCTCACACAGCAGTATGAATGGAGATGTTGGATACAGAGGTGCAGTAGTAGATTTTGAAGAGCAAGGATTCATCATGACACCTCCCCATAGCTACACCCAAGACCATACAATGCACACATACACAAAAAATCAATTTTAAATTGCTTCACTGGACTGTCTTATTCTCCTGACACTTATTCCTACTCTGAAACCCATTAAACTCTATTTAAAGATTTAGCTCCTTTCATCCCAAACACCTGGAGTGGGTAACAATAGTTCCACCCATTTCTGCCCAGCACATAGGTGTACACATTTGATCCCTGCTGCATATATGCAACACTGGGCAGAGATGGCTTAAATCAAATCAAAAAATGTAATTAAAAATACAATATCTCAGATAAATATAGACAGTATATTAAAGTGCTAGCCGCTTCATGTTTACTCAGAAGAAAGTCCCACTGTGTATAGTAGGTCTTAGTCCCAGGAATATTTACATAAATTGTAGCCTCAACGTAACATGAGCTACATACTATCCCTCAAGAAACCTTTTGGACAGACACTGGTCTAGAAATTATCATAGGCTCTTACACAAATTTCTCAGTTTGTTTCCTGCTGAGCCCAATATTCTTTTTGGCTAAGGTCCTATGCAAAAAATTTCAAAGGCAGCACCTAAGCACTCATGGCATCCCCACTTCTGCTGTAGGAAGAGTCCCAGTGTTCTGCTCTCTCCGCTGCAGCAACACCTGATTTAATAGGACTGAAATCAACTAGTTGTTAGAGCTGTCACACTATTTCAAGAACTCAGGACACTACACAGCTGTCAAGTGAAGGGGTCTTCCTTTCTTGCCAAACAGAAAATCAGAATTGGAAATGACATTTCTCTCCAACAGAAGGTCAATAGCCTGGGAATGCCAATGCCTGGGGCAAATGTGAAAACATGAAAATCAAAATATTGGTCCAGCAGAAAAAAAATCCAAAAATAAACAAAGGCTTCATTAGGCCCAACTAAGATATCATAAGCAGTGGGCAGGATTTCAAGTTCTCTACAACTCTCTTCAGGGTGGGTGTTAAGCAAACCAGAGTGGGGTGGAAAGTGACGACTCACAGATGTGATGGAAAAGTCCCAAGGTCTACAATCTGAAGCAGTCTTGAGACAGAGTGCAGGTAGTTTTATGCAGACTTATTTCAATCAAGTAACCCCTCCATCCACAGTGATATCTGAAAAGGTGAGGTTATCTAAGAGGACTATATCATATGGGCCAATTCACATGTGTTATAATAAAGCAATTCTACCAAAATGCAGTCAAGGTGCTGAAGAACATACACAGAGCTTTGAAAAGATATGAAGGGACACTGCTCAACTGTCCAGAAGGTACCAGAGATGTAGAAGCTGTAGACCTAGGGGCTAGACTAGCAGAAGGCAGATCACAGGCTTTACATGCAAAAGTTCCAGGTTTAATCTCCCAGAATCTCCAATTAAAAGGATTTCAGGCAGCCTGACTGGGAAAGATTCCTGAGACTTCGGAGAACTACTGCTAGCTAGAGAAGACAGAACTGGCCTCAGCAGTGCTTTTTTTGTTAAAAAAAAAAAAAAAAGGTGCAGGAACTCACAACTTGTTAATCTTTTATTTTATTTATTTATTTATTTTTAAACTGAACTTTGAAGAGTTTTGCAGGCTCAACTGCCCCCCCCCCTCTTTTGGCAACTGGCAACCAACCTTTATATTTTGCAGCCATGGAGCACCTCCCCTCCTTAAAAAAAAATTTCTTCCTCATAGGGATTTGAGCCCCTCGCCTCTGGCTCCACAGACCAGCACTTTAACACTTGAGCATAGACTCAAAGTGTTTGGAACTAATACTTGAGGCGCTGATGACCACCAGCTGGGCTCAAGACCTTATGTATTAGTTCTGAGCACTTTGACTACAGGCTTTTCTATAGCCCAATGGAGAGAGTACTGGGCTGTGGAGCACGAGGTCAGAGGTTTGAATCCCTTCCTAGCCTGCAATTTTAAAAAAAAGGTGGAGCACAAAGTCAGAGCTGGGGGTGCCCCCAAAAAAAAAAAAAAGGTGGAGCACGAGGTCAGAGGTTCGAATCCCTCCCTCAGTGAAAGGGGGGGGAAGGTACCGGAACGCCGTTCCGGTGCGTTCTATTACAAAAAAAGCCCTGGGCCTCAGTATAAAAGACATATTCACATGGAAAGCAAGCACACCTCCAAAGTCACAGGAAATAACTGGGTATGACAAAATGCACAGTGGCTGAACTTTAAGCATAGGTACATCATGACTGCTGCACTCCCAGCTCTAATCTCACATCCAAGTGCAAGAGGGCAAGAAGCAGCACATACTGTAATCTCAGAAAGCACATTATGTAGTTCCACAGCTGAAACTAAGCAGGCCAGGTCTCATAAGCTGCCTGAATAGGGAACCACTTGTATAGGAGCAATTCTTGACCATTCATAGAGCGAGCTATAAGAAATAAAAGAGGGTACAGTGTCTGGTAGGTTTTGGCATACCAATGACACTGCGTCCCCAAGCACAGTCTGTGATTCTTGTTCAAGTTGATAAGCTGTGACAAGATCCGGGTTTTACATCCTAGACATGCTGAATGGGCTTGCCCAACTTTCAGGGTTCAAATTTGTCAGTATTGGTCACACTACACATTCAAAGCAATCATGGATTTGCTAAACACACACTTGCCCCATTCACCTATGAAGCAGCGGAAGGGTCCGCTTTTTAAAAAAATGCCAAGAGAAGTACGCAGGGGAGGGGAGCAACACTCATCCACCCAACCTGCAGCCACTTTACCTTGCTGAGCACTACTGCTCTTAAAGCAGTGTTTCTGCAGACTGACTTAGATCTGAAAGTTAATTGAATATGGCAAAGCAAAGCAGGTATCACACTTCTCTCCCGCAGTTAGTTTGGTCCTACACAAGTCTTGCCCAGTACTTCCTGCAAATGCCATACGTGTAAGCTACTTGGGCAGGCTTCAGTGAGTCCTCTGCTATTTTGGACCCCCTTCCCCGAGATCAATAGTACGGCAAAGGTTCATATTTCTTTTTGCTCCAGTAGCAGAAGCAGAACCAACTGGCTGACAAGTGCATCACACCCACCATGACTTTCCCAACAATGCCCCCCCCCCGATAAAGTGCAGTGACACACCACATCAAGGACAGGCACTGCAAGGAAGGGGAGGGGGCACTGCAAGAACCCTTACAACTAGAATGATGTGATTTCTGCTTCTGATGCTGCAAGGGCAAAAAAAATAAAGCCTCCCCGTGCTGGTGATATAAGGGGAGGTGGACTCGCCCAGCTGCTGGCCAGGCCCAATTCTTTTGGACAAGGCCAAAGCAGGCATCAGTAGTGGACTCCTCCGGAGCACAGGACCCTGGACAGCATGGGCTCCGAGGCTGCAGTCCTAGCCACCCTTACCCAGGAGCAAGCCCCCTTGACTACAGTAGGATCTACTTCTGAGTAGACATGCACAGCACTGGACTCCTAAGTTCCTAGTCCTCATGAGGGTGCGTGTTGAGGGGTTGGGAGGACCTGCGTGGCGCCCCTCCCTCCGCCCACTCACCGTGGCTCCCCGCCCGGACCACCGACAGCCCCGCCTGGCAGCCCCGGCTCCTCCGCCGCAGCAGGTGGAGCTGGTACAGGCAGCCCCACGCCCGGCCCCGCGGGACGGCCAGCGACGACGGCAGCATCCTCCCGCTACTGCCGTGGCTACGACGGGGACAAGCGGGCGGGCGGCTGCCGCTCCTCACAGGGACGCCCGGTCCCCGCAGGCTGCGGAGCAGACCCCATTAGCCGGAAGTGGAGCCCGCGGGACCCGGATGTCAAACATCAGTAGGGGCGCTCTGTCCTCTCCGCCTCTATGATCCGGCCCCAGGCTGCGCGTACGCATCTCCACGGGGGTTGCGCAACTGAGCGCATGCGCTGTTCCACGTGGTGTCTCAGGATGCTGCAACTAGCTGCAGGCTCCAATCCTTGTTTGGACAGCCTCAGTAGGGCCACAGTCACTTGCCTGGGAGTGGGCCCCACTGACTGTAATGGGCCTTACTTCTGAGTAGACATGCATAGGTTTGGCCTCTGAGGCTGCAGTCCCGTCCACACTTACCTGGGAGTAAGCCCCACTGACTGTAATGGGACTTCCTTCTGAGTAAGTAGTTCTGATGCCCTTCAATGTCAGTAAGTGTAAGGTCATGCACATTGGGGCAAAAAATCAAAACTTCACATATGGGCTGATGGTGGACAGGTCGATGAAAGTGTCGACCCAATGTGCGATGGTAGGGGGACATGATTGAGACATACAAAATTATGCAGGGGATGGACAGAGTGGATAGAGAGATGCTCTTTACACTCTCACATAACACCAGAACCAGGGGACATCCACTAAAATTGAGTGTTGGAAGGGTTAGGACAGACAGAAGAAAATATTTCTTTACTTAGCGTGTGGTCGGTCTGTGGAACTCCTTGCCACAGGATGTGGTGACAGCATCTGACCTGGATGCCCTTAAAAGGGGATTGAACAGATTTCTGGAGGAAAAGTCCATCACAGATTACAAGCCATGATGGGTGTGTGCAACTTCCTGGTTTTAGAAGCAGGCCACTTCAGAATGCCAGGTGCAAGGGAGTAGCACCAGAGTGCAGGTCTTTTGCTGTCTTGTGTGCTCCATGAGGCAGCTGGTTGGCCACTCTGAGATACAGGAAACTGAACTAGATAGGTCATTGGCCTGATCCAGTTCTTATGCACCTGCTGTCTGGCAGCAAGACTGCAACAAGAGCTTCTAACAGCAGTCAGAGGCTCAGCCCAGTGGGCAGAGCTCCAGCATATGGTTTTCACACCCTTGAAAACATCCTCCCTGAGCCTCTTTTTGCCATTAGACGCTCCTGTCATGTTTATGAACCCAGAAGTAAGTGGCAATGATGTTATTGCCAGTTACTTACAGTGGTAAGTGCTTCTATGGAGAGCATTGGAGCAAGTTGTACATTGGGGACGCCGCCTTGAGAAATACTGTCCTAGAGCAGTGTTCTTCAACCTTCTTTGTGCTACAACCCCAATAAATGTATAAAGTATGAGACTGGGGACCCAGGATTGACCCTGCCCTCCTGGGTCCCTGCCCTGTTGCTGCCCACTCCCCACTCCCATTATGCCCTTCCAGCACTCTTCATTGTAACCAAACATTGAACTCAGTAGGATTTTCAAGTACATGTCTCCAAGACATAGCATGCTGTATCTGTGCTGTGCTGTATCTGACTCACTCAAGTATTTGGGGGGCTGCTGTGAGATACAGGAAGCTGGACTAGTTGGGCCTATGGCCTGATCCAGTGGGGTTGTTCTTATGTTCTTAAGTAAGTGGTAGCTGGTTTAGGTCCAGGCTGCTGATTCCCAGATTTTTCAGTACATTTCTTGAACTATCTACATTCACATCAAGCTTTTGTTTCTTGTTGAACTGGTTTTTGTTTTCATTTAGCAGAATTCTATTCTCTGGAAATCTGTATTCTCTATAAATCAAGTAGCAAAGTTATTATAATTGCTGGCAGGAGCAGAGTTCATAAACTTGCCTGCCATTGTTACAGTTAGCCATTCACGTCACTGTGCACTGGGTCAGAGATTTAAGTTTAGCTCCAGTTAATGAGCATTAGACAGGCATGTGTAGAGCTGCCAGTGTTAATTCTGGTTGGATCAACTCCTGGCTGATGGCTTAAGCCTATAGCATAATGGCTTTAATGTCTCAGCTTTTTCAAATGCAGGGGTTGCAAAGCTGTACTACAATGTGCATCAAGAGTACTTCTGAATTCAGTATTTTCATTCTAGGGATGTCTAAAACAAATGAGAGGCTGGTGCAGTGAACCACTATTCATTTTGAGAGTATCTTCCTTACCATCCACACCTTTCAACTGCTTAATAGCAGCGATTGGGACATTTAACTCCTGGGAGTCCCATTATTATTTCAGTTAGAGCAGGGTGACTAGATATAACAGAGTGTCTATACCTTTAACCATTGTATAGAAGAAATTTGGGTAGGTGCAGCTCAACATGGAAGGGTTAAAAAAGCTGCACCTGCCCAAATTCCCCTCCTTCTATAGAATGGTTGAAGGTATAGGTACTCTGTCCTCCATTGTATCTGGTCACCCTGGGTTAGAGCTATTACACAGTTTCAAGAAAGGTTTCGAGCTTTTGAATGTTTACTCAGAAGTAAGTCCCATTATATTATATTTAATGGAACTTACTCCTAGAAAAGCACACATAAAAATGCAGCTTCAGGTTAGCCAAGTACTCATATCTGATGTGCCAATTTTGTATATGCAGAAGGTTTTTTATTTAGGGGGGGGGGAACATTCCAATACTCTATTCCCCCATCTCTGGTTTGAAGTTGTACAGCCCTGCAACATATACATCAGTGAATCTGCCATTTATTTGTTTAATGCATTTATAGACTGCTTTTCCCCCACACTGTGAGCACTCAAGGCGGCTAACAACTTTTCCAGATATACAATCTTCATTCTAAAACAGTGTTAAAAATAAACATTAAAATGGCCTCCAACCTATATGAAACATCAGTAAAACCATCCAAAGTAGCAGTAAATCCTGAGCAGCGAAAAACAATGAGCAGCAATGAAATAGCAAGAGACAGGCAATAAGCACTGAACCAATAAATGGAGCAATAAAAGCAGCAGTAAAAGGCATGCAGAAAACATGATATTAATAAAAAGTGGAGATAAACAGTGGTAAAAACAAAGAAACTCCTGATCATAATAAACCAATCCATTTACAGTGAAAATGCCAGACAAAAAGGTTTTTATTCCCCACCAGAATACCTCAAGGGAGGGGGCTGCTCTTAAATCACAACAGATGGAGTTCCACAACTGCGGCACCACTATAGAGAAGGCCCTACTTCTTATTGCCACCCCCTGACTTCCAACAGATGGGCCCTCTCAAGATCTCAGGGGGCAAGCTGGTATGCCTGTGAATAGTGGTGTAACTAAGAGATCTGGCACCTGGATGCGAAAAACATTTTAACGCCCCCTAGGGGCCAGATCCCCAGAATACCCCCGGGGCATCTGAGGAATGGGAAGCATCCCCATGCCTCAGAAGGCGTACTGGAGGCCTTAGGAAAGTATTTCAGGTTTTTGCAAAAAACAGAAGTACCTTTCTAAGGCTGACAGGCCTTCTGCGGCATGAGAAGGCTGTGCACAGCCTCCCTGGGCCTCAAAAAGCCTCTGAAAAGCACCCCCCTGACACATCTAAGGCATTGTACCCAGGGCGATTGACCCCCCCAGCCCCCCTTAGCTGCGCCATTGCGTGGGAAGAGGAGGTCCTTCGAGTACTCTGGAACTAAGCCATTAGGGTCTTTTAAGGTCATAAGCAGCCCCTTGAATTGGGTCCAGAAATGGACCAGCAGCCAGTACAGCTGCTAGAGCTGTAGTCTGATAGTTTTGAACCACCAAGTCCTTGTAAGCACATGGGCCACTGCATTCTGCACTAATTGCAGTTTCCAGACCATCTTCAGGGGCTGCCCCACACAGAGTGCGTTTCAGTAATCTAAAGGAGGTCACCACTCTGGTCAGGTCTGACCAACTCAGGTACCTCCATAATAGGTGCACAACAGCTAATTTTGCATTGGATTGAAAAAGACCCACTTCAGGTCAAGATGCTGCACCTTCCATTCACTCATTATATCTTCCCCCTTGTCTGCTAGAATTCAAACATTCTAGCATTAGTTTCTCTCTCCCATTAGATGAAAGGTATTAGATGAAAGCTAAAGAAGAGAGGATTTCCAGCCATCAAGGAACATTAATGTTCCCATTGATTGCCTGATGATAAAGAAAAAAATTACCCCTTCCATTTCTGAAGGACAACAGTGAGGATTTTCAATAGGAGGATTTCTACTCTACAGGGTTGTTGTTGTTTAGATCTCCATAAACAGTGGTGTCACTAGCGTTAGTGCGGAGCTCAGCAACTCAGAAATCTGGCGGTGATGTGATGATGTTATTGCATCATTTTGTGCCTTTGTGCCTCCTGGTCTGGGCAGCATATGTGGGGGCCAGCCCAGCCCTTCAGAGTGAGCCCTGCCAGAGTCTGTTATGGCTCTGCTGGCCCCCAGGCTCACAACTGCCCACCAGACTCACGCTTTTGTGTGTGTGAACGCAAGTCCATAGCCTCTTGTCATTCCAAGCATGTATACACACACACACTTTTGCAAGGTCTCCGGTGCTCTGCCTGGGCACTCTGGTGGCGTAATCCAGCTGCAAGAGAGGGATGGGCCCTGGGCCTTTTGAGACATTCACCCATGCCATGCCAGCCAGAGAGAACTTCTGCCTGTCATGGAGGTGGGCACACTGCTGAAGTCTCTACTGGTGTCCCCCATCCCTGATGGTGTCACCCGGTGCAGTCCGCACTCCCCACACCAGCCTAGTGATGTCACTGTCCATAAATAAAAACAGATAATGTAACTCCTCACTAGTCCACTAGATCCTCCTTGAGCTAGGATCATCTGTTCCAGATATTTCATAACCTTGGAAACTGCTTGGCATATAGTCCATAGTGTAACCTAGGAGAAACAGGATGGGCAACCCAATCTTAACTCCTTGTGCAGTGATGCAGCGGTGCCAACCCAGCTTTCACTGTATCCCGCATGAGAGTTTCATCCTCTGGAGGCCTCCTCGGGTTAAGGAAACATCTGTTCCCTTGCCCTGGGGTAAGCCCCAGCAGCCAATATGGATTAACTTAACATAAGAACATAAGAACAGCCCCACTGGATCAGGCCATAGGCCCATCTAGTCTGGCTTCCTGTATCTCACAGCGGCCCAACAAATGCCCCAGGGAGCACACCTGATAACAAGAGACCTGCATCCTGGTGCCCTCCCTTGCATCTGCCATAGCCCATTTCTAAAATCAGGAGGTTGCACATACACATCCTGGCTTGTAACCCATAATGGATTTTTCTTCACCATCTCTATAGCTGGCGCAAGTCCGCATTATCCCAGGAAGATAGGTCAGGCCCAGAAGGGGGTTAGGATTCAGCAGGTATGGCTGCTGCCAAACCCATCTTTCAAGCCTGATCCACCTACCCCCTGTCCCACCCCCTCCCTCCAACCTGTTTGGGCTTACCTGCTCCAGCATGATTCTGCTATCACACAGGCCTGGCCACTCACTGCCTGTGGTGACGGCAAGGCTGCGCATGCTGTTGCCATCATGTTTGCAACCATTATAAAGGGGTTTACACTGCTGGAACTGTTGTCCCGGCACCGTAAAGACCCTTTAGGATTGGGTTGTTAATCTTAGTTTTAATCTAGCCACCAACATTGCCAGGCTGCTCCCCTTAGAAAACCCCACTGGTGGAGACAATCAAAACACTTTGAGGTCATTCAGTGCTACCATAGTGCATAGCTCTGGACAAGCCCTTTAAATCTCTTGCAACTTTCCTTGAGAGAAAGGAAGTGATTTAACCTCTCCTAGTCTTTATCCAAACAAATGGTCTAGTGCAGGACCAGGAGCTGTCCATGGTCCTGACAGTCTTGATACTGACCTTGCTTTGCTGCCTATTATCCCAGACCAGGCCCTCAGAGCCACTGACACGTCTATCCGTTCAAGATGCTATTGTCTCTGCTGTTTGTTTACTAGTCATGGTACCTGTGAGCTCCAACCTGACCTGGCCTTGCTGGAATTTGACAGCAGGTGAAAATTGCTTCTGTTCAGCCTAGTTCTGTTTTCATTAGAGTTCCCATATTTTCCATACACCAGTAAAGGTTATATGGGTCCAATGCATATAGATGCTGCAATCAGAGTCACTTTAAACCTTCTTCCACTGAACAAACCCATGGAAGATTCTCTGTTGCACCTCATATGTCTGAAACTTCACTGGTTACAGATAATAGTGTGGCTAGATTTAGAATTCCTCAAAGTTTGCCATCTCAAGCTTAATTTCCTGAAAACAAATTCCATTTAAATCACTGAGATTTATTTCTAAGTAAATAGATCCAGACTAGCTGTATAAATCTGATGGAGGGACATTTATAAAGACTTAATGTAGGTAAGTTTATTTATAGGAAAGTAAGTTCCATCAGAATCAAACCAGTGAGACATACATGAAGTTGGGATAACGTAGGAGTCACCACCTTCCATATGAGATGGCCCATCCCCTTGGGTCATTTGGGAGGGTTCTCCAGCAGATACTATCATTATCTGAAGCTCAGTTGGTGGCAACTAGAAATAGATCTTTCTCTGTAGAGGCATTAGAATTATGGGACTCCCTCCCTATTGAATCAACCTGAACCTCCTTGTTAGCCTTTCAGCACAAACTGCAGACATTTTCATCCCATTCCTCTTTCTTGCTCTCTCGGTTTTATCCCTGCTTGTTAACTTTTAAACTTTTATTCTGTGTTTTTGTCTTAATGCTTATTTTATGTTGCATTACATTTTGTTATTAGCCAGCTTGGGCCCTTTTTACTTGAATAGGGGCAGGGTAGGATACAGGTGTTTTAAAATAAATAAATTCTGTGCACCCTTACTTGGAAATATGCCTCACTGAACTCAGTGGGACTGACTTGCAACTGACTTGAAACCGATTCTTTTTAAAATGTTGCACATTTATAGGCCACCCTAACTCCTAGGTACTCAAGTGTACATAGTTGCTCTCCTTCCTTTTGTCCTCACAACAATCCAATGAGGTAGTTCAAGCTAAGAGAGAGTTTAGGCCAGATGTAGGATAGTGTAAAATATAGCCTAATCTTTAAGTCATTGGAACTCATAACTGACTTGAGTTAGATTGTGGCCAATGGGTTTAAGAACAGCCTGTCTACCATCACGGTGAGTCAAATTACTTAGATAATTTGTTTAATTACTTAGATATTCAGTTTAGCTCCACTGAACCAGCAGGGATAAATTTATACAAATCCAAGTATTTTAGCATAACTGGGTTGTAGATTGGATTGTTAGAGTTAATGATGTCTTCCAAAATGAATCCTTCAGATGGTTCAATCACCATGTACCAAGTGTATCACAAATACAGCAACAGATGTCATTTCATTAAGTACCAGATGAACTACTGTGGATTTAAGTGCTAAATTAGCTATAGGTAAGTTGTAAAGAAAACTTCCAGGGAATTGTTATTTTCTGTTCACACTCTGGGCTAGAACAGATGATACCGACCATACTTGTAGAGGATAAGAATGTTAAGGACTAGAATGCAAGCCTGGTCCAAACAAACAAACAAAACTTTCATATTTGCACATTTTTGGAAGAATATTAATCCCTGCAGCCATGAGATTTCATGGCCCATTCAAAATATGAGCCTCCACAGTTATGACATTTTGTGAAATGCCTCACTCAGCAGTCACTGCATCAACCTCAACCCAGAGTCTTTGCACTCACATCTGAGGGCCCAATCCAATGCAGGTCAATGCAGAACAAAGCCCAATCAAGTTCTCAGTTGCAGTCTGAGGCTACAATCCTATGCACACTTTCCTGGGAGTAGGCTCCACTGAACACACTGGGACTTAGTTCTGAGTAGACCTGCATAGGATTGGGCAGAACTTTTGAGTTCTTCAAAAGTTCTACTTCATGTTCTCAACACTCCAGTCAAACTAGATGTCTTTAGTCATGCAAATCTCTGTAAAGGTTGGGGGAGATTTAAAGCACAGTTGTGGTGGGTGAGAGAATATAGTCCCTTATCTCTAACCTTTATTCCTTGAACCTGCTTGTCCCCAGTTTTTCTCCTGGCTTGGTGTACATTTGGTTTCCCAACCAGGAAAAGAGGGAGAGAGAGAGCAGATAATATGTGGTTTCAGGGGAATTAACAAATTAAGGGTTAAATAATCTCCATTCCACCTCCTCTATTATGCTGTAAATAATCCATGCACATGCTTTATTGGGGTTCTCTGGCAACCCAATTATGTGCCTACTGCCATTGCATCTAATGTTGCACACATGCTGCTCAATAGGTATATTTCAGATCTCTCCTTTAGTTAATGTGTTTGAGGAATGCAACTAAGGCTGCAATCCTAACCACACTTTCCTGAGAGTAAGCCCCATTGAACAAAATAGGACTCACTTCTAAGTAGACCTGGTTAGGATTGTGCCCTAATGCTTTGACCTATTCTTTTGATGTTCAAATGAAGGGGAATGGTGGTGTTTCTCAGTAACTTCACTCAGTCAAAAATCAAAGAAATCTCCTGGTGCAAAACTGCTAAGTTCCATAGCCCAATATATAAATTAAATGTGATAAAATACCACCAGAGGGCAGCATTTGGGAGGGAAAGAACTGAACTGTGAGTAAGAAGGGCTCACTTCATTTCTTCAAAATAGACCAAACTAGGTCATTCTGAACTAAGCATTGATTGAATTACAGTTTTGCTTGACAACAAACTACCTCAGATAATGCATATTTAGGTTTTGTGGTGGTTTCTCCTCTTGCATTCCTGATCTGATCAATACCATAGATGGGAGACCATTTAGAATCCTATGTTAAGAGCATGATAGTGTGTGTGTACAATCGTCTGAAATGTCAAGAGTGCATAACATTAGTGAAATAATTCAAGACTGAGCAAAATACTGAGGGCAGGTACAAAATAATAGAATCATCTACTGCAGACACATGCCTGTAAGTCGATCCCACAGATAAGTCGAGGGCAGGTTTTTAGCAAAAAATCATGGAATTTTCTATGACCCTCAAAGTCGGGGGTTAAACTTAGAGGGGTGTCTGACTATAGTTTTGTCTGATTTTACCCAAGGCCAGATCCTGAAAAATAACCTACCACTAATGGTTACTTAAGAACTGTAGTCTCTTATTAAAAACATAGTAAAAGATAGTAAGATACATATTTATTGTTTTTTAAATTCTGGTCTTCACCACTGTTTTGTAAACACTATCAGAGTAAGTGGACTGTAAACTACATACCAGTAAAACAATGGTTCCCAGCCTGGTATTGATGTACTCCCAGGGACACTCAACAGGACCTTTAGGGGTACTTGAAAAAGAAAGGAATAATGGCAGAAAAAGGCAGGTTGTGCTCCAGAATGCCTTGCAAGGACCAGCAAGGCAGGAAGGGAGGTAGCTAGTTGGCTGTGAAAACTCCACCAATAGCTAGTTTTTGGTCATCAATTCATGTAGAACCAGTGACTGAAAACCAGCACAGTAAAAAAAGCTGAAATATAATATGGAAAGTGATCTATCACCCAGAATTTCTCAGCACACTCCTGGTGCAAAACCTGCAAAGGCAGAGTCTTCTGTTCTTCAGACAGATAGAAAGAGAAAACAATTCAATTCACAGCGGAGAGATGCAGCTGTATATATTTACAACCTTTTTACTCAGAAGTTGACCCAATGCTTTCCATGGGAGTTATTCTTAAATAATGGTGCACTGAATTGTAGCCTGTGACTTTATTTAAAATGGAAGGAGGATCCCATCATGGTGCTGAAAAAAAGAGACCTCTGCCAAATGCATGCCTGCATTACAAAAAGGAACCAGGTTGCAGGAGAATAGAAGGTTAACTTTGGCTGGAATTTCCCATTAAAGTTACTATAGAAACAAATGACCTTTAGCAAGAACCAAAACCCAAATCAAATGACTTTTAGCTTTAGCAAGAACCTAAACTTTTCAGAGTTGAAAGGCTCTGCCCTCTGATTGACCCAGAGATAAGGCAAAGTGAGAATTGGAGCTCAATAACTGGGCAAAAATTTTATAGGTGAGTCTAGGCAGTTTGTACTTCTAGGAAGATACAAAACAATATAACTGCAATAACAACCCTGTGCTGGGCTTGGATTCAGACTCACATCAGGCAAAAAGATTGAATCAGTTGCTGTCACATGCTCAGAACCCACCAATTTGCACCCAAAGTGGCTATTTGCTACAAGCTACTGTATTTCCAGGATGAAAATAGACCAGCACAGGGCAACATTGTTGCAGTGCAATTCTAACTTGTGCTGTAACAGGCAGGCCAGTGGGCCTGCACTGTATCCAGTGCAAGTTCAACGCTGACTGTGGCTCAGCCAGGGACAAGGCGAAACTTCTCGCCTTACCCTGGGGAGAGGCTCAGCAGCCCCAATGGGTCTGCTCAGATCTGCGCCACCTGATGAGATGGCACAGATCTGAGCAGAGCAGAGCAGCCAGGAGCCACTCCGTGCTGGCTGAGAATGGAGCCTAGGATCCGGCATAATTGCCATCCAGCATAACTGATTCAGCATAATTTAGTCCAGGCCCCATTTCTTGCTCCCTGCCTGACCAACACCTGCCCTCCCCCCACCTCAAAATGCCTCCCTCCCACCTCCTGCCTGTCCCTCCCGACCCCTGCACCAGCTGAGCTTGGCCAGCCTAGACTTACCTTTCCTTCTCACTGTGGAGGCTAGATTTGGCCGCCGCATACTGGCACACCACCATGTGCAGGCGTAGCTTACTCCCACGGAGGCGCGAGCATGCTTTACGGCATGTTTGCAACCCTCCTGGGCTGGCTCAAGGGACATGCATCAGCCCAAAGAGTGCTTAGGATTGCACTCTTAGTTTCCCCATTGTGTGGATCTGGGTAACTGCCCCTTCCATGACTTTTTTTTTATTATTATTACAGTAAACAGAATGCCTCATTTTCTTCTGGTCTTAAACCTGTCTCTCAATGATGGGCTTAACAGAACATGTTATTTGAACCACAAACCAGTGACGTAGCTAATGAAAATGTAGTCTGGTGACAAGTGCAGAATGATGCCGTGGAAGTGATGTCACTTCCAGAAGTGATGTCACACTAAGACTTTTAAAAAAGTGAAAAATGGGGCAGTGGAATAGCTAAAGCATCCACTAACCAAGGTCAAAGATTTTGTAGTGCGCACCCCCGTAAATAAATAAAAAGTTTTCTGGTTAATTGGCCATAACATTTGATAGAGTATAGACATTCCAATATGTTTGTTTCATTGCATTCAGTGTTAAATAACCTTTCCAATGATATATAATATGATGGTATTATTTGTACATACCAAGGTTTTCACAAGGAAATTGTTTTCTGGTTAATTGGCCATAACTTTTGATAGAATACAGGTATTCCAAGGCAGTTTTTTCATTGCATTCAGCATTTAATTACCTTTCCAATGATGGCATTATTTATACATACCAAGGTTTAATTTCATCACTTCCTCAATATGAAATTTAATTTCATCACTTCCTCAATATTCCAAAAACAAAAACAACCCAGCACATGGATCCCACAGTTTTGAACCATCTTGCACCATCCAGGTAGGCACAGAAAGGCCAAAGAAGCAAGAGCTCTTGTACCAGATGTCCTTTAGTAATATAAACTGGTGCAACTGCTTGGAATCCAAGGGGGAAAAAAGTGCAATTTGATTTTGCCAACATCAATAAAACCAGAGATGTGACAATATAGGAGGGAGCAATTTAATTTGCGTTGAAATAAATATTAGACATACAAAGTTTCTCGAATGAAAGAGGGTCACAATAAATTACGAGCGGAGACAGTTTGCTCGATCATTGCAGAAGGCCCTTGATATTTCCAATTTCAGACCATCAAATTTATCATTTTTGCTGATTTAAGCAGAACTCCAAGCAAATATGAATCTCGGCGCTTACTTTCACAGGTACTGGCATGGATAATTTACTGTAGTGATCCAATTTGTAAATCAGTAGGGGCCACTAAATTGCAGCAGGAAAAAAGAAAGAGCGAATGAGGTCCTTTTTCCTTCGTGTCAGCAGGCTGTGATGATTATGTTTATTAGATTTCCTTGAAAGGGTTTCACATTTTCTCAAATATGCAGGAGAACTATTTCCCCTCTGAGGCCGACATTAGCATTTTGTGCTTCACTCCTCAAAGACAGGGAAAATTATGAATTGTTCCATTTATTGTTTGAAATTTGTGCTCAGGCGAGTGGCACCCGGGGTGCAGTGACACTTGAAGGCAATCTGCTACCTAAAAAGGATTTGGTTACTGAGGAAGGACTAGGTGCTCTGCACCAAAATATTTGGAATCAATTCCATATTTCAACAGACTGATGCAAGGTCCAACATGTGCAAAGCCAGGCTTGTGTATACGTAACCCTAGCCCAGGTCTCTCTCCAAACCCCGGCCCGTGGACTGAATCTGGCATTTGGGAGAATCCTGCCTGCCCCCATGAATGACGCTTACCATTCTGCCAAGCTACGGCTCTTCTGGGCATCAGATCTGGATGATGCAATGCTTTGGGGAGTCACATCTTCCGAGAAATCCAAGCACAATGCCTGCTGGGTCATTGGTCCATAGACACCACAGCCCAGAGCCTTGTGTCATCCAGATCTGGTGCCCAGAAGAGCCACGGTGCGGCTAACAGTAAGTACCATTCCAGCTGGGGAAGGCTTTCCTGGTGCACCGCTGCCCTAGCTGAATGGGGACATGTGTACATGAATGGGTGCTGCACACAAACAGTTCTCCTTCCCAGTTTAACTGCTGAGCCACTGTATGCAAAAGCCCCTCAACAAAGCTGAAATTCTGCCATTTCTCTGTTTGAGAGGAAGATGCAACTCAGGCCCTCTGAGTCCCCTGTAACTGAAAACAGCTGGTTGGCAGGATTGTAGTGTCGTTTTCAAAGGCTCTTTGAAGGTTATGGATGTATTCTGGCTGTTACATGTGTACTTTGTTGGCTTGGAGAAACAGGGTGTAAGCAATGTGTTAGCAATACTGAGACTTGTCTAGGCAGGGCCTTATGACCACACAGCAATAGCACCATAGCTAAGGTAGGTCCGGGGGCGGGGGGGGGTACACAGCCTGAGGGGGTGTCAAGCCAGGAGCACTCTGAGTGGCCAAAGGCTTTTTTCACCTTTTTATCTTGACAAGGGGAAGAAAAAAAAAAGAAAAAAAAAAGGCAGTCAACCACTCAGAGTGCTGCCTTAACCCAAAAGTAATTAGTGATGATGTAATTACATCACCACAATTACTTCTGGGTCGGGCACTTCCAGGGTCACAAGCTATGCCACTGCACAGCAGGGTGAGCTGCCAGCAATCTCATGGTCACTGCCACTGCACTACTATACTTGTTTTTTTCATTCCACCACTTCCCCCAAGGTCTAGGAGCTCAGGCTAATACAGTCGTCATCATAGTCCCCATTTTATCACCCTCAGAAGAGATGGCGATTGCATTGTGGTCATTCATTGAACTTTTTGGCTGAGCAAGGAATGGAACTCAGGTTACTCTAGTCCAGGTGTCTCCAAACCCCGGCCCGGGGGCCAGATGCGGCCCGCAGCCAGCCTCTTTCCAACCCGCGGTCATCCTCTTGTCTCCTGAAAGCCTCTGGCCCACTCAGCTGAACATGACCAGAACTGTGCTCTGATTGTTTCTGGAGGGTGTTCTGAGGGCCAGAGAGGTTGAATGAATGAGCCCATTCATAGCCCACAGATGTACAACTGCCCTTGCTCGTATTCATCCCTTCCCTCCTCTTCCTTCACCTCTGATGAAATGTATACTGTAAGTTATTTGGGATAGGGATTCTTTTTAAATTTTTTTTAATGTCCTATTAAATGCCATGTACATGGATGGGATTATAGTGTTCTGCATCAGCTTTTTAAGACAGTTTAGGAAGCATGCATTCTCATTTACAATGAGAAATAAATGGAACTGACTCTTCATGAACACCATACAATTGAAATAGGACCAGAATCAAATGCTTTGTAGCAGGTTATGCAGCACTCTGCAGGCATAAATCTGAATTCCAGTGACACACAGCTTGTGGACACTGTTTCCCATTCAGTATTGAAAACCTGCTTCCTTCCAGGTCTTTTGAACTAATTTTGCTGCAAGGTTCTCTGAAGAGTTAAGATAACTTGGTGTGGAGGAGAAACTGTTTCCAAGTCAAGATAATGAAACTTTCATTCTCCCCTTTCTTGGTTCAGAAATCCTTCCAAACTGTCACCCATTGGTTAGGAAATTTTTGAGTAATTTTGAGGGAATATTCCTGTAATGGCACTTTATTATACCCCATATCAAAGTCTAAAGTGCTTCAAACATTATATTGGTAATCTTTTCAGGAACCTTGCAATGTAGACCAATATTTATCCTATATTCTAGAAAAGCGGTCTGAGCTTTCTCTGCAAGATCAAAACACAACACCCTTGTTGTATCAGTAGCAAAAAGCAAAAAAAAAAAAAATACTTCCAAGCCTTCAGTTTTTTCTCTTTTAGTTCCAAATCAACTTTAGGTCTCTTGCATTGTCCCTTTCACGAGGATGGCAGCATCTGCTTTTAACAGCTATAGTGGCTTCCATGCACAAAGACAGCCAGAGCAACAGTTATCTTTTCTGTCTGCAATGGCAAAGGCCAAATGCTACAGCCACAGCCCTTTAAGCAATGAATACATAATATGATCTACATTAGAGCAACTGCTGTCATGGGAAGGTTTGAAACTGGGTACATCAGATACAAAAGGGTCAATTTGTTGTTAAAGGGATTCTGCTTCCATTTGTCACAAGAGACACCACTAAAATGGCACAGCACAGACCTGATGTGCTACCAAAGAAGATCTGAGAAATAAATGCAAGCACCACATCCAAGTTACAGGCAGGGTGGTGCCTATGCTGACCTTCCATGGGAGTGCAGACAGAAGCACAGAATATGGCACTGAGCACAGAAATCAGCTTAATGAAAACCTCAGGGGTGCGTTTTAAGCAAGTTTCTAGCCTTTATGCGAAAGATAAGCTTAAACATTCAAGGACAATACCTACTGAAATGTCAGAAGCAGTAAAGAAAGCTAAGGATGATCTACAGGAGTTGGGGCAGGATTTCAGCATCCTTTTCCCTCCCATGACAGCAAAATCAGAAGAAAAATGGCAAACATTTAAATATAATGCCTAGTAAGAGCACTTGCAAATTTGCTCAGTTTGCATACACTCTGCAGGATACAGTATGGGGGAGAGGGGAGAGAAAAGAATCACTTGAATTTTCTGGGTGTATTAAAAAACAAAGGATCATATTCAGGCCTAGGTATGGGATGAGATTGTCTAGCCATGGACACAACTGTGAGTTCAGTGTTTAGAACATTCAATTTAGCCTACATCAGCCCAGTGACCTTTTATTTTCCTGTTTGGGAGGCTCTGGTTGGGATAAAAAAAATGCAAAACCAATTCCAGGAGCCCAAGTGGACTCTAGGGTTGTTTTACCTCCATAGCTGATGAGCAACTGCTTTTGCACTGGGGGGTGGGGGGAAGAGTTTAAAAAACAGTTTGTAACATGAGAGATAGTCATTTCCACAGCAGAAAAAGTAAAAAAAAATAAAATGGCCCTGTGCTAGTACAAGATCCTCACTGGAGTCTGAACAGCTTTTGGACACCAGCTTTCATATCTAGAAGACTTATATAATTTGTTTAAACATAGTTCAAGAAGGAAAAAGAAATCCAAGACCTTTCAAGGTGGTCCTCCAAGAGATATAAAGTTTATTTACAGTAGATAGGTAAAAGGGAAGTAGCAGATCCAAAATCAGCAGAATGCAAGGGCAGCAGGCTTTAGTTTAGGATTAAGAACAGTTACTCCAATAGGAGAGAATGCAGAATCTCAGTTTGTCTGAGAGATCTGTGCATGTCACAGGTGTGAATTCAACCACAAATGCCCATCCAAGCCCTACAGAAGTGGGCTAGATGCAGTATCTAATGAGAATGGAAACGCACAGCCAACGTGATATGTTGTTACATCCAACTATACCCTCACAACTAGAGTTGTAAAGGAGCCTCTATTCCATTCCTTTATATTGATGCTCAACCTCAGGATTCCACTATCATCACAGGGTTCCACTTACAGTTACAAATAAGGCCAAGCTAGGTTCAAACATTCCATTACACCCCTCCTCCACCCCCCCAAAAGTCACTTTATTGCTGTAGAAGTTCTAGTTCTCATAAAAACCTCAAAGGAGGAGGGTGCATCAATGAAAACCGCAAAGTACACCTGCACAATGGTTCACAACTTCATAAACAGGTGCTTACGAGCCAAAAAGCGAAAAGGAAAACTATTAGCGTAGCCCATTTAAAAATCAGTACATTTTTCCAGCACTGGGTACAGCAAGCAGGGTTGGCTACTGACAAACCAATGAATTAGTTTAATCTTAGTGACATCCACGCTGTACTTGATAAAAATCAGGGTAGCTACAAGGAAATATTGTTCTAAATAGTATCATTTCAAACTATTTAGCATATCAGTCAGATCTGTTCATGCTTGAGTAATAAGACAGTGAATTATAACAAGGTTTACAAGAATCAATGAATAAATGCCTATGCTATCACAGTATCTCAATCCTAGAATGCAGGTGAGTGAAAGAATTATTAGGACTTCACAAGCAGCAGCAGCAATAGATGCCTCAGTGCCTTCTGCTTCCAGTTAAGTGAATGGAGGGGAGTTTAGATTGGGGGGGGGGGAGACACATACAAATATATACTTCTGCCCTGAGCAAGTTCTCCATCAGGTATTCCAGAGGAAAACTAAGGCAGTTGGCAGTTCTGATCATGCATTTTTTCCTTCTTGTAATGTTGGTATTATCTGACTTCCACTTGCCTAAAAAACAGCCACACTTTGGTAACTGCAGTGTTATCTGAATGTTTGATTCTATGCAATAACTGCAGCAGTTATCACTTCCCTGTCGGCACACAATGGGTATGCTACTTCTCCATATAAGTGCAACATGTGAAGGGATCTCTTCTAAAGCCCTCCTTCTCACTAATTTAGGTACTTAGCCAAGCAGAAGGGTGTTAGACAGAAGGCACGTACAGACCTCCCATTCTCCACTATGATGTGGTGCAATACATGCATCTGTACCCATATATCTATGCTTAGGAGAGGCATCAAAAAACCATCTTCATACAGGGATTCCTATGTGGGCAAGTGCTATCTCTGAACAAGGAAGGACATGCTTTTAAAAAAAAGTTGTGAGTTCCATTGGGTTTCACAGTGTAACTCCCATTCAAAAACAGGTTAGATCAGAGGTTAAGTTCTGTCTCTGCCCCCTTAAGGGGCAGGGCAATGGCAAAGGCAACAATGCAATTGCCAAGATCACACTGCTGCCGGAGATAAAGGGGGTTTTTCTATTCTTACCAGTAGCTGTACCAGCCTTCCAGAAGATATGGGGAGCCCACGGATGTCTCTACAGGAATCCCCAAGCCTTGGAATATCTGCAATTAGCAAGAGTGATCGCAAAAGCAGAAGTTGGTCGCAATTGCTATTTTCAGATATTCTGAGACTTGGGGAGCCCTGCAGAGGTGTCCGTGGGCTCCCCATAACCCCCAGAAGGCCAGTGCTGCCCTGGTAAGTACAAAAAAAAACCCTTTGTCCCTGGCAGAGGCATAATCCTGGCTGCCTTTGCTACTCCCCTGCAAAGACTTATAGCAGTTCCCAAACTCCCAGAGAGTCTGAGAACTGCTGGATTAGATATTAATTAGGGCAAAAGTCATACGAGACAAGTTTAAGAGTTAAACTTAAATAACCAAATTTTATGACGTTTAATATTAGGGCAATGAAAAACTCCATTTATATTGGAAACAAATGTCACATTCATCTTTATTATTCAGATTTTTCAAAGTGTGTTGAGGCTGGCTTTTTAAGAGTACCACATTTGGAAGATAGCAAAAACAGTAGGGTGGACAGACACCCTAGATAAATATTTACAAAGAAATGACTGCTTGGGTGAAGAGCAAGACTCTCCATTCTAAAAGCATGAAAATAAATTGGAACAACAAAATTAGATGCTTATTCCTACTGTTCACGTTCAGAACAGACGCCAATTGATTTGCATTGACTATAATGATTTACTCAATTGAGTGAATTTCTTTCATTTACTGAATGGAAGGAATACTGACTCAAATGTACGGCATATGGAGTTATTCCAGTCACTACCCATATGAGGTTATCAATTATACTGCAGTAACATCTTACACCTTGTTAGAAACAATCCAGCTAGCATTGCTGGAGAGTTTTTTCTTTTTGAATAAGTATTTTCATTCAGCATTGATGAGAACAGACATGACAGCACATATGCCATATTGTACAATGCAGGCTGTTTTTTGTCTTGAAAAGTATCTCGTCTAAGATGGCAGGCATCCACCTTCCACAAAGCACAGAAACATCTTATTGAAAAACAAGATCTCTCTTTTCTTTTTTTTTAAACACATAGGATATAATTCACAGAATAGGCTCTTGGAAGGAAACTTATTTGTATACAACCTTGGCTGAGATCCAGAATTTATAAATCACCAGCAGAAATACCAGCTGCTCAGAATGTTCTTTAGACACACAAACACGCACAACACACACACGTACGTATATTCATGCTTCCAGAAAATCGCTATGCAACTGTTGGTGCCAGTCTGCTTATAAATGAAATGCTGCTGAGACAGAATCTTCGGACAAACACAGGGCATGATGGTTTCATGATGACATGTTCCACGACAATCCGCAGTTCTGTGAAAAGAGTCCTAAAAATAAAGCGGGGAGGGTTTCAGCAACGCGCTTATACTGCAATAGAAGCTCCTACAATTCATTCAAAATTAAATCCTAATTAAAATGTGTCGTATGATAAGGGAATAGAATAAACCTAGGGGGAGTGCTTGAACATAACCCATAAAGCTGTCTTGTATCAAGTCAGTTCACCAGTCATTCTAAGCCCAGTATGGTCTACAACGAGTTATTAACCTGTGATCCACTGATTACAGGTAAGCTGCGAGACCCTGAGAAGTGGTCCATAGGGTCTCAGGAAAAAAATGCTCCTTTGATCAATTCCAGCATCTCACCAAGCTAGCACTCTCCCACAGATCACCAGAGAGGACGGAGAACAGACTGCCCACAGCTCGAACTTCCAGCATCTTGCTAAGTGTTTCCCCACAGACTACCAAGTTTAATTGTATTTTTTGTGAGTGGGGGGAGGGGGGTTGCATGTAGTCCACAATTCCAATTTTTGCCTCAGTGCAGGCTCTTAAAAATTAGGAACTATTGGTTTACACCAACCAAAACCCCAAAGCACTGTTGCCAGAAGGGAGGAGGGCTTTCCTTGCCTATCTAAAGATGCCAACAACAGCGAACCTTTGGCAAGCACAGGATGTCTACCACCCCTGAGTGGTGCATCTGCAATCCCACTAATAAATGGCAGCTATTTCTCTGCAACAGGTAGCTCTAGCATCTTATGACACAAGAAATCAAAGGTCCACAAAGGGTTTGTCCTCCAGAAGGCGAGGCCTTTGCTCAGTAGTAGCGCTACATTAAGCAATCAGACTACTGGTTCATCAGGTTCAGGCAACTGGAAATGCCAGCATCTGAACACTCGGATCAACTGCATGCAAACCATGCATTATTTGACTGTGCTATTGCCCTTTTCTCTGTCTGAACTCACTCTTCTGATGCACATTCAGAAAAGGTGCAAGTAATGTGAGGAAGGGTTTCTTGGAATAGCTACAACATTAGAGATTATTTTTGGTCCTTTTAATGCTGATATAGTCACTCCCAGGACCCAGCTGTCTTAACATTACAGTAGGTTTCTAGCGTGCAACAACTGTAAGAAAGTAGACCTTTTTAAATGATTTCTTACCGGCAATAAGGATTTCTGCGGGATGAATAACGGAGTGTAAGAAACCTGTAGTAAATAAAAGGCTGCAGCAAGCTTCCTTGCCCACTAAGAAGAAAAAAGGTGGTGAATTAAGACAGCGTCACTCATATAGCATAAAAGTCATGATTTACAATGAGTTATGCTTTTCACAGTTATGCTTTTCATGCTCAAAAATAGCTAAATTAAAAAAAACTTTTGTTTAAATGCAAACACACAAAAACTATAAGACATACATATAAGACTACAAAAACATAGCTGCTATAAATTAGAGTGCTTTAGAAAGCAGCTTAATAGGACAATCTTATTCATGGCTACTTAGAAGCAAGTCCCTTTGTGTTTGATGGCACTTCCTCCCAGGTTAGAATGCACAGGATTGCAGTCAATTGCAGAAATGGAAATGTTTAAGCTGTTGCAGTGGCTTATTTAGATCTAGATCCACAAACAAATAAACTCTTTTTGTGGTTACAGCATAAGCAAAGCATCTCCTCCACAACAAAACACAGTAATTTTTCTAGGTCATGTTAGAAGTTCTTTTTGTTCCTGCAAAAATCCAATTATATACATTCAAAAGCAACAACCATAATATTCTAATGATGATTCAAACTTTTTAATAAAATGCATTTAGACAACACCCAGTTGTATAGCCACACAGAAAGTGGGGTTGTTATACCTGACCGTATGAGCTGCTATGTCAGGGTAAGGCCCGTTGTTTCATCCATTAAAACCAAGCACATTTGGGTCCCGTGCAATCCTTACATGAGTTGCCCAGTTTTGCAGAGGCAACAGACTGCATGCAGAATTTCCTCCCTCAGAATAATAATAATAGTAACTTTTCATTGTCACATACCTGAAAAGCATAAACACAGTAGCTGGCATCAAGAAGATTTCATTGCAGGCTATAAATTTTAGGATGTTCTGTTGATTTGCACTTAATTTGTCCAAGAGATTTCTAAGAAAGGGAAGACTATTTGATCCCCTTGCCTTTGAAGAAGTAAACAAGCAACATCAGGACAAACAACAGTGTTTGGTTTGGTGACAATTTTTACAAAATATTATAATCACATTTTCAGCCATATTGTACTTTTAATTATTTTACAAACTTTGAAAAGCAACACATAGCTTCAAGACTGAGATTATTCAATAACACAAAAAACAGGATGTGTTTTAAACACAATTTATATCCTTGCTTAATGGGTCACAGAAACACCAGATACACAATCTTTACCAACTTTTATTTTGCAGACATCCCACTAAAATGGGTGAAAAGTCTGCAAGGCTCATGTGCTCTCCCATGCAATTTTCACTGAGTTCAACCCCACTTGTGCAGGACAGCATCTAGCCTAAAACCCAACCGCAATTTAACCTTCTGCTTCATCAGGATTGCTTCTCACATATCTATATCTAAAAACAATTGCCCTGGCTGACCAACTCATCAACACCCAGCCCAAACCCCTGGACCTAGAAATATGAAATTTAGGGAGTATATTCCTTCCAAGTCGTAAGGCCCCACTAAGAAGGGATTTTACAACTGCAATCCCTAAGGGGGGTGAAAAGGGATAAAATATGTTTTCACAAATTCCTGATTATCTCTTAGGCCTGATGAAATATGGACTTGGTTTTTGCTTACAAAGGTTACCCATACAATTGCTTAAAAACATAATTCAGAATTTCTCGCTAAAGCCCTAAAAGGGCAAATCTAAATTCAGGGGTGAATTATAGAACCCTTCCTATTACTTAGGTCTAGCTGGCTTTTTCCCCTGTGCTACTGCCTGGGAGATGCCTGAGGCTTACATGGCAAATGAGGCCAGGCTGGCTCTTTTAACTTTACCCTTTTTAAGTTGGTACGGCAAGGGGTAGTAACAGTAAAATATCAGAAAAACAACAGTCATTTTAGTCTTCACTCTGAAAAGTAAAATGGTGTACGTCTGGCTCAATGTGAAGTTTTGCTACCCCAAGATTTTGACAAGCCTTTCTCCTGCCAGTCCTTGCTCTGCTTATCCCTGTTACAGTGAGAGGAGAGTTAGGGAAGGGCCCTGGCTCAAGAGTTGTGTGGCACAGTCTCACTTCCCTCACAGGAGATATTGCTCTACTTATCCCTAAAAGTGGGGGCTCCAGCAATGTTGCTTCAGAACTTCAACCCACCCAAACTCTGCAATGGCAGGAGTGAAGGCCCTCCACAGGAACGTCATCAAGGCCACAGAGTTCACCAGCTATTCATACTATGTATACCATGAGAGTACCCCTTCAAGTTCAAGAGACTGCAGTTCCCCCTCAAGCTTTGCTATGACCATTAACAAGTCCTGGGGCAGTCACTTGAAGGTGGCAGGAATTGACTTGAGGGAGGACTGCTTTTCACGTGGGCAGTTCTATGTGACCTGCTCCAGAGTGAGTTCACCCAGCAGCCTGGTGACCCTAGCACCTGATGGAAGACCCACCAGTGTGGTCTACAAAGAGGTCCTTAAGTAGAAAACCAAAGGTTGTAGGTATTTTTCACGATTTTTTTTTCACTACAATCTTCTCTTTGTTATTTCTTCCTCAAATATTGTATTTCAAATTTCACTTCATCATTTTTCTGCATCAACATGCTTTGCTTTATACAAACTACATATACATTTTCTTTACTTTTGTGAATACTTTTGTAAAGCACAGGTAGTATTCTATTATAGCATAAAACCAGTTCAAAATGCCAAAAGAACCATTTCTTTAAAAAATTCAATGGAACCATTACTTTCAATAATTAGAGGGTGTTACCTGACATGGGTTAGTTGTGCTAAATTTCAATTGTTCACTATAATCAAAGGAAAGTTTGAGTCAAAATGGATTTAACCCATTTTTGCCCAGCCCACAGGTATACACATTTTGTCCACATTTTGCCACATCTCGAAAAGGATATAGTGGAGATAGAAAAGGTGCAGAAGAGAGCAACCAAAATGATTACTGGGCTGGGGCACCTTCCCTATCAGGAGAGGCTTCAGCGTTTGGGCCTGTTCAGGCTAGAAAAGAGGTGCCTGATGGGGGACATGATTGAGACATACAAAATCATGCAGGAGATGGACAGAGCAGATAGAGAGACACTCTTTTCCCTCTCACAAAACACCAGACCTAGGGGACAGCCACGAAAGTTGTGTTGGGAGAGTTAAAAAAGACAGAAGAAAATATTTCTTTACCCAGTATGTAATTAGTTTGTGGAACTCTTTGCCACAAGAAGTAGTTATGGCATCTTGCCTCGATGCCTTTAAGACGGGATTGGACAAATTTCTGGAGAAGTTCATTACGGGTTTAAAGTCATAGCAGGTATGTGCAACCTCTTAGTTTTAGAGGCAGGCTGCCTCTGATTGCCAGATGCAGGGGAGGGCACCAGGCCACAGGTTGTGTCTGTTGTCTTGGGAGCTCCTTCAGGCATTTGTTGCGCCACTGTGAGATACAGGAAGCTGGACTAGATGGGCCCTGGGCCTGATCCAGCAGGGCTATTCTTATGTCCCTGTTGTGTATATGCAACACTGGGCAGAAAAGGCTTAAAGTAGTTAAATACCATAGTGAAGCATGGGTATCACGCTAGTTGGACATAAAATTGTGTTTATTTACATGTTTTTCTCACTCTGCCTTCAAGAAGTTGGAGTGCAATATACCTGGTTCTCTTCCTCCCTTGTAGTCTCACAACAACCTTGTGAAGCTGGTTAGACTGAGAGATAGCAGCTTGCCCAAGGACACCTAGAGCCAACTTTCCAGAACCAATGCATTGGAAAGTTGGATAGAATTTGGCCCCTAGTGAGATTCATGTTGGAATGGCAATTCACAACCGAGTCGCACAGATCCGGGTCTAACACATTATCCATTACAACACACTGGCTCCCAATGACTTCTTCCTCTACACAGCAACCCCATTATACAACAGGAAGCAGCATCTCCTGACCCCTGCCCTTGCTTCAAGCTATGACAAAAATAGCCAGAAGCCCCATTTTCAGCTTCCCTTTTGAAACTCCATTCATTTCCTCATGTTTTTATCCTGTCCTCCTTAAAAGTAACAGTGGAAGTATAAATGATGGAGGGGAGGAGAAGAAACACACACGTTAGCATACTTACATCGAGAACCTTCTTTGTGTAGGTGGCAGCATGAAGCAAAGAAAACAACAAAACTGGGAAAATACTCACTGAAGTGAAAGGTAAGGAAAAATTACACAAACCACACATATTTATCACTAGACTATTAAAGCACATCCCTCACTATGCTGTTGGAATGCAATGTGGGCCCTCTTTTGTATAGGAAACTGTTGAAAGCAGTTGAAATCTTTTGTATAGGGAACTGTTCAGACCTTAAACATTCAGAAATTTAAAGCAAGGGTGCAACAACCTTGTACTTTCGCATGATGTTTCAAAACAAGGACTGGCAACAGCCAGTTGTCAAAATGTTTGTGTGCATCAACAGTCGTTTATTAGGACTGCAGATTACTGTAAGTCAGTCAGCTAAAGTTTTAGTTCATCAACTGGCGGACCTGAGATTCAACAGCATGTTTCTTATTTTCTGAAGCATGTTCTTTGTTCTAGTGTATTACAACAGAAAAACACATACACACCCCCAGAGGTAGCATTTCCTTCTAATAAGGAAACAGCAACTTTAGAGCAAATGTGGTCTGGCCCATCAGTCTCTTGTGCCCCCCATACAAACTAGGGGAAGCTAGAACTTTGGGAAGATGGGTGCTAAATCCTACACATGAAAAGCTCTTGTGTCTGTCATCATCTCTAGTTCTGGGCCCTTGCTGATTAACTTCAGTTCTCTTACTTTCTTCAGTATCTCTGAAAGGCACCGACAGAGAGGTTCTGGGAATATGCACATTTATTGACTCAGAAGATGATTAATCAGCTACAAATTCTTCTAACTGGTAAACAGTCCTATTTATATCTAGGGTTACCAGATACAAAAATGGGACAGTGTGCCTATACCTTTAACCACTGTATAGAACAGGGATGCCCAATCCCTGGCCCTGGGGCCACTTGCGGCCCTCGAGGAATCCCAAAGCGGCCCTTATGGAGACCCCAGTCTCCAATGAGCCTCCGGAGACTTGCTGGAGCCCATGCTAGCCTAATGCAACTGCTCTCAGCGTGATGGCCAACTGTTAGGCTGGCCTTGCTTTGTGCAAGGCCTCTTATAGACCTTGAGCTATTGCAAGACCTTCACTCATTCATATACGTTACATCTCTAATATATTCATTTATGTAAATTCATTCAAATTTGAAATGTAAATTAGTTTTTCCCCCGGCCCCCCCCCCCGGCACAGTGTCAGAGAGATGATGTGGCCCTCCTGCCAAAAAGTTTGGGCACCCCTGGTATAGAAGAAGGAATTTTGGTAGGTGCAGCTTTTTAAAGCCTTCTTTGCTGAGCAGCACCTGCCAAAATCCCCTCTTCTATACAATGGTTAAAGGTATAGGCACTCTGTTCACCTTTGTATCTGGTAACCCTAATTATATCTGATAGCAGAAAATCTAGAAAAAGGTTGGTTTGTCCTCACTCACTAAGGACATCACTTGCACTCAAAAACTCACAACCAAGTACACTTGCTTAGAATTTCACGGTAAACAAACTATAAAGGGTCTCTGATTAACTAAACACCATTTTGGATGACGTATTTCTTTTGCTCTTCTCCTCCCTTCCCCTTCTAAATTGGTACCTCTCATTTTCCTCCCATTCTATTCAGGTGATACTACAGATGTCAGGGGAAGGAGTTGAAGCTGCTTTGCATCTCACCCCTTGGAGGAATTTGCTCAACAAGAAAAAAGGACCATCAGCCAAACCCACTACTAAGGCACAACTTTATCCTTAGTACTTTAGAGCAAGTTGTAAAAATGCAATGCTACAATTTCACTTGAGGGTAACCCTACTGAAATCACATAGCCCGATTCACAAAACAGGCACTTTTTCAGCTCAACTATTATGCATAAGCAGATTTATGCAAGTGTAATCAACTAACTGACTGACTAAAACACAATCAGTTAAAATTTTTTGTTTAACTGGACAACAACAACTGCGTGATTATAACCAATTCTCAAATTGGAAGATTTACTTATTGCATTTTATTTCATTTTTCTTCCAAAGAGGTCAGAGCACTGCAGAGGGTTGCATTTTCTCCTTTAATCCTTACAATAGCCCTGTAAGTTGAATTAGGGTGAGAAATAGTTTATTGAGTGATTCTGGACTAAAACTATGTGGCCAAGCAGACTTCTGAACTCAGGTCCCGTCCCGTCCCCCATCTAAGTCTAGCCTTGACATCACACTTGCAAACACTGTCATGAAACTGAAGTATTCCAACTATGCAGAAAACTCTTGGATAAAGGATACTTGTAACAGGGTAGGAATTAACAAAGATGAGGGAATACAAAAGATAATGACAGCTGTCTTCCACCAATGCCTGGGCCAGGAAGGCTCTGCTTAATTGGAAGTGTGGTAACCTTTGGTGAAGTCGAAGAGCACTGGTGAGAGCGTTCGCCAGCAAGGCACGTTGATAAAAGCTAGCGGCTTCATGCAACCTGAGAATTATCAAAGGAGAGGTTACCATACAAACCAAGCCACAGTCTCCAAGTCTTTCTCCCCCAAGAATTGCATCATAATTGCAGCGTTTCTCAAGCCAGCCCTGTGCTCTACAGCCAAGGCACAATTACTATTCATTCCAAGGAGCATTCCTTGTACTTAGTACAAATGCTACCAATATACCAAGTGAAAAAAACGGCATCACAAATATACTTTTAACACACAAAATCTACTTTCTGTGACTTTGGAAGTAAAACAAAGTGAGGTAGATATAAGAATGCAGTAATTGGACTCTAATATTTCAACAGATTTTAAGTGAAGATAAAAGCTGACATCTAAAATAGCCTGCACTCATCGACATTGAATACATAGATACAAACAGACAGATGAACAGGTATAAAATAAAGACTTGTTCAATACTGTATTAAACATTAATATTTGTAAAATATTGGATGCAATTTGGCCAAAATTAAGGGCTTGCATATCCTATTGATGCCAATGGAAGACATTTAAGCATGTGCTCAACTCTTCTACTGAACTACAAAATCGCCTGTCTTCAGATGGAGCCCTCCATCTGCGATCAGATGGAGCCCTCCATATTTATACAATTATGATACAGGGCATTTAAATATTATAAAGCTGTGTGAGTTGTTTGTGTCCTCTCTGTTCCATTCTTCATTAAGCAAAACCGCATCTTCTCTAGGGTTCAGGTATCAGGGGCACTACACCTCAAGAACATTATTATACATACCCCAGAAGAGGCAGGACAAATAAAGCCGAACAGTAAACAGTGAATATTCGGGAAAGCCACATTGCTGTGTCCAACTTATTGGTCATCAGAAATTGCTACAAAAGAAAACATGGGGAGAAATGTAATACCTTCTATTAAAGAACAAATACCCACCAGGCAACAGTTAAGATAAAGAATGCACAGTTGCATGCACAGGTGTTGCATAAACATCTGCCCTTTTCTAAGTTTATATAAAGTGCAACACACATGGCTGACAAGTGTACACACACACACACACACCCCTTTTGTACTCAGAACAATGAATTAGGAGGCAAATGAAATTTGAGCAAGGGTATCCAGATTGCTCTTTCCTAGCAACCAGGAAAAGCTAGTTTGGCACACCTTACCCTATGAGGCAATGGGGCAGGAAGTACTAAAACCAAATCCCTGGTGATAAAAAGTCAAAGATATCCCTGTACTGCTCACAGAATGAAGGTATTCACAATTCTCATGATTAGTTCAAGTGGTGGCTACCTGACTTCTCAGCTGCTTCCTTCTTTTAGTATCCAGAGCAGGGGTCTCCAAACCCTGGCCTGGGGGCCAGATGCAGCCCGCAACAAGCCTCTATCCAGCCTGCAGCAAGCCTCTGGCCCTCTCAACTGAATGTGACCAGAGCTGTGCTCCAGTTGCATCTGGGAGGGTGTTCTGATGGCCAGGAAGGCCATGCGCCTCCCTTCAGAATGCCTTCTAGAGGCCTAAAAACATCATTTCTTGGTTTCCTGAAAAACCAGAAATGACTTTTTGGGCCATATGAAGACCTTGGGCTTTCTGAGGCTTCTAATGCACTTATTTAAATTTTATATTTAAAATTTATTTTTCCAGCCCTCAACACCATGCCAGATATATGATGTGGCCCTCTGGCCTAAAAGTTTAGAGACCCCCTGGTCCAGAGCAATGGTAGTCACAGATTTCAAACTACTACAGGAATGTTTTCACAGCTCTACCAAATGCCAAGGGAGGACATTTCTACAGGACACTAGGATATGCATGATACAGGGGGACGGAGACCCTCAACACAGTGAGCAGGTGTACAGGCAGTTAGCAGGCAAGGTACAACCCATAACAGACACAGGTACAAATACAGCCCAGATATTTGCCAAAAAGAAGGATGTTAGAAGAATGTTATGCCTAAGTTTCCTCCACAAGGGTCATCTGGTATCAGGAAGAATTCATATCTAATAGGCCAATTCCAGAACCTGCTGCAACTAGATAGAAGAATTTGTATGAAACACGCTAACAGATTCATCATTGATGGTATCACCAGTTATGATATTGCACTGGCACTGCATGAATATTATCAGATGTCTTCCTAAAACATGATTGTGACAGTTTACAGTATGAGGGTGTAAGAAAGACTTGCATAATTCCAAGTCAAATGCAACTCATCTAGCCAGACATAGCAACTCACCAAGAGCTTTAAGTCTTCTCTTTTGGATCTTTGCCTGGGATTACAAGAACAATGGGCCTGTCAAAATCTGGTGGGCCCATATTTATAGCTAGTGAGCTGAATCTGGGTGGACAAGTCACAAATTGCAGGCCTGGTGTAAACTATCACATATACTGTAAAATCCCCTCGAAGGAAGAACGATTTTGCAATTGTGGCCTCAGAGAGGTAGACTCTCTTCCACACATTGTTCTGCATTGTGCTTTTAATCAGGTGCTCAGAGACCAGTATCTCCCCTCATTATCAGGAAACAAAAAAGGTCTTTCTGAGATCACCTTTTTACAACTTTTGCTGGCAGGTGAATTTGAATCTGTGACCCTTCCAGTTGCTAAATTTCTACATTTGAGCAACTTGAAGCGGGCTAAGTTGCTGGTTCTAAGCAACTTGGAGTAACTGTGTAAGCAAACTGGTGTGTTTTAACTCTTATTTCCTCCATGTTCTTTTAATATATACCTTCATGCATGACTGTTTGGAGATATTAGTTGTAAAACTATATGCCTAACAAAGGTTTGTTGTATTGTATTGTATTGTACTGTAAAATCTCTCATTTTACCAGTGAGCAATACAGTATTTTGCATACCTAAACAGAAACCTTACTTACCCTGCAGGTTTTCCCAAGCGACAAGCGCTCTGCCTGCTTCCAAACTAAATGTGGCAGGATACATCTAGCTTTTAGTAGTAGAGGGTCACACCCATGCCATGTACAGACTACCTATACATGACTAGAGCCTGACTATGTACAGACTGATTACACACGAAACACAGTCAAGAGGTTGACTGTATTCCCTCAACCACCTCCTTTTTCCATGGTATGCTTGCAGCTGATTCATTTACAAATTTCTCAGTCTGTTCACATCTAGCCCATACAGCACAGAACTAGCTGCATTGCCGGCATCACCAACTGTTATTGTACTGGTCTTGGGAGAAATGAAGCTGCTGTCCAAAGCACAGTTATCTGGAAGAAAATCTCACTAAATCAGAAATCAGTAAGACTTAAATTGTGTGCCAGTTCGATTAACACTGCGCTGTAAGGGGTGATTCCAGACAGTAATATTTCTCACCACTTCCAGACAGCAGTGCTGTTTTAAACTGTGCCAAATACCAACATCTCATCAGTCCGCACTGTTGCCATCTGCACAAGACCCAGAGTGGTGTTCCTATGAGAACTGCAGAAACGTTCCCAAAGTGCCTTTTTTGGACTGGAGAGTAGCTAGAGCCACTGAACTCCATGGGGCCCCACAGAGCCCACTGCCACCCCATTGAACTCCATGCGGCCCCACAGAGCCCACTGCCACCCCAATGAACTCCATGGGGCCCCACAGAGCCCACTGCCTCCCCACCGAACTCCATGGGGCCCCACAGAGCCCACTGCCACCCCACCGAACTCCATGGGGCCCCACAGAGCCCACTGCCACCCCACCGAACTCCATGGGGCCCCACAGAGCCCACTGCCTCCCCACCAAACTCCATGGGGCCCCACAGAGCCCACTGCCTCCCCACCGAACTCCATGGGGCCCCACAGAGCCCACTGCCTCCCCACCGAACTCCATGGGGCCCCACAGAGCCCACTGCCACCCCACCGAACTCCATGGGGCCCCACAGAGCCCACTGCCACCCCACCAAACTCCATGGGGCCCCACAGAGCCCACTGCCACCCCACCAAACTCCATGGGGCCCCACAGAGCCCACTGCCTCCCCACCGAACTCCATGGGGCCCCACAGAGCCCACTGCCTCCCCACTGAACTCCATGGGGCCCCACAGAGCCCACTGCTACTCCACTGAACTCCACGGGGCCCCACTGGACTCAGAGGGGCCCCACTGAGTTCAATGCTTGAGCCCGCCCTCGAGCAGCCTCCCCCCTGCACGGGGCTCCTGGGCCGCCCCCGGCCAGCCACTCACCACGGCCCCTCCGCCCGCGCCTCCCTGCATGGGCCCGTTCTGCGCCGAGTCCGCCATGGCCGCGCCACCGCCGGGCTTCGCTCCTGAGGGAAGGAGGGCCTCGGAGACCAGAGGGTCAAGCAGCCGCGCAGGGAAGAGGAGGACGGCGAGCAGCAGAGCCGGGGCCGTCGCGCGCAAGCGAGCGAGCGCCGAATGCAAGGAAGGCGATGGAACCTTCCACCGGGAAGCAACACCTCACGGACAGCCGTTGCGCAATACGCATGCGCCGGAAGCCCTTTTCCGGGGTAGGTAGGGGCATGCTGGGTAATGTAGTCCCCGCGGGTCAGGACTCTGCCTACTACGACTCAGCATTTTTACACTGCCTCCTAAAGGAGGTCATTCTCCTGGCTCTGTAGGCATCGCCCAGCTCTGCCCTGCCGTATGCTGCTGCTTCTTTGCAGAGCCGGCTCTTCTAGTGGCTGTTTTTATTGCCACCACTGACTCAAACTGGCGCCCAAACCAGTTTGGGTGGAGACAGCTTTACCCGTTTGTTGTTAGTCTGTGGAATGCCTTGCCACAGGACATGGTGCGGGAATCTGGCCTGGGTGCCTTTAAAAGGGGATTGGACAGAGTTCTGTAGGAAAAGTCAGATTACAAGCCCTGATGGGTCTGTGCAGCCTCCTGGTTCTAGAAGTAGTATGTAGAACCCCTTGCCACAGGACGTGGTGATGGAGTCTGGCCTGGGTGCCTTTAAAAAGGACAGGTTACAAGCCATTATGGGTCTGTGCAACCTTCTCATT